>NC_067237.1:29887382-30220194 GCF_019924925.1 Ctenopharyngodon idella | reverse complement strand
TAGGTTAACTCGGTGGTTGCTAAGTGGTTACTTGATGAACTCTTGATTTAAGTTAACTTTAAATTTCTGTGATATTCTGGTTTCTATGGCACTGGTCTCTCTTTCAGTGTAAATCTATGATAAATGAATGTTTATCAGACTGAACATTTAAAGCTTCAGACTTAACTCTGATTATGGGAATTAGTAATAGTACTAATTAGTACATCATCACTAATTACTGATGTTTTGTGATTTCTATTTTCAGGCATACCGGAAATTAGCAAAAGAGTACCACCCTGATAAAAACCCCAATGCAGGTGACAAGGTGAGTTCTCGTTTAATGGAAATGTAAGTTCTAAAAGCCATTAACAAAATATTAATAAATTTACCTTTTTGCTAATTCAATGTTTTTGTGTTAGTTTAAGGAGATCAGTTTTGCATATGAGGTACTGACTAACCCGGAGAAGAAGGACTTGTATGACCGGTATGGGGAACAGGGATTGCGTGAGGGTGGCGGTGGCGGAGCCGGAATGGAGGACATCTTCTCTCACATCTTTGGCGGAGGTCTTTTCGGCTTCATGGGCGGCCAGAGCAGCAGAAGCCGGAACGGTGGCCGACGGAGAGGAGAGGACATGATACATCCACTGAAGTGAGTGAATATGAAAACAAAACTTATGCTTTTTTTCCTGGAGAACCTGAGAAGTCAAAAAATGAAGTGAAGTAGTTAAAGATGACAAATTATTCTATGCATAACCTATTTTTAAGTCCGCATGAAATCAAAATTGATTTGGTAACACTTTACAATAAGGTTTCATTAGTTAACTACTTTAGTTAACATGAACGATCAAACAATACTTCTTCAGCATTTATCAAGCTTAATGTTAATTTCAACATTTACTAATACATTATTAACAAATGTATTGCTCGTTGTTAGTTAATACATTAACTAAAGTTAACAAATGAGATCTTATTGTAAAGTGTTACCATCGATTTTATTTACCTAATACATGTTCTTATTGGGCATGATTTATCTGTGCACATTATTCCAAAGAAAAGTTGTTAAGTGGTGAGTTATAATTTAAAATGCATGAAAGAAGTTCTTTAAACAGGATTTTGAATCTCTCTCTTTTTCTTTTTTTTAAATACCTAATAGAGTGTCTTTGGAAGATCTGTACAATGGAAAAACAACCAAACTACAACTAAGCAAGAACGTACTCTGCAGTGCCTGCAATGGGTGAGTGTTTTGAGCAGGATTTTATGCAACATCTTTAAGGATTATAAAACCAAAGAGGACCTATATATATATTTGTTTTTGGGGTCTACTAGAATGGGCTTTCATGCTTAAATGTTCAAAAAAAACATATTTTACATTATCGCAGCACCTCCCATCCCAGTCTGTCAGTAATGCTCTGTTTAGTTCCTGTCTCCATGAAGCCCCTCCTTTCAAAAAGCGCAGTGTGCTCTGATTGGTTGGCTGGATCGGTGTGTTGTGATTTTTAAACAGCTTTAAGCGTGTTTCGGAAATGTCACGCCCCTTATCATACTGTGTTTTAATACACTACGAACACAACTCAACCAGGCCTCGCCACTTTATTTTGCTTATGCCTTGGGTGGGAATTATTTAAATGAGAAATTTGTTCCCTGAAGAAAACTCAAAACTACAATTGAGGCGTTTCAGGTACTTCAGAAACAGTTCTTACTGATATAGAGAATTACTCTTTTTTTGAGTGCTTAATCAGCAACATTACACTGAAAGCTGAAAATGTAAAAAAGCTTAAAAGTACAGTTTTTAAAGACTTTAACCAAAATACCCCTTTTTCCTCCCCATAACTCTTCCTCAGTCAAGGGGGTAAAACGGGGGCCGTGCAGAAGTGCGCCACGTGTAGGGGCCGCGGCATGCGGATCATGATCAGACAGTTGGCTCCTGGCATGGTACAGCAGATGCAGTCTGTGTGCACCGACTGCAATGGAGAGGGTGAGAATTCACTACTACTTTTTATTGTTTTTATGCAGTGAACATGATTTGTGATGGTCTAAATTGAACATTATTTGTGCTTGGATGTGTTTGTAGGGGAGGTGATCCATGAGAAAGACCGCTGTAAAGAGTGTGACGGTCGTAAGGTGTGTAAAGAGGTGAAGGTCTTGGAGGTGCACGTAGATAAAGGAATGAAACATGGACAGAAGATCACATTCAGTGGAGAGGCGGACCAGTCGCCCAACACAGAGCCTGGAGACATTATACTGGTGCTGCAGGAGAAAGATCATGAGGTAAAACACACACAAAGAGCAGAAAAGAGTTAATAGTTGGACAACTATTGTGATTATAGGTTAATGTATTTAGTTACAGTAATTACACAACTTTTTCAATGCTCTTTCTTAGATAATGTGTATAAAGTCTATAAATGTATGTGACTGCTCATAAAAAACAACATTACTTGTGCTGTATACAGGATTTCAAATTTCGGTTAGGATTCATTTAACTTAGACCCCCTGTGGTGAAAATCAAGTTTTAATGTTGTTTATATGTCTATGTGGTGTTTTTAATGTGCTTTAAGACAAACCATGTGCAAATTCATAAGTCAACACCATTGTTGAGCATTTTCTCCTTAACTGCAGTAAACCAAAGACAGTCTCAAAAATGCGGTTTGAAATCACCCGTTCTCTAGGTTACAAATATGTTCTAACCAATCCCGTCAACATGCGGGCGGGCTGTAGCATATCATTAACTGATGCGAAGCAGGGGGGTCTCGAGAAGCCAGGTTATCAAGGTATATTTTTCTGTTGATATTCTGTTGACGATGAACTATATGCCTCCACTGACATTCAAAGTTTTTCTAAGCGTTTCTTAGGATACTGATTTTTAGAAGGCAGACTGAGATAGCGAACAGGAACATAGAGACAGAGCACATTTAGGCCACGCCCACAATGGGTGGGGGGGACAGTTCAACCCTCTCCATTGACTTTGTATTGCGTGAAGCTGCCTCCTTGTCATTTCTTGCTTCTAACAAAAGACAGAACAATGCCTAAAAGCTGCTGTGTGACAGGGTGCACAGCAAACAAGCTAAAAAAAAACACAGAACTAAGTTTTTAAAAGCTACCGAAGCATAAAAGCCAGCCTTTAAGGAGACAAAAGTGGATACAGGCAATAAGATGTGAAGCATCAGCAGGAAGAATGGGTAAATTGTGGGTTCCTGACACTCCGTATGCCTACGTGTGCAGGTTCACATAGGGTGGTGAAATAATTCTTTAACATGATGAATTTTTTTTAGCTTATCCTGTCACCGATTACGTTCCCCTCCAGTGGGCGCTCTCAGAGTAATATGACACAATGGACTGTCTCAATTGCCTGTATCCACTTGTTTTTTGGGGGTCGACAGCTTATAAAAACTTTAGTTCTGGGTTTTTTAAATTGTTTGCTGTACACCCTGTCACACAGCAGCTTTTAGACATTGTTCTGTTTTTTTGTTATAAGTCAGAAATGACAAGAGGCAGCTTCACACAATACAAAGTCAATGGAGAGGGTTGGATTGTTTTCCCCTCCAGTGGGCGTGGTTTTCAGATTATGATGCGTGTCGCTCTGTCTCTATGGTTTGTGTAACATTAGCAACACATTATTAGCTGTTTGAAAATCAAAAGTCAAGCAAAAGGCTAATCATATTAATTACCGTTATGTGTCCGACATTGTAGAGAGCAATACATAAAACGCCTTACCATTCTGATACATCGACTTGTAGACAAGCCTGTATAATTCACTCTTCCACTTCTTCTGAATCAGTTTCTAGTTAAAACATATATGGCTGAATAGTATTTCCACTTACCATTGTGCAGCGATTACTACAGTTTACTACAAAGTTGACTCGTGTCATCGAGTCGAGGCGAGGCTAATTTGCATATTCATGGATCCACGTAAAATAAATAAAGCAAGGGTGTAGTGTTACATTCAAGCTATTTTAAGGCAAGAAAAACATTTCACAGGAAAAAACATTTAAATATGTCATTTTGGTGATCAAAGATGAGTTTTAAGGAATAAAATCATTGACCACAGGGGGACATTATATGATGTTGAAGCACAAATATTAATGATAAATATAAATGATTGTGCACTTTGTTTCATTTACATATGCATGCTCTCTTAAGTATATTGAAGAAATGCAGCAAGCAGCATTTAATCACTTTCTGGCTATAAGGATGTGTTGTTTTGCAGAATGAGAATATTTGCATTATAGAAATATAACATTAAAATGTAAGAATGCATTTTCCACTACTTTTAAAGAACAAAACCTTCAGCATCATGTATTTGTTTACAGGAGTTTCGTCGTGATGGAAACGATCTGCACATGTGCCACAAGATTGGCTTGGTGGAGGCGCTCTGCGGATTTCAGTTCATGCTTACGCACCTCGATGGACGACATCTCGTCATCAAATATCCCCCTGGCAAAGTCATAGAGCCAGGTGAGCACAATTATTTTGGTCAGTGTTTTGTTCATGTTTTTATAGAATATTTTCTAGGAATTATTGTCATGTCCTTTGTCAGGTTCTATAAGGGTCGTCCGGGGGGAAGGAATGCCTCAGTACAGAAACCCATTTGAGAAAGGAGATCTGTTCATCAAGTTTGACGTGCAATTTCCTGAGAACGGCTGGATCAGCACAGAGAAACTAACGGTGAGTTTCCAACAGTGTTGATGTTAAAGGCACACTATGTAAATTTTCGCCGCTAGAGGTCGCTTATTCAAAACATAGGCATAGCTTGATGACGCCTTGATTTCGCGCAATCATGGGAGGTGTTGTCTTCTCATCTACAGCCGGTGGAAAAGAATCTGGACGGGACTCAGGCAGAAATCATGTTCATGGATGAGATTATTAACGTTACTTTAGTATGAAGCCGAGCAGGGCCGAGTGCTGTGAGAGCTGAAATGAGGCCGCTGGAACGATTGATAATGAGAGACGAGCGCGACACATGGCTCAAGAGCATTGGAGCTTTATTATGCTACAGTCAGCGCTTCTGCTTCTTCCGGTCAAGCGTATGTGTAACGCAGCGCTGTTTATCATATTAGATACATTTGCGTGATGAAAGTTGTTATAGTGCTACTCTGCGTTCGCTTGACGGCTACTATGAGACACTGTCTTTGGTGTTTCCATGGTTTCTACAAAATAAAACGGAAACCGAGGGTAACGCGGGTATGATGTCATTGATAGGCACGGACATGATCCGTGTCCTGGTTAAAATAGCTTATTTCTCTGGATTTAAACATTCTTGGAAACATTTGGGATAATGTACGTACACAAGTCAATAAAATATATAACATTGTTCTAGTGGTTTTTGGATATTTTAATCCAAAACTCTTACATATTGTGCCTTTAACTAAAAATATTAAAAATTGTTTTCATTTATTGAAATAAAGTTGAAATAAAATAAAATACAAATATTAAATAAATGAAATAATTTTAAAAATTTAAAAATGAAATAAAATTATTAAAACTAAAATTAAACAGAAAATATAAAAATAAAAGCTAAATCAAAATATGATTTAAATACTATAATAGTATATAGATAATACTAAAATAAAAGTACACAAATATTGGGAAAATTGTTAGTTTTTATCTTAAAAGTCCTTTTAGAACAGTCTTTGAATCTGAAGGATGCCTTAAAATGCGTTCTAAAGTAGCTTACTAGGTCTTTTCAGCAGACTTTGTCTGAAGACAAATCCATCTTGTCAGGCCCACTCACTAATGTACCCTATTTCACATCTGTGTCTGTTCATACAGGAGTTGGAAGATCTGTTGCCATCACGTACAGAGGTTCCTGTCATCTCAGCGGATGCGGAAGAAGTTGATCTGCAGGATTTTGACCTTAGTCAGGGATCATCTGGTGGTCACCGCCGTGAAGCTTACAACGACAGCTCCGACGAGGAAGGGGGTCCGCATGGTCCGGGGGTGCAGTGCGCCCACCAGTAGTCCCAGTTTGGGGAAGTGTTTAGATTCCCTTTTGTCGGACAGATACAATCCCCACCCTCCATGTTCATTATATAGTGAACCAAACACACACACTTGCAGTATGTATAGACATACACTTACACTTGCATTATGTACTGCAATCTCACATGCGAACCTACAAGTAAACTCATACATGCATCGTTTTAAAAGAATAGACAAGCATAACTAGAGGCAAAGCAAAATAATTTATTCACTAATTTCATTTCCATTGTAGACTTTCACAGTATATATGCTCTCTGAATATATAAAACACAATGTCTGTGGGAAGGCAGACTGTGTTATTTAAGTTATAATTAACACACGCACGCACAAATTTGTTAAAAAAAAGACTGAAGCATTGTGCAGTTTCCTGGAGTTTAATAAAATGTTCAATCGTGTTTCATTATATACTTGCCAGTTATTCAGGCATTGTCAGTCATCATGTACTAATAATTCAGAGGAAGTGCTGGTTTGTATTTAATGGCAGGACAGGATAATATGCATGTGGGCGACACAAAGCAAACCAAACCCAAAAGTGTTTTAATGTGCTCACTGTCTATGATAAAGGTATACAAGTCATGCAATTTATTATTTGCCAAAGAAACACCACAGTCTTCTTAAAAGATCAACAGCCAATGTGTGCATGCATTGTAAGCACTAATATAAACTTATAGGGGGCGGCATTTATCATTGGCAACTAGGAAAGTGTTTGAACCGTGAACACAAGTTGCTGTCGTTCAAACACGGTTATTTTGTGCTCATACATCAATAAAGTTGATGAATGTTTTACTGTGTGTTCTGTATGTTTGTAGAAGTGGGTTTGAGTACACACTAGTGTCCCTCTTCAGTTTCTGTCATACGTTGAGCTGTGGGCGCAAGAAGCTCTTTAAACCCAGCAGTATTTCTATAAAACCAAAACAAATACATTAGCACAACTTTCATTTTCTATCCCCACAAATGGAAAAAACTAGCAGATTGTTGATGCTGCTCTTTTTGAATCACCACAGGCTGTTTTGTATGGAAGCCCATATTCTGCCACGGAATACCAAAGGTAAAGATTTTTTTTCTCTCTCACAATTGTGTACTCTAAAAAATGATGGGTTGAAAATGGACAAACCCAGTGGTTGGGTTAAATGTTTGCCCAACATGCTGGGCAGTTTTATTTAACCCAACTATTGTTTAAAAAATTCTATATGGCTGGCTTAAAATGAACCAAAAAAATAGGCTGAAAATTAAAAATCATACACATAATTACTAGAGGCAACAATAATAATCAAAAGGGGAACATTCATTAATAAGCAATTTAATAAATGTTTAATTATTATTCATTAAACATATTAGTAAATGTTTATTCCCAACATATTTTGGGGTTATTTTAAGCAAGCAATACAGCAATTTTTTTAACAGTAGTCAATAGTGGAGTTAAATAAAATTACCCAGCAGGTTGGGCAAACATTTAACCCAACAGCTGGGTTTGTCCATTTTCAACCCAACTTAGGCTGTTTTTAACCCCCCATTTTTTAAAGTGTGAGTTTATATATATAGCAATTCTGACTGCGAGTTCATATCTCACAATTCTGAGGGG
Source organism: Ctenopharyngodon idella (assembly GCF_019924925.1). Classification (NCBI taxonomy): domain Eukaryota; kingdom Metazoa; phylum Chordata; class Actinopteri; order Cypriniformes; family Xenocyprididae; genus Ctenopharyngodon; species Ctenopharyngodon idella. The sequence goes on along the minus strand of NC_067237.1, from coordinate 30,212,657 downwards.
GGGAAAAAGTCAGAATTGCAAGATAAAAAGTCACAGTTACCTTTTAATTTTTTTATTCCGTGGCTGAAACAAGCTTCCATATAATTATGGCTTTTTATCTCATTTCAAAAGTTAATTTTAATTAATATATCATAATGTTGGACTTATGTCATAATTTTGACATTTTATCTTATAAATATGACTTAGTATTTCATAATTTCAACATTTCAGTTTCAACTCATCATAATATTGTCATAATTTTGACTTTTTATATTATAATTTTGATTTTTTTTTTTTTTTTTTTTTTTTTTTATGTGTTGGAAATGGGCTTCCATAAGACTTAGGACATCAGGAACATGATGAGTGAATAATAAAAGAATTTTAATTTTAGATTTGAATTAGTCCTTTAAATGACATGAAATACCTGGTGATCACTATCAGAATGAGCTAGCCTAGCCTAGCATATGTGCGCATGTGTTACCTCTCCCGTCTGGTCTGGAGAATGCATGAGCGTTCTCTCCTCATCTGCTGGAGCTTCTCTCTTACTAAAGTTTTCTGTTGTTGCTCATCCTCCTAGAACATTCAGTCAACATTTACATCATGTCCACACAGTGGTATGTGAAAGAATGCACATGACTTTGTGTGTACCTGTCGTAGTGTGTCAGTCAGATGCCTGAGTGTGTCTTCTTGTGTCAGGCCCAACAGATCTTCATCTGCCTTCCGAGTCTGGACGATAGCCAGTCGCTCTTGAACCTTAAGAGATGAAAACAATTTACTCGCAATTCAATAGTCAACTATAAACTTTTTATTTTTTTATTTTTCCTGCCTTTATTGTTAACTTGGAATCAAAAGTGACCCTGTTTACATATTTAATTCACATTCCTGGTCTTACTGTGTGCATTTGTCAGTGAATATCCTGTTTCATCTAAAACCATCATATTATGAAAATAAAATGGTTTATGAACTCGAAAAAAAGTCCAAAAGCCTAGGATATGGCCTTTTTAACTAAATATTCCACAAGTAAAACTTACTGAAGCCCATTTCCACCACATAATAAAAAATCATTCTTTGGTAAATCCTAATTATGACATAAAGGCCTGGTTTCACAGACAGGGCTTAGATTAAGCAAGGATTAAGCCTTAGTTCAATTAGGACATTCAAGTACCTTTTATAAATGTGTCTTAGAAAAAACATTACTGGTGTGCATCTTGAGACAAAACAATGGCACTGACATATTTTAAGATATGTCAGTACAATTTGCTTTCAGTTAAAACAGCTCAAACATGCATTTTAGCCTGGGACTAGGTTTAAACCTTGTCTGTGAGATACTAATTATGAGATAAGAAAGTTAAAATTATGACATCTACATTATGACCAGTCAAAAATATAAGATAAAGTAATTATGACAATTCAAAATTCTAATAAAAAGTCGTAACTGTGGCATAAAAACTCAAATTATGACAAGACTTTTTGTCATCATTTCAACTTTTTGTCAATTAATTTTTTTTTATCTCATTATGACTTAGTATGTCATAATTTTGACCTTATCTCATAATTATAACTTAGTATCTCATAATTCTTTTTATCTCATTCTTGTTTTGTCAAAAATTCACCTTTTTATGTCATGTCAACTATAACTATCTCATAATTTTGACTTTTTAGGGTAAACTTATGTCAATTACAATTTACCGAAGCATTATTGTTTTTCCTTGTGTGGCAGAAATGGGCTTCCATAAATATTGTGAAGCATTCCAAAGTTCTTGTGAAGATGGCACAGATGAGTTTGCTCACTCTGAGTAGTTGTCTGTCTCTGTCTCGTTGCCAGCGTCGCTCTGCTTTCCTCTGGATGTCCACTAGGCAGCGCATCGTGGCCTCCCGCTGTAGCTGCTGCTCCTCACCCACTCTCTCACAGATCTCCTCGTTCCTCTGCTCCTGAAGTGATACCTCCATCTCATGGGTCTCGAATGTTTGCGTGGGTTTACTGTCTAGGAAATGGACACTTGCTGGTCCTGTGCTAGTGTCTGTTGTGTCAGTGTTTTGTAGCAGCTGTAAAGTAGTGGGTGGTGTTGAGTCGGGCTGATGGGTGTCCTCGAGAGGTTGGCGTGTGAGCTCTCCATCTCTTATATCCTCCTGTTGCTGCCTAGCCTGGAAAAACAATGATATTCGTTGTATAATTAATGTGAAAGAAAGATTCCTAGATATTCCAGATTCAAAAATCAATCAATCAATCTATCTATCTATCTACTTTGTTTCAGTTAAAGCTTTAATTCTTGGGTTTGTGAAAGGCACTATATGAGTTTAGATAGATAGATAGATTTTAATAATACAGCTATTGACACAGAGGAACACATAATGGGTCAAAAGTAACTTACTGTGATGAAGCCTGAATGGTCTTGTTGGATCTGTGTCTGTGTCTCTCTCTTCTCACTCTCTGAATGCGTTTCTTCACTTGGCTGCGGTGAGACGGTGCTTATGTTCTCCTGGTGTGTGTAAATGTTCATATCATGTGGATTTGTGTCAAGGATGTGTGTGTTATTAGCTCTATCCTCCTGCACTGCAATAGAGACAGCTTCTTCTTTCTGTTGAGTAGAGGTCAATTCCTGCAGAAATCAAACCTTTCTATGTATAAATGAACAGTTTGAGGTGATTTAAGACAGAAAGAGTGCATGTGTTGTGCATATGTACCTGAATGTGATTCTCTCCATGGGCTGGCTTGCTCCAGGCCAGTGTGATCAAAGAGTTTTGTTTCTCCACTGAAATCTCCTCAAAGTCTCCTTTGCTCTTAATGTCTCCCTCTTCACTTTTTCTGTCTCCACCCCTCGACTTCATGTTCACTTCATTTCTTGGGTCTTTGACACACAAGATCTCTAAATATGGAGTATCTTCTGGATCTAAAACCATGCCACATCCTTCAAACACAAAAATACAGAATAAATGCTTTGCTTATATCTCAACAAGTTCTATTTTAATGTATAAATTTATAACCCATCAAAACAGGATCAGTAATTTTTTTCTGAAGGAAATAATACTTTTATTCAGAAAGGGTGCATTAAATTGAACAAAAGTAACATTAAAACATTCATATCATCTATTTCAAATAAATGCTGCTCTTTTGAACTTTCTATTCATCAAGAAATCCTGGAAAAACAAAACATAAACACAGTTTCCACAAAAATATTAAGCAGCACAACTGTTTTCAACATTGATAGTAAGAAAATGTTTTCATGAGCAGCAAATCAGCATATTAGAATGATTTCTGAAGGATCATGTGACTGAAGACTGGAGTAATGATGAAAATTCAACTTTGCCATCAAAGAAATACATTGCATTTTAAAATATATTCAAATAGAAAACACTTACTTTAAATTTTAATAATATTTCATAATTTTCCTGTTTTAATGTATTTTTGATCAATCAAATGTAGTTTTGGTAAGCATAAGAGACTTCTTTCAAAAAAAAAAAAAAAAAAAAAAATTTTTTTAAATCTTACTGACACCAAACTTTTGAACGCTATAGTGAACACACATATATATATATATATATATATATATATACATATATGATTAATGTTACTAGTTTTTATGTTAAAACACTTTCTCGTATCCCTATACATCTTTAAGACAATGTATGAAGGATGTAGCATATGAATGTTTGTCATTTACCGGTGCAGAGTTCTTGTTTTTCACCATCTGACGGCTCTTCATGTTCCGGTTCAGTCCTCTCTCTCTCCTAACAGAGACACAGGAAACAGTTACTCACCTTGTATTCCCTTCAGTTGAATATCTAGTTAATCTCTTCAAGTGAAGGTTCTTCAATGGTTTCTTGAAGTACTTTAGGTTCAGCAAAGAATATTCTATGCATCAAAAACCATTTCTCAAAGTAAACGTTCCTTGGGTTTGTAATATGGTTCTCTGGATATTAAAAAAGTTCTTAAAAATAAACGTTTCAAAAGGGGATTTTCACAGCAATGCCCCAAAGAACCTTTCAGCCAACAGTTGTTAACTGAACCATTTTTTCTTCTTAGTGTGAAGGACATTTTAAAATCTAAAAATCCTTTTTTTTCACTATAAAGAACCATTTGTAAAATGGAAAGGTTACATGGACATTGAAAGGTTCTTCATGGAACCACAGATGCCAATAAAGAACCTTTATTTTAAGTTTGTCGGTTCTTCAGATCATTGCATAGGTTCTAGGTGTCATCTGTTGAAAGCAAAAGTGAGGCCTTGCTTAAGATCTATTCCATAGATGATTCTGGCATCAGGAAAGCTTGATTTGTAATTTGTAATGATGTCTAAGTGTAGAGCTCATTTGTCATTACGGAGTCAGCGTTCACTGTGCTGGTGCCTCTGCTGGCGTGTGCTGGTACACGTGACTGCAAAACTTCACGCAGGTTGCGGAAACTGGGTCTGTGCAGTTCACTCTCATATTTGCGAAGTAAAGTCCAAAGACCCTCAAGGTGCTGAGAAGGGAAAGAGACTGGATCAAACAAGTTATTAAAAAGGTACAGATGTTAAAAATTGTGGTTTAAATCTCATTTACACAAACTGTGCTAAGCATACATACTAAATAATACTGCAGAAATAATGATAGTAGTACGGTAGTATGCTATTCAGATCATAGCCTGTGGGTAAGTTTATGAGTGTGTGTGAGATTCACCAAATCTGGCAGAGAGTATAAAACAGTCCAGGCCTCTTCTTCATGTGCTTGTGTCAGCTGGGTCAGCAAATGAATGGCACATTCTACCCATGAGACATCTATCTGAGAACACCCTGGGGCGAAGGGTCCAGTATAAGAACCATGTGCTTCCTGTAGAGAAGCTTTAATCTGCTGCAGGCTCAACACACAGCTCTGATCCACTGCGTTTCCATGGACCACATCTTAAAGACACAAATATACACACTTTTAATGAAAACCAGAGAAGGCATATTTTACTGCTGTATTTTAATGCTAAGTTACTAGTACATTTTGGCTAGTTCACCAAAAAATTAAATGAAAATCTGAGAGTGTGTAAACAATGACAGAATAATCATCTTTGGGGAACTATCCATTTAATTGTGATATTTGTGTTTTTATGTGTAGTTGATTAACTGTTGTTTTCCTGAATGTTTCGGAGCCCCTGGAGGTCACTCAGGGAAACCCTGTGCAAGATCTCCACCAACTGTTTCCTTTCCTGCTCCTGACACAGAACCAAAAACTGCAGCACAGCCTTGTGGGTAAGAAAATAAACAGCTTATAATAAAACGGCACATAACACAAACATATAAGAAATATTTCTGGCTTCAAGTTTTGTTGGAATGACTATATTTTTGAGATAATCACACATGAATGTATGTATTTAGCAATATATTTAGTACTGTTAATTAAAGCCGAGACCAAATGAGGAGACCAAATAATTTATGAGAAGACCAAATGATTTTCTCTTGTTTTCTCCACCATTCTCTATGGAAGCTTATTTTCGCCACTAAATAAAAAAAATTTAAAAAGTAATTGCGACTTTTTATCTCACAATTCTGACTTTTTTCTCACAATTGCGAGTTATAAAGTCAGAATTGCAAGATATAAAGTAGCAATTCTGCCTTTTTTTCTCGCAATTGAAAAACGCTTTTCCCTCAAAACTGCACATTATAACACGCAATTGCGAGTTTGTATCTTACAATTCTGACTTTAGAACTCGCAATTCTGACTTTACATCACACAATTCTGACTTTATAACACACAATTCTGACTTTATAACTCGCAATTCTGACTTTATATCACACAATTCTGACTTTATATCACACAATTCTGACTTTATAACACACAATTCTGACTTTATCACACAATTCTGACTTTATTACTCACAGTTGTGAGTTTATATCTCGCAATTCTGAGAAAAAAGTCAGAATTATGAGATATAAACTCACAATTGCGAGAAAAAAAGTCAGAATTGTGACATAAAAAGTCTCAATTTTTTATTAGATGGCGGAAACAAGCTTCCATAATTCTCTGTAGGAGCACAAGAATGACAACATATCATTCAAAAGTTTAGGTCAGTATTTTTTTTTTCTTTTTGAAAGAGGGTAATGCTTTTATCCAACAAGGATTAAATTGATCAAAAATGTCAGCAAATCAAACTGGAGTAATGATGCTAAAAATTCAGCTTTTCCATCACAGGAATAAATTACATTTTAAAATATTTTTTTATATATCATTTTAAATTGTAATAATATTTCCAAAATATTACTGTTTTTACTGTATTTTTGATCAAATAAATGCAGCCTTGGTTGGCATACGAGATGTTTTCCAAAAACATTAAAAATCGTACCCCAAAACTGACCCCAAATTTTGGTGGTGTACCAACTGCACATTTAATGCATATCCTCTTCATTTTATCAACACTAAAAAGTCTTTCTGTCTTGTTGGTAAGTGAACAAGAGAAATTGCCCAACAAGTTTATTTTATTCCAACTTGAACATGTAACTTGAACATGTAACTTTCAAATTAATATATAGGAATTTGGAGGACTTGAGGGCAGCAAATAACGTGTATGTGCACACAGTACCTGCTGTGCGCAATTTCCTTTTTTCCAGCCCTGCTGTTTTTTAGCAGTGGGATCCATATTTTCCTGAAGCCAGATTCTAGCAAGGTCCTGACTGACTAAACCTCTCATATAAGGCCTAGAACACATAGAGATGGTTTTTATTCAAGCTTGCACACTTTGAAGTGAAAAAAGGTGCACTTGTCAGCATAGAGTCAGTGTTTTAAATCCCATATTTAACACACTCACCATCTGTCCCAGTGCTGTCTGGCAACTAGCAGCGCTGTGTAGGACTGATTTTCTCTCTCGGCTCTCCGCACAGCAACACACATACTGAGATATATTACACGCAGAGCTTCCTGTCCCACTCTGCAGGAGCAATAAATCACATCACAACATCTGCAACCATTAGCATTGATATTACCATTAATATCATAGATTAAAATTGACATTAAAAAGTCGTGCTTAACTATGACAGTATATGAATATCAACATTTCCAGTTATGCATACTCAAATTTCTTGTCATTTTGTTAGTGTTGCATTTTCAGGGTTGCCAGTAGGGGCACTATAGCGGACAAAAACATTAAACTGTCTTCTTCTATGGTTAGTTTTCTTCTTCAGGTCATCAACTGTCTGGTGTATTCGACCGACTGATGCTGTTAGCCAATCACATATGCTAAATTCGGAACCACATACTATTCTTGCTATTTTGGCCATAGAAAGACATGGGGAAAATAGTACAAGTAGTATGCGGTTCTGAATTCAGCATTACATTTATGAGAATTCATCAACCAATGAACACAAATGAATGACCTGTTTATGAGTGCGCTGATTGCTTCCTTCTCATCTTGATAATGTGATTCCAGCTCCGACAGGAAGATGACAGCGGACCAAGCCTGTTCCCTCGGTTTGGATGACCAAGCCTGATCTCTAGGTTTAACGCTCTGAGGACAGCCTCGCAAGACCACAGAACCACAGCTCCTACCATATTCATCAAATATAATTAAGTAGTAACGTATTTGGTAACACTTTACTTAAAGCCATTATATATAATTCATTATAAAAGCATTAATTATGCCTTGTAATGCACCTCATTATGCACTGCATGATATTATGAATAATTGTAATCAGTTATAATACATTAAAACTCTTATCTATTAATTGTTACACCCTTAGAAAGTATAATGTATTAAAAACAGGACAAACAACCAGTTTCATATGTAACAAGGAATCTGCAAACATTATAATGCATTTTAACTTTGGTTACAATTGTTTATGAAAAGATACAATGCATTTTAACGTACATTATGAATACATTTATAATGAATTATACATTAAGGCTTCAAGTAAAGTGTTAAAATGTCATTTTAAAATTATATTTAGGTTTAAATGGCAAATATATAATGGACTATTCAAAAATCAACAAATAAACTTACAGATGCACAAATAGCTAGTAGTACCTGTAGCACCGGTGGGCCCCGGGCAGCCCACTCAACTGGAGAAGGTCTCTGTGTCTGAAAGCTTGCTCTACAAATGCTCCCAGTTCACACACACAGTCTGTCTGATCCCTCTCTGACATTGAGTCCCACCAAACAACACCTTTAATGATGTGCAAAAAAAAAAAAAAACTCTTTAACTAGTCTTTGAAAGGAAGTGTTTGAGTACTCTGAATATCTTGTACCATATTCATCCTGTAACATCTCTCTGTACAGGCGTTCTTTGATGACGTCATATTTGTAGTACAGGAGTTGGAGGATGTCGGTACTGCTGGGACAGATCCTGCCCGGTCGCATGATGCCGGCATTCCTCTGAGAAAGAGATGGTAGGACACTCCAAACACCATCAAGAACAAGTCTGGATCAGAAAGCAGAAGGAATATGTGATACATTTGTGAGTGTAAGCAAATGAATGAAAGAGTGTGTGTTTAAAGTGACCTGGTGTAAAGTCTCTTGGCCCCATTCTGAAGACACAAGATACTAAACTGCTCTGGATCCTGCTCCTAGAAGAAAACAATACAGAACATAAAGTATGTACGCATATATTTAGCAGACACCTTTCTCCAAAGTGATTTACAAATGAGTGAATGATCATGATTCCAGTTAAAATAGAGTGCAAAGCAAAATAACTAAAAACCTTTTAAAACATAAATATTAATTAAAATGAAATATGGAATAATTTATATTATATTAAATATTATATTATATTATATTATATTGTTTATACTAATATAATATATGTAAATGATTCCATATATAATATATTAATTTATATATGAATTAGTATGAACTACTTTTTTACCTGTTGTTTAGAGACAAAGTTGATTGTTGAGGACTGTGTGTTTTGTTTGAGAGTACAATTGATTCTACCAGCCTTCAACATCTGGAGCTCCCAGTACAGCTACAGAAATCATAAGCAGTTCACATCTTTTAATTCTTAAAAAATATAACATCACAATTTAACCCTTCATGATTTTCAAATTCAGGCACCCAAATATTCCCTTTCAATATCATATCTCTCAATGATGCGTCATCGATGACACTATGGGGAACGTAGTCCAATCACGCCGTGTTACTGTGAAGGGTGCTAACTCAGTTAATATAGCACAAAGAGTTAAGTAGTGTTAACTCAGTTAATATACACAACCTTAGTGGAATACAATGATCAACCGGTGCCTCCAGCCTCCATCCTGCTGCCGAGCAGATGTCTTCAGTGGACATCCCAAAGGCCCATGATGATGAAAAAGCCATACCTCTTGTAGAGTGGGCTCGAACAACTATAGGGCGTGTTACATTCTGTGAATTATAAGCCAGGGCTATCACATAAATAATCCAATGGGATAGCCTTTGTTTTGAGACCGGTAGACCCTTAGTATGGCCTCCAAAACAGCTATGCAAAACCAAAGTAAAAGTGGCAGCCCCTCAGGGACGACTGCCACACACAAATAAACAAAACTGATCTGGTCGTCTCTCGTCCTTCACTGTCGTTGCTCCTCCTTTTATGCTACTGAAGCTCCTCCGTGAGAAATTCAAGACTGGTGCAGCGTGTAGGTGACGGTCATTAACACTCGCGCCACTGGCCTCACCCCGTTCTCACGGCCCTCTGCCTCATCCTGCTTGCCACATACCCCCATCACCCCTCGCAGGTCAGGGGTACCCACGAGACTGCGCTCTACTCCCCCCCTCCGGGGGGACCCATCACGGCAGCCGCAGCCCCTGGGGGTAAGGACAGATGAGGCAAGAGAAAAGGAGACAGAAGCATGATGAGCGACATAGACGACAGAGGGGAGAGAGGAAAAGAAAATACAATATTGGTCCAGTTCCCGGACACACTGCCGCTCGGTCCTCAACCAGCTGAGACACTCTCACTCTAGTGTCCATGCGATGGTACTGGACATCCTTTGGTGGACGGCTCGACGCTCCTCCGCCTCCTGGCGGACGGCAATGGCTCCTCCAGTTGAGGGCAGCCGGCAGTGAGTCCCCCGTTCCCTGCTCCTCCCCAAACATAGCGGACGGCAGCAGGCTCCAGCGTCCTGGCAAAAGCGCAGACTCCTCCGCTCCCTCTCAGACAGCAGCAACCTCTCCTTGGCCCAGGAGCATGGCAACGAGCTCGTCGTCCCACCCGATCCATCGCTCCAGCACCAATGTCTCGGGCAGCAACTGGCGGTCTCCGCTCCTCCGTGTTGCCCTCCCTGGTCCTCTCTCGTCCTATACTGTCGTCGCTCCTCCTTTTATGCTTCCGAAGCTTCTCCATGGGAAACTCAAGTCCGGTGCGGCGTGCAGGTGACACTCATTAACACTCGTGCCACTGGCCTCGCCTTGTTCTCACGGCCCTCTGCCTCGTCCTGCTTGCCACAGTCGCCTACTCATTTAACTGACATAAGTGCCAATAAAAGCGCTGTCTTAAAAGAGAGTACTTTCAGCAAAGCAGACTCTAGTGGTTCAAATGGTGAACACGTCAGTGCCATCAACACCAAGGTCAAATCCCAAGTGGGGATCGTAGAAGGGTGAGAGGGGTTCAACTGTCTTGCGCCATGTAGAAACTTGACCACCAGGTTATTTCTGCCAACCAACTGGCCATTGACTTTGCTGTGAAATGCTGATACAGTAGCAATGCACACTACAAGCATAGAGGGCATGCTGCCACAGTCAAATCGCTTTTGTAAGAAAGACTGACTGGAATCAAACAATTTACAGAGTTCTCGTTATTCGCCCTACACCAGTTTTCAAAAACTCTACTTATGGGCATAGAGGTGTCTAGTAAAAGAGGCTTGTGCTTCAGTGATAATATTAAAGATGTTGCTCTGCCCACAACGGAGTCCTCGTAAGCCTTAAAAGGGGGCGAGAATTGATGCCACCTCGGCGATTTATGTACGCTATCACTGCCATGTTGTCTGATCGAATGAGAACATGCTGGTGGTGAACTTGAGTGTAAAAATGCTTGAGGGCTAAATGAACTACTCCCAGCTCCAGACAGTTTATATGCCATGTTTTCTTGGTACCAGAAGCTCAGACTGCCATTGCAAAGAGCTCCCCAGCCTGTACTTGATTTGACAATTTTGCATCTGTGAACCTGCCCCATTGACACGGCCTGTTCGTTCAGAGCTGCACTAAGATGCGTGTTGAGCCCAAGTGCCACGCATGAGAGGGAATGCAGGCTTTCAGCCAACACTGAAGTGGCTGCATATGAAGCAGGCCCAGGCGACACACCGCTGAGGCAGCTGCCATCAATCCAAGCGAAAAATTTTTAAAGGAAGGGTTTTTTCTTCTTTGAGCATTACAAGTGAGTTCATGATAGTTCATTAGAACGCGCACTCCCCTCAGACACAGAGGGGAGAGAACAGCATTCTTGCACTTTGTGAATGTGCGCAGGCCCAAAGACCGGCAGAAAGGAAGTGAATCTCAGAAAACGCCTGTGACAAGGTGCTATCTGGATGTGAAAATATGCATCTTTTAGATCTACTGATACAAACCAATCCCCTGGCCATACTAGTGAGAGGATCTGCTTCACCATAATCATTCAGAATGATCGCTTTATAAGTGTGTGGTTCAATCGGTGCAGGTTCAGAATAGGGTGGAGCCCGCCATCTTTCTTGGGAACCAGAAAATAGCGCCTGTAAAACCCACTTACGCATTCCTTGAGCACCTTTCACATTTCCACAGCACGTTTCGTGAGGAGACTGAATCTGTGCTCACAAAAGCAGGGGCATTTTGAGTCTGAACCACAGACATCACCACACCATTGAAGCGGGGTAGCCCGCGGCCGAATTGGAGCATGTAAAATGGGCAGCACTCAGTCCAGACGGGCAACAGACAGGCAAGCTTAAGTATCGGTCTGCCCTGACATCCATCTGCAAACTCCTTGTCCTCTCTTGACTTTCCTGATGGGCGGGGGGCCCCTCCCGTATTTTGAATATCTCTGTGCATTGGCACCGTTGATGGATGTCAACAATGAATCGGCACAAGCCGAGTACAGGGCATGCCACATCTTCGTCACCTCAGCATGCACCTCAGGGAAGAACGGAGCCAGCCTCTGCAGTTTTTTGAAGGTGGCCAGGATGGAGGAACCACTCATCCAACCTGCTGCACTTGGGTTCCAAAAGGGGGGGGGGGGCATCAATCTAGCTCCTCAAACACCTTCGACAGCACACGCAGAAGCTCATTGTCTGTGAATTCAGTGTTGCTGCTGTGGGTAGCCATCGACATGACTGGCGGACCAGTCCACCGAATTGGACGCCACCCTGGACATGGCTTTGTCCTGTTCCTCACCTGGTGCTCTGAATGAAACAACGTCCCCTGTGCATAAAGGGGCGTGAGCACCTGCTTCAGCGTACACCACTGGTGGTGAGGAAGGGTCCGAGAAGTGGGAGGCATGCAGGCGCTGAGCTGGCATGAGCTCACCACTAAACCCAAGCGGCGCATTATATACGCGGCGTTCCCACCCCTGATTCACATGCTTAAACACCACTGGATGTAGTTATGCCAATCAGGCTTTAGAATTGTAGGACAAAGGTGTTTCCCCATAGTGTCATCAATGACGCAATGTTGAGAGATCGATATTAAAAGAGAACTTCTTTTTATGGGTCAGCGTCAGTGCCAATGCTGATCTGAATGTTCCAGTGTGGTTTTGTCAAAGGATTATTAGACACAGGCAAATCATTATCATTTAGGAATAAGATTGCGTGGGTGTTTCAATTGATATATATATATATATATATATAAAATCTTAGAATAAGAAATAAAGCAGAGTATTTTACAGAAATATAGAAGGACTGAAATTAAAAATAAATACCTCTTCTCTGTTCTCCCGCTGCTTCTCCATCATTAGGAGAACATGCAGAACTCCTCTAGCTGAACATGACAACCCTCCACTCTGACCTCTGACCTGAACACATCAAACTCTAATATTACGTCAAACATTTTTTATTTATTTCTCTTTATACTTCTATTTTCTGTCTCACTCTTCTCATTCATGAGTGTTGGTGTGATGAATGTTCACCTGTGAAATGGCTCTCTTTGTTTCCTCCAGGCTGGCGGTGATGAGAAAGACGCTCTTGTAGAGGGAACAGATGACGTCCATGCCAACCTCATCATCCTCGTGTACACCGATGGTCTCACAAACCAAATGCAAACACTCTTCCATCCTAAAAAAGACAAAGCATTTCATACAAGCTTAATTTCATCACCACAAAGGTCTTTGAAAGAAATATACACACTACAAGCACAATCAACATAATGAAATGTGTTCTTGCTGTACATCATAATACAAATAAAAATACAAACATAACATAGTTCTACCTTATATAATTCCAACTTGAAAAGAGAAAGTGTCTCACTTGTTCGATGAGTTTATCTTCATGAATGATGCACGATTACAACAAAGCCACGTCTGTCGCTGAGGAAACCATTAGTCAGATTACAGAGGCAGCTCAGCGCTGACCGCACTCTCTTTTGACAAACCATGACACTCAATCAGCTACAATATATACTATGTTAGATGTTTAAACCTTATGTTAGATAGCTCTCATGTTAGACTTTACATTTTTGGTTAAATTGAAACATTTAAGATTTACATTCAGTTAAAATGACATTTATGTTTTATATCCAAGTTGAAGAAATATAACTTTGATGAAAATTATTAAGACAACCAACCAAATATTGTAAGACCACAATATATTTATGGTATTGGTTGAGCAAATATCCCATTTGTTAATTTTAATAAAATGATATCTTTTGTTTTCTACAGTAAATCTTAATGAAATCTTACTAATCAAAATTGGCTAGCTATTTATGTGCCATTTTATCCTCAAAAAGTTCATAGTCAAAATAGTGTAAAAAAAAAGATACTGTTTTTTACTGAATGTAATGTGAGTAACCCATTTTAGATGAGCAATAAGAACAAACAGACTGTGTGAAGATGGGATTTGGTGTAATAACAGGACATACAGTAAATATGAGAATACATTAAATATGACATACAAATACTGATAAATGTCAATGCACCTGATGAATATAACATATAAACATACATAACTCAATATAATTCTTTGAAGGCACTATATCAGATTAGCTCTTTTTGTGTTTCTATTTTTACATAGATTCACTGTCAGTATTGTAAATAAAATTATCAAGTGTAATAACATTGCTTACAAAACTCTGTATTTCAAGAGAGTGAACATTTTTTAATCACAACACCAGTGCAACAGCAAAAAAGGCCCATCAAAAACAGTGCAAAAAACTATGCAGATTTGTCTTTGTCATTTTGTTTAACTCATTAATTTGTTTAAAAATATCAAATTGAAGAGGAAAAGAAAAGAAATCTCATGATAATTCAAAAAAGCTTTTTCCTCTTTGCATCTGTGGTGAAAGAAAGAGGAAAAATTTGTCCAGTTGGCTCAAATATCCTCCTATCAGTGGATGTTAACTGATAATGTGTAATTTAGCTCCATTAAACACAGGTTAACATAGTGTCAGAAACACTTACAGACAGTAGCACCAATCAACAAACAAACAAACATACAAAAAACTAAATGCAGCATACAGTAGAGGATTGTTTAAGTGGTTTGAGCTATAAAGTAAAAATTAAATGTGCGTTAAGCTCAAGCATTTTAAAGTCAATACAAAACTCCATTCGCAACTCATTGTAATCTGATGTATTTCTGAATGCAACAGGATATTCAATGAGAAAAAATGAGAACGACTTTTTATCCATCAGGAAATGATTGGATTGTGAAAAGTGGAGGCAGATGTTGGAAGGACAATGGTTGATAAGTTTGAGGGATTTATGATGTCAGCTGAAATGTTTTTACATTTTGATAAAAATTACAAATGTTTTTATACGAAATAATGTGTACTAATGAATCTTAATGCCAATTTACTTGTTTTAGTTCATCAGATCTCAGGGATAATTAAAAACAAATTTAGACCTTGTAGACAAACTGATTCGACTCCACAGTTTGAGGCTCTCAAAGATTGCCATGGATAATTTTAGGGCATTTCTCAGGGGCAATGCAGTGGGAGTTGTGTTCTACCAGTCCAGCGGGACACTGGCATCCTGGTACGCAGGGTTTAAAGCAGTGAGCATCGATCACACCGAGTGGCACGTCTTTATTAAAACATGTCTTAGGACACGGAGGCCCACACTCATCAAACACATAACCACGGTCCAACGGGCAACCCACGGCTGTAAGGATGGAAAAGAAAAAGGATGGCGTTATACTAAAGCACAACAAATCAAGTCACATTACTTTATATATCGCTTTATACAACACAGATTGTTTACATGACGCAAGCAAACCTCTTCACTTCTGTTAACATTTTAAACAAAATCTCATAGGAACTTCAATTTTTGTGACATCAACTTCGAATCTGGAACACAACTTGGTTAGACATATGGCTTTGATTTTATAGCAATTTTAAAAGTAAAAATTTAGTAAAATGTATAAAATAAAAAATGTTTAGTATAGTACATTTGTTTTGCAGTAAACTTAAAGGGTTAGTTCACTCAAAAATGAAAATTCTGTCATTTATTACTCACCCTCATGTCGTTCTACACCCGTAAGACCTTCGTTCATCTTCGGAATACAAACAATATCTAGTGATGGGCGATTTCAAAACTCTGCTTCGAAGCTTTACAAATCTTTTGTTTCAAATCAGTGGTTCGGAGCACCAAAGTCACGTGATTGCAGTAAACGAGGCTTCGTTTACGCGATCAGAACCACTGATTCGAAACAAAAGATTCATAAAGCTTCGAAGCTTCATTAAGCAATGTTTTGAAATCGGCCATCACTAGATATTGTTGAAAAGTTGTTATTTTGTTTTTTTGCCGCACAAAAAGTATTCTCGTCGCTTCATGACATTAAGGTTAAACCACTGTACTCACATGAACTGTTTTAAATATGTCTTTAGTACCTTTCTGGATCTTGAGAGGTTCAGTGACATTGCTGGCAATAGAGGCCTCACTGAGCCATCGGATTTCATCAAATATATTTTAATTTGTGTTCTGAAGATGAACAAAGGTCTTAACGACATGAGTGTGAGTAATAAATGACAGAATTTTCATTTTTGGGTGAACTAACCCTTTAAACCATAACTTTTTTACACTTTCATTTTTTGAAGTGCTTTCACTTCAGCAATAATCTGCTGAGTGTCTTCTTTAAAAAGAGACCTTAGGTCTGTATTCCCAAGCATTTATAAATTACAAACATTTAAGTTTGGATAGTCTATGCTCAAAAAGGGGGGGTTACAGTTAACTGCATGAGTATCTCTCACTCACCGCAGAGTGTCGGCGACCTCCACTGCAGGACAATCCCGGCTTCACGGCACTGGGACGAGTAAGCCTCCAACACGTCACACAAACACTCGTCCATATTGGACCCGCAGGCGCACAGATCATACACACATGAAGCAAAGAACATCTCGGGTGGCACCACCTTATGACACCGCTTAAACACGGGTGACTTAAGCACTGCGCAGCGAGCGTTTGCGGTCTTACGGGCGGAGTATCCGGCCTCCTTACATGGATCAATGTTTTTCACATTAGAACAATGAACACTTGAACTTCCACTGCCCACCTGCAAGGAGAATAATATTTAACATTATAATTTAACATTTGAAAATACATTATTAACTAATTACAATACAAGATTGTGTGGCTACTGGCTAGCATTGGTTCTTCAGACATGTTGAGTCTTGGTGTTCAAACAGAAAAAAGATTAAAAAATGAACACATCCCAATTCCCATTCACGCATTCTCAGCTGTCACATTTCTACTTTTGCTGTCAACTACAAACCCACATATTAATCAAAACACACAGCATGAAGATGTTTTAGTGTTTTAACCTTCCAGTTGTTTCCGAAATCTGCTTCAGATTTGGCGATTTGTCCGTTGCGAAGTTTCATGTCGTCCTGAGGATAGTTATTGAAGTTTCCACATAAACCGCACATATTCTTCTTGTAGGTACCAGGAACACTAACTTCAACATGAGATCGGCCATTCCATAACACCTTAAAACACAATTACCAAATAAACAAATAAAAAGTGATGTAAAATTAATATAAAATAATACAAATTAATAAAAATAAATGTGGGCAATAAATAAAAAAGAATTTCATGAGAAATGTTTGAATTTATATTGAAATCTCAGATATTTAGTATCTTAGCAAAAATGAGCTCTAGAGGAAACATATGAGATTACCAGGGCCTTTTTTTCTCTATATTAGTATTTGCTCTATATTTAATCTCACTGCTATACAATAAAGAAACAATTGATATTAAGGAGATCTTGTTTATGATGCTTCTTTCCTATAGAAGATTGAACCCAGAGTGAACTCATACAGAGACTGTACCTTCAGCCCAACATTGGTGTTCAGGAGGATGGTGTTGGTCTTGCGTTCCAGGTAAACATACGGCTCTTTAAGAAACGGCAGGGAGACGTGTTGATAATCAACCTGACGGATCGAAAAAAAAGGAGGAAGAAAACAAGCAACAAGCAAAGTTGTTAATAATCAACACTGATAAATGTGTCTAAAGAAAAGCTGAAGGTAAATTGATAATTTAGCTGACGGTTTTCCCTAATCTGGGGTTCACAAAGAAACTGCATAAAAATATAAAATTAAAATAAATAATTCAAAAATAAAAAGAATCAAAATAAAACACTTACTAAAAAAGATTTACCTGCATGTCATGTGATCATTAACCTAAATTAGAGAACTGTAAACAATGTGAAAGTTTTTTTTTTAAATACTGAAATATTAAATTAAAATCTCTAGAGTAAATATTTTAGGTCAAAGTGGGTTTGGCTGACATAAAAGTTTGGGAATCCCTGATTTAGCTAATTATATCAGCTAAAATCACATTAGAAATACAAACATACATGTGTAAAAAATAAGACCAATCACAAACTATTATGCAACTGTGACAACGACATCATATATATATATATATATATATATATATTATATATATATATATACATACATATGTATTTGGTGTATTATAAGTAGTGTGAAAAAAGTAAATAACACTGGCCCATTCACACCTGTAAACAGAACATTACAGTGAATTGGTGTGGACACTAATATATTTATCGTTTTAGTTATATTTATAGTTATCATTCTTTGTGTGAACAGGTCTAAAGGCATATAACCTTGACAATCCAGTCTTGAAACAGCTGCACCACAACATTTCCAATAAGCACGGTCACTTCTTTGGTCCATGACACTCCCCTACGTCCCCGGTCCTCATTAGATACATGGACACTGGAACACACGAACACACACACACACACACACACACACACACACACACACACACACACACACACACACACACGTTGGCTTTCCATATTTTACGGGGACATTCCATTTTACGGGGACATTCTATCCCTAACCCTAAACCTACCCCCTACTTATGTCAGAGAGAGAGTTTCTGGTGGTCAATAAAGAAGGAAATGGAATATTAACATTGTTGCTGTTTAATTACAATGGCAAATCCATCATGGTGGAGAAAATTTATCGTAAATGGAGGTTAATCACAGATTAGACAACTCAACTGCAACACAACTCGATTTAAAATAAAATCAACAAATCCTTGATTGCTTAATTTAATTCTAATTTAGATTTAAATCTGAGTTTAAAGTTATGGAGAAACAGGATTAAAGTTAATCTATCTTAAATATAAATTAAATCCAGTATCAAAATTATGGTTTAAATGTAAACCTGCTCATTTTTAAGCAAGGTTTAAAGTTTGGTCCAACAGAATTATTAGATAAACCTTGAATTAATCTAGATTTAAGCTTAATTCCTATTGGTGCAACCCACCTTTTTTTTTTTTAAACAATGTTGAAAACAGTTGTGCTGTTTAATATTTCTGTGGACACTGTGATACAAATTTTTTTTTTAACATTATAAATATCTTTACAGTCACTTTTGAACAATTTAGTCCATCCCTGTTGTGTAAAGTCAAGTTTTTAAAAAACAAAAAATCTTACTGACTCTGAACTTTTGAACAGTAGTGTAGTGAGTGAGAGAAAATTGTGAGCACCTGAAGTCTCCGCCCTCACAGTCCTGAGCCAGAACATATGTGCAAGTCCCCTGGAAGTTCACCATCTTTCCATCAAATGTTCGATAGTGAGGGTCTCCAAACACAATGCAGGTGGCGGGGCGGGGAATGCAGTGAGGACAACACATTCCAGGAACCAGAGCCGGAGTTTCATCCTACAAACACACAAATGCTACTATATATCCAGATAGATTATACCTGAGAGGGGCCCAAAATGTCCTTGCCAGTCAAAAATTCTCACTAATATAGTACACTGACTTGTAAGTTGGACCTCACTATTTACAGGGTATCTGCAGTGTTTTTAAAATAAAATTTGCCTTTAGAGGCTACTATAAAGAATTATATGATACAAAAAATGAGACAAAATTCGCAAAACCTAAATAGGTTTTTAGATGAACTACCTATACCTCATTTCCCAAATGAACATAAAGAAGACCCGGAGATGGAAATTAACAAGGAAGAAATAGGGAACAGCATTGATAATATGAAGTCAGGAAAAAGGGCAGGACCAGATGGTCTTCCAATAGACCTGTATAAAAAATTTAAAAATAAATTGTTAACTCCACTTGTTTCTGGAGGTATTTCAGAAAGTTAGTTTTCCACCCTCTATGAATAGTGCTTACTGCCAAAACCAGGTAAAATCCCTAACAAATGTGAAAACATGGTTTTAAGTTTGTTAAATTCTGACCTTAAGATAATATGTAAACTTTTAGCAAAACGGTTGAAAAAACTATTGCCAAATATTATTAATAAAGATCAAAATGGATTTATAATAGGAAGGCAGGGCTTCCATAATGTAAGAAGGGTACTGAACATTATTCATACTAACAAAGAAATGTCAGATACAGCACTCCTATCATTAGATGCCAAAAAGGCCTTCGATAGGGTCGAATGGGCCTAACTTTTCAATGTTTTAGAAAGATTTGGAATTGGAAATAATTTCATAAAATGGGTTAAGGTAATATACACAAATTTGACTGCAGAAATCTTGACAAATAGAAATATTTCAAAACCAATAAAAATTAGTAAAGGATGCAGACAAGGGTGCCCACTCTCATTTGTTGTTCACACTAGCAATTGAAACTCTTGCAATTGGAGTACGTTCACATCAGCAATTCTGTGGAACAACAGTAGGGCTGACAGAACACAGAGTATCCTTGTATGCTGATGATGTTATTTTATTCATGTCAAATTTAAGTAAATCAATTCCAGCTATGTTACAGCTAATTAAAACATTTGGTGATATCTCGGGATATAAGGTAAATAACACAAAATCTTCTATATTACCTCTCAATTCAAATGAAAGAGGGTATCCAGTTTCAGAGGTAATTCAAACTACTTTATTTATTTCAAAATATTCCACTTCCACCACCTTCAGATTTGTTCTCAAAAATTAAAACTATGTTTGTCAGATTCATATGGAACAATAGGAGGGCAAGACTTTGTTTGTCTTTGTTGTATTTACCATTTGAGGGGGCTTAAAATGTCTAAACATATTGTGGTATTACTGTGCTGCACAGCTGAGGTCTGTTATGTTCTACTTTTCAACAAATGAGTCTCCACTTTACACTGAAATGGAATCTCACAATCTAACCCTACCTCTTCCCTCATACATATATATGGACACAGCGAAAAAAAACTACAGAAACAACCTAAAAACCCAATTGCAAAACATATGTTAAAGATATGGTATGATGTACAAAAATATTTATAAGACTCCCATTCATTATTTCAATCTAGTCCAATATGGGGTAATCAGTTCTTTGTACCAGGAAGAGCGGATGCTACATTCAAATTGTGGCAATCGAAGGGACTTAAAATGATTCAATATCTTTATTTGACAGATTCTGATATTATGAGGTCTTTTGGGGAGTTGAGGCTTAAGTTCAGCCTCAATAGGAAGCATTTTTTCAAATATGTCCAGATTAGAAGCAAATCAAGACAATGTCCTTACTAAACCCCACATTCATTTTTGGAAAAAAATTATGATAAAGGATCATTTGAGAAAGGGTATCATATCTGAATTTTACGGGTTGCTGACATCTTACTCATCCGAAAATTCACAGTATAAGTTGAATGCATGGAAGGAAAACTTGCGATTTGAAATTTCGGATGAGGATTGGAAAGCAGCTTGTATTAAGGCTCACACTATGTCTATAAATTAAATACACACCTTAAACTTATACAGTATAAATGGTTAATGCGGACAAATGTAGCACAAGTGGAATTAAATAGATATAATAAAAACATACTAGACATATGTACAAAATGTATGGAAGCTAGAGGAACTTGGTTTCACTGTATTTGGCAATGCAGAAAGATTAAATTTTTCTGGGAAGAGGTAAGAGTCATAATTGAAAAGATCATTTCAAAACAAATTTTACTGGACCCTAAGCTTTTCCTGTTGCGGTTTATACCCAGAGAAAATTATTAGTAAATAAAGTACAAAATTATAGTAGAAGTGAACAAGCGTTTATAGACCTCAGCTTTCTTTATGCCAAAAAATGTGAAAAAATAACTTACATATTAAAGGCTAAAGAGCATGTATTTGAAAACATATGGAGCCCTTTCATTAATTATATTAAGGATTTGAATTTAACAGATGAAGAAGTGAATGACTAATCTTTGTTATTTGATAATTGATAAATTCTTCAACATATATATTTTTTTATTTTGCATTCATTATGACTATAATAGTCAATTTTGAATAGGTTACCATGGGCTAAAACAGATGGAGCATTCTTGTTCTGAGTGTTCTTGGTTTTTTGTTTTTTTTGTTTTTTTGCAGCGATCTCATGGTTGTATGGAATTTAAAAGAATGTATATAAATGTAAAAGGCTATATTTCAAAGTGTTAAAAAGTGAAAATAAAATAAAAATATTGTGGAGAAAAAAAAAAAATTTAAGTACTGCACAAATAAAATAAATACCATATTGGGGGGTTGTAGGTCATTGTTTATGCTAAACATCTTAAAATGACTGTAAAAACCATAAAATGACTGTAAAAACAATGATTTTAACAACTTTGTAGTTAAAATAATACACATTTTGACAAAAATAGTTTAAAGTCTAAAAAGTGAGGTTAATAATTTTATAAATCTTGTTAAGAAAAGGGATGAGTAAAATATGATTATATGTAATATTCTAGAACCGTATTATTCTACATTTTTGAACGCACATTCGCTTTTTGTTTAGTTTTCACAATAAGCCACATCCCAATTCCAGGTTTTATATTCCCCAAATTTAAGACCTGTTGAAATGATAATTAAGACTTTTCTCATACCACTTAATGTATTTAAGATATTCATGACTTTAATTGGATAAAACTAAGTTTAAGACTTTTTAAGGACTCACAGGGACCTACATTTAACAGGTTTCAAACTATGTGAAGTCCTCACTAATATAACCTCAAAGGTGCATATCGTCATCTTACCGAGGCACACGTGAGCGCTGGGCATCTCTGGGTTTGGCAGTGCACGTCTCCGGACACACAGATGCAGGACGTACACTCGTCCACCTCCCAGTGGTCATTGTGGCTGTACAGCTGTCCCTCGTACACACAGTGTGCACCAGTGTCTATGTAGTGCACTACAGCTTTGATGCCTTTGCACTCTAAACAGCACTTCCCAGGGTTCTTCACTTTGACTGATCCATCCGGACAATCAAGAGGAGGACACTCCTGCAGATCACACTCGATGTGCCCTTGCTAAAACACACACACATGAATTACTTTAAAATGTGCTTAATACTGCATTAAAGGGTTAGTTCACCCAAAAATGAAAATTCTGTCATTTATTACTCACGCTCATGCCGTTCCAGACCCGAAAGACCTTCGTTAATCTTCGGAACGCAAATTGAGATATGTTTGTTTAAATCCGATGGCTCCGTGAGGCCTACATAGGGAGCAATGACATTTCCTCTCTCAAGATCCATAAAGGTACTAAAAAGATATTTAAATCAGTTCATGTGAGTACAGTGGTTCAATATTAATATTATAAAGCGACGAGAATATCTTTGGTGCGCCAAAAAAAAAACAAAATAACGAATTATTTAGTGATGGCCGATTTCAAAACACTGCTTCAGGAAGCTTCGGAGCGTAATGAATCAGCGTGTCGAATCCGCAGTTCGGAGCGCCAAAGTCACGTGATTTCAGCAGTTTGGCGGTTTGACACGCGATCCGAATCATGATTCGACACGCTGATTCATTACGCTCCGAATCTTCCTGAAGCAGTGTTTTGAAATCGGCCATCACTAAATAAGTTGTTATTTTGTTTTTTTTGGCGTACCAAAAATATTCTCGTCGCTTTATAATATTAATATTGAACCACTGTACTCATATGAACTGATTTAAATATGTTTTTAGTACATTAATGGATCTTGAGAGAGGAAATGTCATTGCTCCCTATGTAGGCCTCACGGAGCCATCAGATTTAAAAATATCTTAATTTGTGTTCCGAAGATCAACGAAGGTCTTACGGGTGTAAAACGGCACGAGGGTGAGTAATTAATGACAGAATTTTCATTTTTGGGTGAACTAACCCTTTAAACAATCAATAAATGTGACTCTAGTCGGTTCAACAAATAGACTTGAATTGAATTTTCACATTTAAAAAAGCATCATAACAACAACTTCCTGATAAGAATGACATAACGTGAACAGTTTGCTTGATCAAAAATAACATAAAACCATCTAAATAAGTTTTTTGTTAAAATTGTGTTGTTGTTGTTTTGTTTCTCCTGAAATGGTTTCATGATAGTTCCATTTTAGTTTCCTCACATTGCAGATGCAGGTGATACACTCGTTGTCCTTGTCTGTCCATCTTTGACCGTTTGGCACGTGGGTTTTGTCGCCCTCTAATACACACTCTGCGACAAACAGATATAAGTGAGCACACATACACTGGAAGAAGCGACATTGTATTATTTCTGATGGAGTGTTTTTGTACCATCACAGATGGGGCAGCAGGAATCAGGGGGTGTGTGCTGATGATCTGGAGGGCAGCTGAGAGGAGGGCAGCCCCGATGAATACACGTCCACGTCAAATCCTAAACACACACATAAATGTCATCATTCCATATCAATGCACAAAACTTCACAAAACAGTAGTGCGTTTAGATACCTTGCACTGACAGGTGAAACATGGATCATCAGTGGCCAACACTTCATTACCGATCAGGGTAGCTGTGCAGTTACTGAGGGGCTCTGAAATACAAACCACAACAATAATCCTGCAAAAACATCTAGCTTAGAATCAAATGATTCAACTATATGAAAAAATAGTTCTTCAAAGAGACTCATATGGTTACAGTTAGTTTAAATTGTTGCATTTGTAAAAACATTTTGAAAATAATATTCAATTAGAAATTTTACATTACTTGAACCCTTTAAAATGTATTTTTGCTCATCTCAAATCAAATTTGACATATAATACAGTCTATTTTCAATAGAATCTACAGCCCACCACTCATTATAGCAAAATAAACAGGGTTATTATCCCACGGCTCTAAAGAATACTTCATTCTGATATTGACCGACTGAATGTACAATATCCCACTCATTCAAATATATATAAATAAAATAAAAATAAAATAAAATAAATAAATATAGATAGACCAATAGGCATAAAATACATACTATTATATACTTTTATAATATTTATTAATATTTTGAATTAGCTTTTTTTCAGCTTTCACTTTAGTTTGTTTTACTAATTTAGTCATGTGCTTTTGTCATTTTCATTAGTTTTTTTTATATTTCTATTTAGCTTTTTATTTCAGCTTTAGTTTTAGATATTTTAGTACTTGTCTTACACTTATTTCAGTTA
Source organism: Ctenopharyngodon idella (assembly GCF_019924925.1). NCBI lineage: Eukaryota > Metazoa > Chordata > Actinopteri > Cypriniformes > Xenocyprididae > Ctenopharyngodon > Ctenopharyngodon idella. The sequence goes on along the minus strand of NC_067237.1, from coordinate 30,187,778 downwards.
ATTTCAGCTTTATTTCAATTACCAAAAACAATTTTTAATAGTTTTAGTAAACACAATAACAACACTGATACTGATTTGACTCAAAATTATTTTGGGCAAAACTTTACAATAAGGTTCAATTCGTTAACATTAGGTACTGTATTATGAACAATGAAATTATATAAATTAACATTAATGTATTTTGAACAAACATAATTTATAAATATACTTTTGCTCTTTTTTTTTACTTGTTTTTTGTTTTTTACTTGTTTTTGTAAAGAGTTACCAATTAATTTAAAGAGTTAGTTCACCCAAAAATGAAAATTCTGTCATTAATCTTTTGTTCTTTCAAATCTTTTGTTTCGAATCAGTGGTTCGGAGCATGTATCAAACTGCCTCATGCTTCCCAGTGGTGAACCATTGAAATTTAGAAACACTTATGACGTAACAAAGCCTCGTTTACTGAAATCACGTGACTTTGGCAGTTTGATACGCACTCCAAACCACTGATTCGAAACAAAAGATTTGTAAAGCTTCGAAGCTTCATGAAGCAGCGTTTTGAAATCGCCTATCACTAGATATTGTTGAATAAAGTCGTAATTTAGTTTTTTTTGGCACACAAAAAGTATTCTCGTCGCTTCATAACATTAAGGTTGAACCACTGTACTCACATGATCTGTTTTAAATATGTCTTTAGAAGCTTTCTGGGCATCTGAAAGTGTTAATTATCTTGCTGGCAATGGAGGCCTCACTGAGCCATTGGATTTTATCAAAAATCTTAATTTGTGTTCCGAAGATGAACGAAGGTCTTATGGGTGTGGAACGACATGAGGGTGAGTAATTAATGACAGAATTTTCATTTTTGGGTGAACTAACCCTTTAATATGTGAGAAGAAGGAGACGATAGAGTTATACAAGAGACACGAAACTTGCACAGCAATGTAGAAAATCTCTTCATAGCAGTGTTCATACTAACGTGCACAGACAGGGCAGCAGGAGTCAGAGCCGCTGTATAGGATATTGTGTTTAGGACAGTCCACCAGACGCGGGCACTGCTTCCTGTAGCAGCGCAAGTGCTGTTGCCCGTCTGGCATCACCTACAACACATACACACACAAGTAAGGCAAGCAAAATATGTGCAGAAAATGTTGTGATGAGCCATACCTCACAGGTGCAGATCTGACAGGGGTCACCAGAAGGGTGGAAACTCTCTCCAGGGCCATACACATGGCCTTCAAACACGCAGTCTGACAGAAGAAAAACACAAATTTCAAACTTTAGACTTCCAAAGAAAAACTATCCAGGCACAAAACTGTTTGTAGGGATTGTAGTTGTACCTGCACACACTGGGCAACATTCTCCTGGGACGCTGATCTGGTTTAGACAGGTGGAGAGACAGTGGACCTTCGAGCAGGTGGTCACTCCATTCACACACATACAGGACATGCAGGGACCACTGGATGGAAACCAGGTACTGCCTTCATGGTGCTCGACGCCATCATAAAAACAGCCTGAGAGAGAGACAGCTCTGCTTAGTAACACTTATAAGTCTATCAAAGTATGATCTTATTTAATAAAGGGATAGTTCTCTCAAAAATGAAAATTCTTGACAGAAAATCCAAATCCATCTTCAGGAACACAAATGAAGATACTTTTAACAAAATCTGAGAGATTATTTGTCCTTCCATTGGAAGTCTATCTGATTCTTCAAAAAGTCCATAAAGAGATTGTAAAATAAATCCATGAATCAAGTGCTTTAATCCAAGTCTTCTGAAGAGACATGACTGCTTTATATGATGAACAGATTTAATTTAGGCTTTTATTCACATATAAACATTGACATTTTGAGTTTTGGGTGAATAGACTTTCAATGGAGGGACAGGAATCTCTCAGATTTCATCAAAAATATCTTCATTTGAATTACAAAGATGAACGAAAGTCTTATGGGTTTGGAATGACACGAGGGTGAGTAAATGATGACAGAACTTTTATTTTTTTGGGTGAACTATCCCTTAAAGTCTTATTTAATATCATATCATATCAAATGATAATAATAATGATAATAATCATAATAATATTATTTATTTTTAATAAAGTACTCATTCAAAACAAAATGGGTCATTCATTAATCTTCAAGGTATGTCCGCCAAGAGTTTAGCATATCATAATTAGGGCATAATTAGTCTTTTCATTTTCATCTGTGTCAATGTAGAAAATAAACATAGGGTCAATTGATATTTATATGTTTTATGAATTATTTTCTTAGAGAAGTTAATTTATTGAAGGCTACAAGGAAAACTAGGTAGCTAAGTTTATTAAATTCACAATATGTGTATTTATTATTAATCATATGCCTAATATATGATGAAAATGGCTTTGTTTTTGTTTCTTGACCCCTCACATTGACAGTTAAGCTACTACTAATTATTACATGAATCACGTAAACTATAACTACTATTCAAAATGGCGGAATCAGACTGAAGTTTATTAAGTTTGCATCCCTGATTATTTTTGTCGGTCGTTTAAAATTTCAAGCATAAAACAGTTATCAAGAAATGAGTAGTTTAGCTACTTACATCTTATCTCGGACTTTATGATCGTAAACTGAAGCGTCGCGCTGGAATTCATGCTCAGCAGCTTCCGTGAACATAACCTGGTTTGATTTGACTGGTCATCTCAAATATTTTAACATTGACAACCAGTGACAGACCGCTGACAGCTCAGATGAGAAGGTTGGTTATCTTGGTGCTGTGCAATATGCTTGCAGCACTAGACTGAATACTTTAGGTAATTATTTAACAACCTTCATCATCAACTGTATGAAATGTCAGATGACCTGTAGGTCTGGGGGCGAGGCAAGTGCGTTAAATAAGTTAAAAATTTTAACACGTTATTTTTTTCCAGTAATTAATCTAATTAACGCGTTAAATTGACAGCCCTAATCATAATATATCATAACAGAGGTCATTTGTATGTTTTAAAGGTACAGCAGCAAAAGCAGCTTGTTTAAGTCTAGGAGTCATTAAAAACTAAACTGATTTAAAGAAATTTGACTAACATTATGAATCAATGTCAGAGGAAAAAAAATAAAATGCTATAAACCCTAATGGATGTGTCTGTACCTCTGCAGCGGGGACAGCAGGAGCCGGGATCAGTGACCTGATGCATGCAGGTCAGTTTAGCACACTGAGGACCTACACAGCTCATCTCACCATCCTGAAACACACATTTGTAAACACTGAACCTTTCGATCGGTCAAATATCATGCTTAAGTTAGCAGGATGTTGCGGATGAGATGCTAATGGCTGAATTTGTGTATTGTGTTTCTTACCACACAGGTGCAGTTTAAGCAGGGGTCAGTGGGCAGGGTCAAGCTCTGTCCTTCTTTATACTCCTGACCTTGTTGAACACATACTATGAGGCCAAAGAGATCACAGGTCAAACTCAGATCAGATACAGACAAAATTATCACAAAAACACAAACTCACAACTAAACAGACAAACGAGCTGAATTGATCTCAACAGAGCTTGAAATTAGGTTTTTTTATATACAGTATACCGTAACAGTATGCTGTTTAAATACCATATTTATGATTTAAGATATTTGCAGGGTACTCGAGAGAGAACACATGATCCTACCATGGTACCTGTCCAAAAAACCATGGCATTACAATGGCACTTTTTTGTTAACGTATTGTTGCTAGCATAAAATCATCAGTGTAGTAGTTTAATAATATGTGATATTGAAATATTATATTTTTTATTTTATTGTTGACAGTGAAAAAAAAACATGGCATTACAATGCCACTTTTTGTTAATGTATTGTTGCTAGTGTAAAATCAATATACATTAAGATCCTCCTTCAAAACAATGGGTATTTTATTTTATTTTATTTAATTTTACATACCTTTTTTATCCAAACGTGGCATCTTAGAAGACAGCACAATAATCATATTTAGTGTTTTTTTGCTACTGACTTCACATGTGTGGAGTCTGTGGACACACACTGACCTCTGCACAGTGGGCAGCACTGTCTCGGTGTGGTGACGGGGTTCTGGCAGGAAACCACAGGACAGCTAACCGTGGTGCATTTAACAGAGCCTCTATGACATACGCAGCGCCTGCAGGGGTCCGAGGGGGCATAGAACGTCTGTGTGTTTCTGTACTTCTGCCCTTCAAACAGACAGCCGTCACATACCGGACAACAGTGCCTATTGCGCACCGGATGTGCGCACTGCTGAGAACACAACTTCTTCTCACACAACACGACTCCGCTCTGGAAAACACAAATGCATTATGCTAAATGTTGGTAGTATGGTACGGTGATGGTATCATATGGTAATACCATGCTATATTGATATACAGTATACAATGTAACTGTTTGATTACCATATTCATGTACAGTACTATGGTATTTGCATTGTACTCAAGAGAGAACACATGATAGTACATAGTACATGGCCAAAAAACATATTAATACAATGGAATTTTATTTTATTTTTTATTTTACATTTTATTTTTTTGTTTTATTTTATAATAATTTTTATTTGATATTTTATTCATTTATTTGATATTCTATTTTATTGTTGAAAAAACATGGTATATAAGGGCACTTTTTTGTTATTCCCTTGTTGCTAGCATAAAAGAAAAGAAAAAGAAAAGAAAAAAAAAATAATTATTGTGACAATCAGAGAAGTAACTAGTGTATTTTTGTGATACTATGGTAAATGTACATATATACAGTACATCTGTGGTCTCACCAGGCATGTGCAGGTAGAGCAGCGGTCGTTGGGTGGGATGAATTTGTCACCGTTCTCATGCACTTGTCCCAGGTGTTCACATGTCCCTGTGCACACAGGACAGCACTCACCTGGAGAACGCACGGGCCGCTTGCAGGGCGTTTCCGGACAAGACACGGGTGTGCATGATACACTTCCATTCTACACACATACACAACACAGTATATGTTAAGCAAAACTACAACTTAGTAACATTTCGTATAATGATATACAGTTCAAAATGAAGATAAACTACAGGTATGGTAACAGTGTGGTGTTTATTTGTGTACCAGGCAAATACAGCCCTGGCAGTGGTCATTGGGATCAGGGAAGCGTTCTCCATTTCCACAATCCCGACCACGGTATTGACAGCCTTCACACACTTGGCATGCGCAGGGGTCCCGCTGAGGGTTAGGGCAGGAGACGCTGGGACAGCTTTTAGGAGAACACTGAACCTCACCTCTCTGATCAACAAAAAACATCCAGCCACACCATTAATTCACATACAAACTCATATATAAAACGTAATTACCTTTGATCAATTATATACAGATATAACGATAGATAGAATGACAGATGTAACGACAGAATGATATACAGAACGATAGAGAGAATGACAGATAAACACTGAGGTATCAAATGTTTTTACATGTGTTATAATTTGTTATACTGTTTAAGTTTGAGTTATGTTATAATATGTTCTTATATTATTTTGATCTATAATTTTATTTATTTATTTTTTGCACATTTATTCCAAGCTTTGGAAATATTGAATAATTTACAGGCATGCCAATAAGAGCAATTTAGATGGATGGATGGATGGATGAATAGTTTTAAAAGGGACCTATTATGCCCCTTTTTACAAGATTTTTTTACCCCACTGATCATTTATTATACCGTGTTGTAAATGTCCATTTTTGAGAGGAAGGAAAAAAAAAAAGGTTTTCATGCATGTATCTTTAAATGCAAATGAGCTGCTGCTCCCCACCCCACTTTACAGAAGGGGGCGGAGCCTTTACAGCTCGTGCCTTGGATACTCTGCCAAAAACCAAAACATCTGTTTGGTTTTGATTATCATCTCTTTCACCAACCTATTCACATGAAAATGCATATCAATAGTATGCGTGTGTAATCTCCTGGAATGTATACGCCAAAATGAGTTTTGGCGTGCATATTATGTGCAGTTTTTCGCGTGCATATGATACGCACTGTATGGCGTATAATACGCACGAACCCCACACCACTAATCCTACCCAAGAGCCCAAGAGTACCATGCATATTATATACACATCATAAGGTGCGTATCATATGCACGCGAAACCTGCGTATCATATGTCTGTCATTTTGGCGTATACATTCCACGAGATTACAAACGCGTACTATTGACACGCATTCTCATGTCATTGGGTTGCAATCGCGGTCACGCTCACGTGACATTGCAGTTCTTCATCATCATGAAAGTTTATCATCTGCATGTGTTTTAAAGCCATATCAGTCTAAACCTCTGATATATGATTTTCTGAGCACACACATCTGAAAGCTGGATGTCAGACAACGCGTCCTGTGAGTATTAAACTAAGTTCTCTTTCATATCTTATTGCGCTTAAACTGTCAAATACACACAAGGTTATGTCAAAAACACAAAGTTTACATAAACACATTCGGTTATATCTGTGAACATAAACAACAAGTAAAGAAATCACATGTGTAAATTAGATTTGTGTATTAAAGTGAAAACAGCATAATATACAGTAGGGCTGGGCGATATGACGATATTATCGTATATCGACGATGTCTTGCAAGTATCACGATGTCGATATTAAAAGTCAGTTACAGACGATAATCACCAATATCGAGAAAAAAAAATATTTAACATAGTCCCGTAGTTACCACTCACATATTTATTCACATAGCATAAATGAAATATTTTGTAGCCTATAGTAGCTAGCTAATTAATTAGGAATAAAAAAATCTATTCTGGAATCACATTTACTTAAGGCCAGGAATCGAATAGGCCTAGGCTACTCTTTATAAAAGTAACATTTTGATTTTGCTTATTAACAATGTATTTTTATTTTTAAAACATTCAAGCATTCCCGTAAACACAGTTTTGTCACGCATGTGTGTGTAACAGACTATATTGGATTTGTGTATTGACATCAACCTCCTATACCCGCGGCGCTAATAATGTACATTTCTGTTTAAACCGACAAGATTGCTAAATTAGAATTAAAAGGCTAAATTAAATTACAATGGATAGCCTAAGTGTCTATGACTCGTTAAAAATAACCACATTTGTTGTCCAGTGGTTTCGTTTTACATGCGCAAACAACAGAAAAGGAGGATTCTGCAACGCAAAATAAACTCATACAGCCTAAATAAAACGAATAAATACACAAAATATATTCACTTAAACAATTAACAGATTAACAAAACGAAAGAAAAAAAAACTGAAGCCATATGCTGTTTTAATTTATTTTTTTGCGACGCTCTCCACACAAACACGTTCAAAAGGAAACTAAGACGGAAGAAAGTGGTAGGCTACCTGTTTTCTTTATTTTACAAAAACAAAATGTTTTGTTTTTGTTGTGAGTGTACACAGATATGATTAAACTCTTTATAGTTTATGTATGACCAAAAATGAGTAGCCTATTTTAAGTTGTTTCCACTGGTGGAAGGAAGCAGTTCAAGTGATCACGCCGGCGCCTCGCGCGCACACGTCAATAGCACTGCTTGACATCGCAGCCTGTTCATTATCAAAATAAATGAAAAATAAAATTCACAAACAACATTTGTAATTACTTATTTTCCAAATAAATAATGATTTTTTTATTACTATTATTTCGTTATAAGAGGCCTGTAAGGACACATCGGAGCTCTAAAACATGAGGGAAAAAAAATAACCTTTCCGTTTTTGGTCATGCAGAACGAATCAAATTGTTTTTAATCGCTTTTAGACAAATAACAAATACATGATAGCTTAACTACAAGTTTAAAATACAGCGCGACGCATTGAAAATTAAATAAATTAAACGTAGCCTATCATCATGATATGTGTCCAAAAATGAAAGAGAAACATCGGACCTTAAGAAAAAATAGGCAAGACACATTTAACATCAACTTGCATCATTCTTACAATCACCACCAGAATGTCCACCTTCACAATGAACTCCGTTAAACTCTGATCAGTTCAACAGTTCTCTTCACGAAACGAAATTCATTTCAAACACTTGATCAGTGTGGAAATGATTAACATAACAACAAAGCTAATGTTTTATATTAAAGCACAAACTAAGAAAAGAAAAACAAACCTTTAACCATTATTGTCAGATAAAGTGCAACCAAACTGATGTGTGTTTACAGTGCTTGTCGGCTATGTTGTCTCCGATGGGGGCGGGGCTCGGGTAAGCGATATTATCGAATATCGTGATATTTTTTAAGGCGATTATCGATAAAATATTTTTTACATATCGCCCAGCCCTAATATACAGTGACTACTGCTATATATGCTGTTAATATGAATCAAACAGCAAAAGAAAAACAGAAAATCACTCACTGCTCTTGACTGAATAACTTTATTAGCTTTAATAAGAACACATTTCTTACTTGAATGCTGCTGTTAAATGCTCTGGCGAGGAGATAAACATAGCGGACTGTGTACAGCTCACTTAGGGCAGGGTCTATGCTAATAGGGCAGAGTCTGTCAGCAGTCGTGGGCGAGGCCTAAGCAATGTGATGTCATATTGAATAGAAACTGCAAACGGCTTGTTCTGAGACACTGCTTATGATTTATGGGGATTAAAAAAAAGGAGTGGGCGGATTTTTACTATTATAGAATGGTTGTGTACACACACTGCCAACACACATTTATGTTTAAACACCATGTAAAAGTGAATTTTGCATAATAGGTCCCCTTTAAAATGTAACAAAACAAAACATATTTATGACCCTGTTTGTGCGTACTTACAGAACATCTGCACTCCTCACATGATCCTGTGGGTGATGGGAACGACTCACCATCTGCATAAGCTCTTCCCTCAAACTGACAGCCTGTGCAATAAAAACACACACGCGCACACACTTATCAATGTGAGGGTCGTATGTTTTAGTTTATGCCACAGCCATTAACCCTAATTTGCAACTTGCAAGTCAGTTGCAGGTGTTATGAAGGGGAGGGGCATTCTCATTCTAAAGAACATCTAATTGGACAAAAATCCTTGTAGTGCAGGATGAGTCATCAATACTTAATTCTCATTTTTATCAGAAGAGAATTGACTGTAAAATTTAATTTCTGCTAAAAGTGCACTTTGTCTGTAGAGAGTGTAATACAGTACCATCACACACAGGACAGCACTGGTCCGGCCGAGTGGTGGGGTAAGTACATCCCGGGTTCTGACATGGCCTCCTATTGCAGGTCACATGACCATTCATGCACATGCAACGACCACAGTGATCAGCAGGGTTTGCAAACTCCTGACCATTCTGGTACTCCACGCCAGCATACATGCACGCTGAAGAAAAAAAAAAATACAACTCATAATAATAATAATATCAATTCAATTATATAATATATAAGACGCTTAAACAGCCACTAATAATACTCAGTTATTTTAATTTCCTGTACATCAAATCTTTACATAAATGTGTATAAATTATGCAAACACGTACCATCACACTTGCCCTGTACAGGGAAAGGACAGGCGCTGCGCTGACAGTGATTAATGTCACATGTGACTGTCCCGTCACGACAAACACAAGTCCTGCATGGGTCTGATGCATCCTTAAATGTAGCACCATTAGCGTGTTCCTTCCCATTATACAGACAGCCTGCATGGCCGAAGTCAGACAGAGACATAAATATATACTTTGCATATATAAACTTTCCAACCCTAAACTTTTGAATGGTAGCGCATATGTGCTAACGTTCAAAAGTGATATATTTTATGGTACCGTTCAAAAGGGTCAGAACGTTTTTTAATGTTTTTGAAGGTAGTGTACATATACACATATATACATATATAAAGATGAATACTGCTCTCTACATATCAGTATTTGTTGATGAAACCTCATTATAACTCTCACATGCTCTTTCATGGGGTTTTTATGAAGTGTCTCACCATCGCATGTGCGACAGCACTCTTGAATTATGGGGTGAGAGCAGGCGGCAGAGGGGCAGGGCCTGCGCCGGCATCTCATCGTCCCATTGGTGCAGGAGCATGATTGACAGCTGTCAATGGGATGGTGGAACTGCTGCATGTGTCTGTAAAGCTGTCCTTCAACATAGCATTCAGCAGGGGGTGCTGTAAGGAATGAGAAATACATTTACGTCTACATACACTCAAACAAACACTTTTATGGACATACAGTATACAAGGGGGTGTAATGGTGTGCCACATCATTTTGGAATTATGAGAATTTTGAGTTGCCGACTAGTAAATTGCACGTAAACAGCTTAGAGTACAATCTTCAAATTGTCATCTTGTAATTAAGGTGATTCAGACATGACTTAATTGTGGTATAAGAGCAGCACTGTGACCTGGACACTGGCGGCAGCACTCTCCTGACTGAATGAATGAATCAGCACAATGCACCGCTGGACATCGCTTCATCAGACACTGGACGTTACCATTCTACAGACAAACACACAGATGCACAACACAGATCTACAGTATGACTCTGATATGTGTGGATGTACACTACCGTTCAAAAGTTGGGGTCAGTATGATTTTTTCTTTATATTTTTATTCAGTAAGGATGTATTATATTGATTAAATATTTGTTTTTCTCTATGCTGTTTGTTGTTCCCTTTTTTCTTTTCTGTGCTGCTGCTCTAACAGGAGTTGATTGCTGACAACTGCTACCCGTTTGCTGATAGCCAATTAGCACTTCACTTACTGGCTCCTCCAGGGAGGAAACAAGCTATAAAAGACATCAAGAAGGCACAGAGGGAAGAGAGACAGAGACATTTCTCTCTCCACATGGACCTTCTCTGCGGCCCCAGACTACTGTTGCTAGTTTTAGTGTTAACTAAGTGAAACATAGGGCCCTATCATACACCCGGCGCAATGCAACGGCAGGCACGATGCAAGTGTTTTTTACTAGTTCCAGCCTGATGCAGTTATCATTTTCATGTCCATGTTGTTTAAATAGCAAATGCACTCACGCCCATGGGCGTGCTGGTCTGAAAACACGGTGTGTTCAGGCACATTGTTGGTGTGTTGCTATTTTGAGGCAACTGAAATACGACTGCAGTATACACAGTATATATATATTTTTTTATTTAATGGGCGTGTTAGTAATATGCACCTATAGGCGGGAGCACAGCGTGCGTACACCCTGCTTGTTACACACACAGGGACACGCAGCAGCACACAAACATGCCAAATATTACAAATAAAAGAATTACAATGTAAAAGATTATTATTGTGCACATAAAGATAAAAATGCCTACATGTCATAATGGATAGTCATTGCATGTATCAGAATTCCCTATTTGCAGTAATGACGAATGAAATTGGCTAATTATTTGACCAATCGTGGCAGTACACACATGTATTTAAACTGACTCGTCAGGGTCTATATTCCGCCACGTAATAAGCGAATCCGCCATGGTGCAAGCACATCTGGCTTTTAAAGGGAATGGGAGATGACACTCTGATTGGTTTATTGCACATTACGCCCAAAACACACCCATGACTTATTAAGAGACTAGATACAACCCTTTTGGACCATGCGCCTGGCGCAGCGACCATTTTTTCCGTCGTTAAACTAGCAAAAGAGGAATCAGATATGCCCTAAGTGCACCTGCGTCACGCACTTCAGACCGGTTAGATCGTTAAAATAGGGCCCTCAGTGTTAAATGGTGAAAACTGTGATAGTGTTCCAGAATCTAGTCAGTATTGTTGTTGTGCTCCTGCCTAGACTGTTAATTCCAACTCTCAATATTGCTGAGCTACTTGATAGTTTTTCTTATTCTTTTGTTAAACTGAACGCTTTATTTGTAACTTGTAGGGAGGAGGGTATCATTTTCTTTTGTTAATCCTTTTTCTCCTGGTTTTAGGTATGCTAGGGAGTCAAGAAAGTGCTATTGTCTTTTAGTTGTTGTTTTTTTCTTTTGTGACAGGTAAGCTAGATTTAAAACTAATGTAGATTCTGTTTAGTTTGTTATTTTGGCCATGCCCCCTCCCGAAGCCTTTTTGTTCCTGTTACCATTCCTTTACATAATAAATTAAATTTGCAGTTGATTTTGGTGGTTGGCAGTGTTCTTTAGTGCTGGGGCTGGGAATGAGAAGCTCTTCTTTGAAACTGGGATCGTAACACACGGAAGACTGGAGTAATGATGCTGAAAATTCAGCTTTGAACAAATTACATTTGAAAATATATTAACATAGAAAACAGTTGTTTTAAAATGTAATATTCCATAAAATAAATGTATAATATTTAAATAAATTAATAATGTAATAATATTTGATCAAATAAATCTAGCCTTGATGATCATAAGAGATTTCTCACCAACCTCAAACATTTGAACGGTAGCGTATGAGAAAGAGACACTTACGGTGCAACGGCACATCCTGCATTTGTCTACTGGATGTGGAAATTCCATTCCATTTAGATACTCATTACCTGCATATCTACATCCTGAACGAAAGGGAGAGAAGCTTTAAGTGACTGGTTTGCATATACTTACAGGAAATTGTCTTCAAAAAAAAAAAAAAAAAAAATTATACAGTATATATATATATATAATATTTCTCCTAAGAGGGTTTCAGGCCACCTGACATGACAAAAATGTCCTCAAAAATTTAAATATAGTGGGCAAATTTGTCACTAATGAATTAATATTCTATTCTAGGCTTCATTACATATTATAACATACATATTAGTTGATTTCATTTTATTGGTAAGCATAATAAAGTATCAAATTGTCAAAAACTTTTCTAAATGAATTGGTTCAATTAAAGGGTTAGTTCACCCAAAAATGAAAATTCTATCATTAATTACTCACCCTCATGTCGTTCCAGACCCGTAAGACCTTCATTCAGCTTCAGAACACAAATTAAGATATTTTTGATTAAATCTGATGGCTCAGTGAGGCCTGCATTCACAGCAATGACATTTCCTCTCTCAAGATCCATAAAGGTGCTAAAAACATATTTAAAACAGTTCATGCGAGTTCAGTAGTTTTACCTTAATATTATAAAGCGAAATATTTTTGTGCGCCAAAAAACAAAATAACGACTTTTCAACAATATAATGATAGGCCGATTTCAAAACACTGCTTCGGAGCTTCACGAATCGAATCAGTGACTCGTAGCGCCAAAGTCACGTGATTTCAGCAGTTTAGCCGTTTGATAGGAGATCCAAGTCACTGATTCGATTCGTAAAGCTCCGAAGCAGTGTTTTGAAATCGGCCCATTACTATATTGTTTGAAAATCGTTATTTTGTTTTTTTGGTGCACAAAAAGTATTCTTGTCACTTTATAATATTAAGGTAGAACTACTGAACTCGCCTGAACTGTTTTAAATATGTTTTTAGTACCTTTATGGATCTTGAGAGGGGAAATGTCATTGCTTTGAATGCAGGCCTCACTGAGCCATCGGATTTAATCAAAAATATCTTAATTTGTGCTCAGAAAATGAACAAAGGCCTTACGGGTGTAGAACGACATGAGGGTGAGTAATAAATGACATTATTTTCATTTTTGGGTGAACTAACCCTTTAAAGGATGACAAACTGTAAATGGTCAGGGAAAATGTGCCTTCATTAAAGTAAAACATGAAGATAAATTAAAAAATAAGTGAATCTGTGAAATCAAATTTGTTCTAAAGCAATTTTGATGCTTAAGGCTCTCACCATTGCAGTTGTTTTGGCAGCACGTCCCCGGCCGGGGATAGTTGCAGTTCGGCTTTGGACACTCGTGATTCCCACATTCCACACGTCCATCAGTGCAAACACAATCCTCACATCGATTCTCACGATTCGGAAATGTACCTCCATTAGTAATGATGCGGTTATCATACTGACAGTCTTGAAAGGGAAGAAAATGGCAAGAGGACACAATAACTGTTAGTGTGCACACTAAGATCAAGTTATCTGAGGTTAGTTAGTGAAGGTGTACCTGGACACCGGGGGCAGCACTCTCCAGGGGGAGTGTATGGATTAGAACACGTCACTCCACTACAGCCTGCCATACCACACAAAGCACGACCATCCTACACACACACACACATTCATGTATAGAAACTAGCCAATAGTTACTAGATACACTTTCAGAAAAGAACAACATATTTTATCAAAACGTTAAACATTTAATAAACACTGAAACATTTAAACAGTGTTTAACAACCAGTTGCTCATATTGTACTTATGGTTAGCGACTGAACAAACCCTGAAGCCTATTAAAACCTTGTATTAAACATTTATAAAATATCAAATCTAGTATTGTGTGTACCTGACAGGTGCATGTCACACAGGGATTCTCCGGGTCCTGGAAAGTTTGGCCGTTTCCATAAAAACGCTGCTTGTACTCGCACTGCCCACAGGGGTCACAGCATTCACCACCTGTCATATAATGATCAATATCTTCTCAGTAACTTATCCTGATAGTTAATGGTCTTGCTGGATGGATTGTTACTGATGTTAGCAACCGTTACACCCTCTTAGCCTGAATATTCTGTGGCTCTGTTCCAAACCCTGGTGAGCTGCCTACCAAGGCAGCATTTGTAGGCACTACAGGAACACTCACAATTTGAAAATTAGACAGCTTATGCAAATCTAAAGCAGCATGGCTTTTATACAAACATATATCAGGAAATCCAAGCAAGCATGGCAATGAGCTGATTGCAGTGGAAACTTTCAAGTAAAACGCTACTTTAGATATACCTGTTTTATTCAGTATTGAGAATTGTCCTGAGAGAAATTAGTTCAATCTAATTAAAATGCAGATGTTTTCAAATATATTTTCAGATATATTTTATTCAGGTATATTTTAACATTTGAAGCTAAATTTGAAAAATGTATTTCCTTAAGCCTCCTGTTTACAAAATATATTCAGCATACTGTATTTTTGAACTTTTTTTGGGGTCAAAATTGTATTCAAATCAGTTACTTTCTATCTTTTACTTTGTATGCTGCCTTAAAACATAGCGGCCTATGTAGACAACTATGTAGACCTTAATATCTTTCACTTTTCTTGCTTTCTTTGTCTTGTCTTTTCTTCACTCTCTCTCTTACCTGCTGGAGTGGTGGGTTTTAGGCAGGGCACGGGGGTCGGTGCACAGTTTGGTTTACATGTCACCTGCCCCTCCACACAAGAACAACTTTGGTCTCCGTCAGTCCACGTGGCTCGTTCCTCATACTGAACACCATTTGATATACATCCTACAAACACAGAGAATGAACACAAGTAAAAGTTTAGGGTTGGTAAGATTTTTTTAGTGTTTTTAAAAAAAGAATTCTCTTAGGCTCATCAAGGCTGCATTTATTTGATCAAATATACAGAAAAAAAATAGTAATAATATTGAGAAATATTATTACAATTTAAAATAACTGTTTTCTATCGAAATATATAATGCAATGTATTCCTGTGATGGCAAAGCTGAATTTTCAGCATCATTACATCTTCAGTGTCACATTACCTCTGCACACTGGGCAGCAGACGTTAGGAGGGGCAGGAGTGGGGACTGCACAATTTGTAGATGGGCATCTTTCCTGGTGGCATCTCACGTTACCCTCCTTTAACAAACACACACACAAGAAACAATGGATTCAATGCCGTCAAACCTAACATGATTTCTGATGTGTTTTGATGTGCTCTGTTTGAATATGCACATATGCAAATGAGATTCAAAACAGATAACAACTTCAGTTTTGCCCTGTTCCTCACATAAAACTATCATATGGCTTCAGGGCTACATGCTGCATGATTTATCACATGATACAAAAAAATAACATTGAACTTAAACGTGATTCTTAGTGCAATTATGAAATCGCAAAGGCTGCGATTATTGCGCAGCTTGTCAATGAAGTATGGCTCTAATGCTAATCTATCTGAAAGCACTGCGAGTTTGCGTCGCATAAAATGTACATTTAAAAAAGCAACACACGTTAAACATCTTTCCAGACATGAGAAGCATTAATTAACATCTTGTCCAACAAAAGACAACATTTAATAACATGTTTTTACTCCAAACTCACTTCATAACGACAGTTGAGCGTCCTTCTGTGAGATGATGTGGCTTCTTACGCAGAATAAGGCAGTCGTGTGTTTATTAGTCATGTTTAATTAATCAAAGCGTTTAAATCGTCTGTTTATTCAGCTACAGCGATATGACGTGTTATCTTCTTCTGCGGCAGGGCATATTTGGAGTTTCTGCGCAAGAGTGCCCTCTGGCTTTCAGATGAAGAAGCATTTACTACTGATCACAGAGCAGTACAGTTCTGACAAGCTGCGCATTGCTTCATGCATTTTTGTAATAAAAATATCTATATTTGTAATAAAAATATCTATATTTAAAATTTTATAAATCCAAATAACTAGCTTCCAGCGGACGACCGTACACATATACTGCGCAACTCGACTTAATAAATGAGCAACCCAATGATGTGATGCATGACGCAGGATGTTGGAGTATTGTAAGCTTAGACGCCTTTCAGGGTTCAAACAAATAGGGCTGGGCAACAAACTCAAACTCCTCTTCTCTTATATCAAAATCCTCCGACATTTCTCTTTAAAATGTCTAATTTTAGACTTCTAATTCATGACTGGTGTTTTGTTTTGCTCTCTCCTCTGGTCAAAGGTTGCTCTTCCGCCCAAATCGACTTGCGCAGTATGCGTACGGTCGTCAGCCGGAAGCTAGTTATTTATTATTTTAAAGTTTTAAATATGGATATTTTTCTTACAAACCCTGTCGCTTTGCTTCAAAAGGCCTTTATTAACCCACTGGAGCTGTATGGATTACTTTGATTTTTGATGGATGCATTTTTTTTTTTGTTCAAAATACAGGCCCCCATTCACAACCATTATAAACCTTGGAGGACTAAGGATATTTTTTAAAAATATCTCCGATTGTGTTTGTCTGAAAGAAGATAGTCATATACACCTAGGATGGCTTAAAGGTGAGTAAATCATGGGATAATTTTCATTTTTGGGTGAATTAACCCTTTAAACATTTTATATATTAATTTTAGCATGTATCAACATTTAACAAAAACAACATTTTATCAACAGTACGTCTTAACATTGAAAAAACACTGTCAAAATCGTATTGTCGGAATCAAAACACTTTGTTAACATACATTTTCATCAATAATTTCATTGAAGAGATTAACATTGCTGTAAACTGGATTAACAATAGCTCTTTTTCACGCCAAGTGTATGTTTCACCTTGCATATACACTGGACACAGGGACCAGCTCCGGGAGGCCTGAAATCCGCTCCATTTTCGTAAAACCTTCCTTCATATTCACACACTGAAACAGTAAAAACATTTTTTACTTGTGTGTTTGGAATCCAGGACCGCTTTGTTATTATGTTGCATGTTAGAGAAGGAGAGAAAGAAAGATCTGTCTTAAAAGAAAGAGATGTTTGTGTATTTGTCTTCTTTACTGTGACAAGTAGTGCAGCACTGGCCAGGTGGTTTTGTTGGGTGCGTGCAACTCGTAGTTGGACATAAAGATCTTGTAGTTTCACACAACACTTGCCCACCCTGTATCACAAGATTTACACATTCACATACAAATACATTCAAATGTTCATACATTTAGTACACACTTTTATCCAAAGAAAACACTCACCGAGCACTGACATTTCAAGCACGGATCCTGTCTGGATACGAAGGTTTGACCGTCTGTGTATACATCATCCTCATATCTGCACTCCTCACATCTGAACACCAATTGATTAATAAAGAGTGTTTCCTTTAAGACCCCCGTCTCGTTTACTATTTTAGCTAAAATTGTTATGAAAATCTGTTATTAATACCGTTCACAACATTCTCCTTGTCTCCTCACGGGATTATGACAGGGAGTCGGTGGGCAGGGGTCCCGAACGCAATTAATATTCCCATTCTGAAAGAAAAATAGTTAAGAATCTTCTGCTAGAATGCAATTATTTTTTCTTTATTTTTAATCCATTTAATCTAAACCAATTTACAACATTTATTCATTTGACACTTATATTCAAAGTGATTTACACTGCATTCAAGGTATATATTTTATATTTTTTATATGAAGTTTATGCATTCACTGGGAATTGAATCCATGACCTTACAAGTGCCATGCTCTTCTGCTAAAATAAAATAAAATACAAAAATAAAACAAAATAAAATAAAATAAAATAAAATAAAAAATAAAATAAACATTTAAGTAGAAATTATAAATAAAATTTGCAGGTTCTTTTGCAACTTACCTCACATGTACATCTGCCCTCACACTGGGGTCCTGGCGGCAAACACATCCCATTCAGGATGTCCCTTCCATTCACATTACAACCTGTGAAAAATTTAATGTTTGTAAATATATCAAACTCATATGTAGTATAAATAGCCATTTAATATATATTTTAATATATATAAAAATATCCACAAATGAATCATTCACAATAAGACAAACAATATGTATCAAAAAAGTAAATCGACAGAATTTTGATTGCATGCTCTCAAATGTTCTGTTTTAGACAGATTTAAAAGTATCAAGTCATATTTAAAAGGTTGGACACACCGTCACAGACAGGACAGCAGGATCCAGGGGGCGGAGAGGCTGGGTTCGTACAGGGGACATGACAGTTTGCACTCGCACACTGAACCTGACCCTCCTACAGAGAGAGAAAGAGAGATTACATTTAAAGATTAAAACACTGATAGTCCATAAGACATGCAAGAAAACAAGCTATGTATTAAATAACAGGTGGCGACCCACCGTGCATGTACAGGTCGTGCAGGGGTCATCAGGACGCGTCCACTGAGAGCCGTGCAGGTGCCACACATTGTCCTGGACACAACCTTCATATCAAACAAAAGACTCTTTTGATGAGTATGAGCATGTCTAAGCAAGTTACATGTTGTTACAATTGACAAAAATGTACAAAAAGCTCATATTACACTTACTTCGACACCTGGGACAGCACTGCCCACCTACAGTCTCCACCAAACGACAAGGAGGTGTAGGACACGACTGAGTGGCACAGACTATATTCCCTGCCTACAAGGAAAACACACACACACACACACACACACACACACACACACACACTTAATTAGTGCTGATTTCAAAGATACAACTTTAAATAACTAGTTAGCTTTAAACTTTAACAGAAAATGACAAAAAGCACCACTGTAGAGGACATTTTTAGTGAATTTTAGAATATATATGCAAGATGTGTTTAGAAGTAATTACATCATTTTTTTGGTCTACGTTAAGGATAATGCATTACAAGTAATGTGTGTTATATACAGTGCTGTTATTTACTGAAACAGAATATATATTAAAAATGATTAACCAACAAAAGTGAAATAAAATATAAATATTACATGAAAATTTTAAAGTAAAAAAAAACTAAATAAAATTACATTAGAAACAATTGAAAATTAGAAACGTTGTCTTGGCAATTACCTGAAATAAAATAAATTGAAGTTGAAGTATTATTAAAACTAAAACTGAAATAAAAATTAAGTAAAGCCAAATAGAAATATAAAAGAATAATGAAATAACTAAAACTAATTAAAATGAAAATGTAATGCTATAATAGTATATAAATAATTCTAAAATAACACTTGTTATGTAATAAAATTACATTTGTGAAAGTAATGAGTGAAGTAATGTTACTTTTTGGATTTGCAACATAATAATTGTTTCAATTTGTAATTTTTTTTTTTTTTACATTCAAACCTACATTCAGGCCTACATTTTACAGACAACACTATAAGTAACACTAATTAAGTGGTGGTATGCAACTATAAAACTATATTACTTTCCATAATAAGTAATAATATAATGTAAAACAATAAGCACATTACATTTAAAGTAGTGTGTGAGGGTGAAAAAAAGAGTAAAAGAGAGCAGGAAAATGTATCAGACAGTCCAAAAGTCACTAATACAAGCACTTTATATATATATATATATATATAAAGAGAGAGAGAGAGAGATTTCTTTTAAATAATAATTACAATGTTCTAATGTACAATGCCTAATTGTAACTTTGAGGTTGATGAATCCAAACAAGGACAAAACTAAAATGCACATTGTCATCTCACAGCCTTACATTGCACACACAGCGTTTGCAGGGGTCACGTGTGGGTTGAAAAGAGATGCCATTTAGGACAACTTGCCCATCAAAGTTACAGCGGGAACAATCTCTGCAGCAGGAGCCAAACGGTGGCTTCACACCATCTTGACACGTCTGAGGACACTGTTGCACATCTACACATGCCTGATTCCCACCCTGATGAGCAAAATACAAAACACAGCACAGTTTTATGAAAACTATTGGGTCATTTCATCAACTAACATGTAATACATTATGAGTGTAAGTGAGAGAGAAGCACCTGACATGTACAGGTCTGGCAGCCATCAACGGTGCTGAAAGAGCCGTTGTATGGTCGACCGTCCACATCACATGCTGCAAAGGACGCAATAAGGCACACAAATTACTGTGAAAGTAAGCAGTTCCAGAACCATTGGAGTCACATAGAATGATAGAGCTCAAATGAAAGAGTTCAAATGTGCTTGTGAGCATGTACCAGAGCAGGTAGGGCAGCACTCCCCAGGTCTCTTGTAGGGGTTGGGACACGGCGTGGTTGGACACTGAATGGGATTACACGACACCTGACTGTTCTGCAAATAAACACATGCATTCCAGTTTAACATGTTAAAAGCTGTTTAGTTAGGCAATTTGCATGACGTGTTTAAAATTCAGCTCTTAGTCATTTTTTTGTACTTTAGTAATTTATTTGGTACTGTAATTCTAAACAGCACAAAGCTATGTACATGAATGTAAATGTAATAGTGTTAAAGGGGACCCATAATGCCCCTTTTCACAAGATTTCATAAAAGTCTCTAGTGTCCCCAGAATGTGTCTGTGAAGTTTCAGCTCAAAATATCCCACAGAACATTTATTATAGCTTGTCAAGTTTGCTCCTATTTGGGTGTGAGCAAAAACACGCCGTTTTTGTGTGTGTCCCTTTAAATGCAAATGAGCTGCTGCTTCCGGCCAGCTTTCCAGAAGAGGGCGGAGCTTTAACAGCTCACGCTTCGGTTGCTCAACAACAACAAAGCTGGAGAATCTCACGCAGCCAAAATCATGATTGTCAGTAACAGTGTTCAGCCTTTCATTGTTCAAACCGGAGTTGAACACTGATGGAGAGACTCAGAAAGAAGTTACAACTTTTAGAATGCAACTGGTCGTTTCTGAACGGTTAGTGGATAAATTTATGGAGTTGATTCAATTCATCGACTAGCATGTGCCATCATGTAAATCTTTTGTGCAAATCCAATGTTGAATTGACCCCCATTTGTAAAGCAGTCCAGTGTAAAATGACGGCATGGTAACAACACTCTACACTCTCTAAAGCAGCCCAACATGGCCTCACCCCCTTTGTTGTGTGTTCCCGTGGCAGGGTTTATGTAAATTTTAGGGCTAGTGATGTCACTAACCCGGGAAGAAGCTCGTTGTAGTCCCTACCAGCCATTTGTTGTAGTTCTTAAACAGAGAATTCTTTAAAAGATAATATCTCCCTTTGCACTGATCTTTGAGCGTCATAACTTTGCAGATGTTGTTTATGCTCTAACAGCAACATTACACACTAACTAAAGTTAAAAATGTGAAATCATAATCAACCACCCCTTTAAGTATATCATTGATATACTATTTTACTGTATTTTTGTTAATATATTGAATTAGATTTTATTTTTATATTTATGTATCCATGTTTTCACTTTATTTTTTAAGTAGTTTTTTTTTTGTCATTTCTATCATTTTTTTTTTATTATGCCTATATAGTATAACATGTATGTGTTCTGTTTTAGTTTCTTTTTTTTTTAATAACCCTGAAACATAAACACAATTCATGTAAGATTTGCAATATAAAATAGCATTTGGTCACCTTTTTAATATAGAAACTTTTCATAAACAGAAACTTTTAAAGTCTCTTGTTTGACCCCTGTAAAAAATTTTACACTGTGTCCGCATATACATAGTTTACTATTACATTCAAATATTTCACATAAAAACTTAACATACATTGACCATTCTTATCTGCAAAACTTAATCATTGAAATGCTATTTCAGTTTGACCACTGAGCCTTATTTAACATTAACTCAACTATTTAACATACAAAGTATTTAAAAGTCTGTATGCATTAGTTTATACTTGAACCTTTTCTTTGTGAGCATGGTTTTTACAGGTTTTGTGGAGCAGTTTGTTTTTTAATTCAATTTCAATTTCATTTTTAATTTCAAACTATATTTCATTCCCACAAGGAGGGCAAACACACACACACATACACACAGTAGACTCACAGAGCATTTGCAGTTGAGGCAAGGGTTTGATCTCGACACAAACACATCACCGTTCACATGGATTTGACCTTCATGTTTACATTCTAAAGATTAACATGAAGAAAAAACAAAATACACCATGTATGAGGCAAAGGCAAGTTAATAGACAATAGACAAGTTATGTGTATGTATGGAGATGCATTGTGGGTACTTGTTTGGCAGTCACGGCAGCATGGGCTTTTAGGAACAGACGGTACCTCACAGGACTGTGATGGGCATGGATTCACATTACATTCTACTCTTCCATGCTATAGAAGAAACACACACACACACACACACACGCACACACACACACCAATAACAATGTCAAAATAACACAAGAGATGCCAGTGTGGGAGAAGCACATTAGTGAAGATCAAAGACTAAATCTTTTAGATTTCATACCTCACACGTACACCGGTTGCAGTCGTCTGGGCTGAAGACTTCACCATTATTGTAGATACTGCCATGAAAGCTGCATTCTGGAATCAGAGAAGTACACAAAAACGATACCCCTATGAGACCTCCTGAGATAATCATGTGAGATGAACCACTCCAGGTAAAAGTGTGTGCCTGCAAGCATATTTCCTGCCCACATCAGATCAAATCTTATCTACAATATGAACTCTAAAAGATGTCTATAGGTATTCATGAGAGACTTTCCAGACTGCTCCAGACATCTGATGTCTGAAAATTAGTTTTAACAGCAGTTCAATGAGTTTACAAGTAAAATGGGGTTGAAAAGAGACCAAACTCAAATTTCCTTCATTCAAAATCTAATTTTAAGATGTATATAAACAGAATGTATCAATATATATACATATATAGTGCATGCATAGGCAAGTTGTGATCATATATTTTTTTACAAACACATTTTTCCAATTGAAAACATCAATCTTAATAATTACTATTAAGATTGTATATAATCATTAATATACGATTATCTGCCAGCAGGCTGTGAAGCCACCGGAAGTGTTCGAGCGGCCATCTTAAGATTCTCTACCAACAGAGGGCCTCATTGACTTACAGCCAAAACACTGACCTAAAATCACCCGATTTGAAGCAAGTCAGTCATACATGAATAGTTTTTAAGATCTATGTATTTATATTAACTGATATTTAGAATGTTATCTGTAATGTTTATGGTCTTTTGGGCAGGATAAGCGATATATACAAATCGTTAAGATGGGTGTGTCTACTGCACACTGCCGATACAGGTAACTGAACTAACACAAAATAGATTTCTTTATGTACGTAATTATGCAGGAAATATTAAGCATGAACATATCGTCACCTTGGAAGCTTGCGTTGTTGTAAGATATCTACAATAATGGTGATTTGGTCTCTTTTCAACCCCTAACTCTAATAAAAGGAGCATTAATATTTTGGACAAGTGCTATGGGAACATATCAAATGCATATACTGTGAAAGTTAATCCACCATTAGCAAACTCGGACCATAATACTGTGCATCTTATTCCTGTTTACTGTACCTTGCTGAAATCAAATAAGCCTAGGAACAAGGTGGTGAGACTTTGGTCTTTCAAAAAAGTGGAGATATTGAAAGGCTTTTTTTTTATGTACTAACTGGGAGGTGCTGTATGATCCAGATATTGACAGGCATAATGAAATCAGGACTGCATATGTTAAATTCTGTGTAGACTCTGTGATTCCAGTTAAACAAGTTAGACATTTTTCATTTTTTAGACATTTTTTTTATTATATAATTACTAATCGTTATTTTACTTTATTACTTTATTTATTTTATTTCCCAACTAATGACTCATCCGCGCTTTCCAATAGGTTGCACGTGAGGGGGGGAAAAGTAGCTTCCTTCCACTTAAGAAGAGTTGATACAATGGCGTTGGTATTGGTTGCTAAAAAGGGTACTACTTCCCCTATATGGCAATTTTTGCATTAATTATATTCTCAATTTAATTTACAGAGCAATTCCTGCAAAGATTTTAGGTTAACTATAGTCTATAGAAGAGACTAGGATTAGTGTGTGTATTTTTTTACAGTCTATGGTGCGGAGCCGGGGCGGGGGCGGGAGCGGAGCCGGGGCGGGGGCGGGGGCGGGGGCGTGGCATCACGATGGTATCTCTCCATCATGATGTCGGTCAGCCATCACGATGGACGATGATATCATCCATCGGCACAACCCTACTCACCACTCTTATTTACACTGTATACCAGTGAATATAGGAGTCACCATTCTGGGAATATTGTTGTAAATGATACTGCCATTCTTGGTCTTCTGTATGAGGATGAGGACATTCAACAATATACTACAGAGATTGCTAAATTTGTTACATGGAGTAAAGAACACAGTCTTGTAATCAATGTTAGAAAAACAGAGGAAAAGATTTTTGATTTCAGATCAGTGGGCAACCACTCACCGATCATGAATAACAATGAGCCCATTAGACAGGTTGCTTCATACAAATACTTAGGTTTGCTTATCGATAATAAACTTTCATGGGAAGTGCATGTGGATAATCTGTGTAGAAAGGTGCAACAAAAAATGTACTATTTATGGAGGCTCAGACTTTTTGGTGTCACTCAGAGTGTCATGTTGCTGTTTTATCATGCCTGTATTGAATCCATCTTATTGTATGGTATAGCCGCCTGGTTTGGTAATTTGACAGTTACCCTTAGATCACAGTTGAATCGGCTGGTGCATATGGCAATGAAAGTGGTTGGTCTGGGGGTTTACCCTAATCTTCAGTCTATATTCAACAAAATTGCTTTTAAACAGGCAAGGAAAATGACTCTGGACCCATCTCATGTGCTTTATCCTGAATTTGAACTACTTCCATCTGGTCGACGGTTCCGTACTGCAAGGTTTAGATACAACCGCTTTTGGAATTCTTTTGTTCCTTTGGCTACAAGGTTGTTGAACTCTAATTCAAAGGACATGACTGTGTGATTATGTTATTGATGTGGGTGTCTTGTTGTGCAGCTTCACCTGTATTGCCCAAGACAATTTTCCCTTAACAGGGACAAATAAAGTATAAAGTAAAGTAAGGCCCCGTCCACACGGAGACGCGTTTCTGTGTATGCGCACAAATGTTGTATCGGATAGGCGTTTCGTCTACATGGATCCAGCGTTTTCGGAAGGTGTAACCGCTATTTTTTGAAACCGGGTCCCAGAGTGGATAAATCACCAGTTCAAGTTCAAGACAACAGCAGCTGTGGCGAGGAAGTCATGGTGTGAGCTGCTACTAACAATGAGCAAGACAGACCAGGGTAGAAGATGGACCTAAAATGAACACCCAAAACGTACTGACAGACTCTGGAAGATAAATTCTTCAAACAATGGTAAAAGAAAATGTGGTGCTGGCCACTCTCAACCTATCTGTCTATAAAGCCTTCAAAAAATCAGTCTTCATGTATTTCACAACACTTCAGTTTTAAAGATCTGCAGATGCTTTTGCTACAAACATACATACCCACAAATAAACAAAAAACTCTCACACTCCACTTTCCAAGTAATTACAGGACTTTAGCTAAAACCACTCTCCTTGAAGAATAAACAAACTGAGAAGAAAGTCATTGTGTGTGGTTAATTATGTTAATTTTTGGTATGCATGAACATTTCTCTGACTATGGTTTGATGATTGGCTTGCTGATTAAAGTAGATCAGATGGTTCATGAGTATGATGTAATTAATTATCTTGTGTTTTGATTCGTAATGATGATATAATAGATGTTAGACTACTCACCATTTAAGCGGTCACACTGAATTTGTCCATTGGTGCAGGAACAGGTAGTGCGGCTGTCAGGAGACCAGCGATACCCCTCATCCACCTGACGTTCTTCATAAACACATTTTCGTTTCGAACACTCACATGTTTCCAAGTGATCAATCCTCGCTTGCAGGTCAGTGTTCTACATACACAGAGAATTGATTAAAAAAAAGTGTGTATAATATGACTTGGTTGTATACTTATCCTGCTTGTCACCCTTACAAAAAGTACCATGGTAAAATGATGGTATCAGACACACTTTGATACAGTGCAATTTTAGTATTATTTATATATTATTATAGATTTTTATTAATATTTTTAATTAGCTTTTATTTTTATATTTCCTAGTGCTGTCAATCGATTAAAATTAACTAATTAATCACACATTTTTCTGTAAATAATCATGATTAATCGCACCTAACATTACATTTTTATATATTTTTATATTGTAATAATTTCACCCTTTAATCTCCAAATTAGCGTAGAAACAACATAAAGACAGTATTGTTTAATTATTTGATCTAACAGGTAGGAAATATCCAGAATCAAAACAGTCTTCACTGCATAATTTAGATTGAAATACAGATTAATTTTTATTAAACCTAAAATTATGAATCTTTTGTGTTGAATCAGCAGTTCGGAGCGCCAAAGTCACGTGATTTCAGCAGTTTGGCGGTTTGACACGCAATCCGAATCATGATTCGACACAAAAGATTCATAACGCTCCGAAGCTTCATGAAGCAGTGTTTTGAAATCAGCCATCACTATGTGAGTCGTTATTTTGTTTTTTTGGCGCACCAAAAATATTCTCGTTGCTTTATAATATTAATATTGAACCACTGTACTCACATGAACTGATTTAAATATGTTTTTAGTACATTAATGGATCTTGAGAGAGGAAATATCATTGCTGGCTATGCAGGCCTCACTGAGCCATTGGATTACAACAAAAATATCTTAATTTGTGTTCCAAAGATGAACGAAGGTCTTACGGGTGTGGTACGGCATGAGGGTGAGTAATAAATGACATTATTTTCATTTTTGGGTGAACTAACCCTTTAATGGCAGACTGTAGCAGGTTTATTAGGCTGAACAGACCATCTATGGGAAAAGCCAGATTCCACCAAAGCATTTTTATCTTTATGCACACAATAATAATCTTTTACATTGTAATCAACTGCAATTCAATTATATATGTCTTTTAGTTCTGATAGACTAGACAAACTGCCTCTTTTGCAGGAATGTTTAGTCTCCCTTAACAAATGGATGGCAGATTTAAGATTAAACTGAGGTGTTGATTATTGCCCCAGACAACATTACCCCTAAGATTAGGTCATTGGTGGTCTGAGGTAACATCCTCTGACTGCGGTGACATAAGAAATTTGGGTGTCATTTTCAACAGATCAATGAGTTTTAACAGTCATGCAAAGTCTGTAGTTCGTTCCTGTTTTTTCCATCTCAGGAACATTGCTAGGATTAGATCTATGGTTTCGAAAAAAGAAATGGAGATGCTTATTTATTTCTTCACGGTCGGACTATTGTAATGCTTTGTACACGTGTTTGAACAAATCTCCTATGGATCGATTACAAATTGTACAGAATGCAGCTGCTAGGCTTTTGATTAGGTCCAGCAGGAGGTCGCACATTACTCCTGTGCTTAAGGCCCTTCATTGGCTTCCTATTATGTGCATTTCAAAATTTTAGTTATTACTTACAGGGCCTTGCATGGTCAAGCACCCTCTTATATACAGGATCTATTGCATGCACACACCCCTGGTTGGTCTCTGAGGTCTTCAGGCCAAGACCTTTTAGCTATTCCCAGAACACGTCTTAAGACAAGAGGTGATTGTGCCTTCTGTGTAGTAGCTCCAAGGCTCTGGAACTCTCTTCCTTTAACGTTGAGAACTATGGCTTCTGTGGAGTCTTTTAAAAAACATCTAAAGACACATCTTTTTGGACAAGCTTTTAATTAACAATATGGTTTGCCTGTTATTAAATTTGTATTGATGGTATTTGTAGAGTATATTAATGCATATTTATTTTATTTGTTTGATGTTATTTTTATTGTAAAGCACTTTGTGACCCCTCCTTGTATGTGAAAGGTGCTATATAAATAAACTTTACTTACTTACTAATCCTTTTATTTTTAATATTTGGCATAGTAATGCGCCAACAATGCGCCTGAACACACACCTCGTTTTCAGACCAGCACGCCCATGGGTGCCACAAATGGGCGCAAATGCATTTGCTAAAACACTTGCGTCGTGCCTGGCGCTGCATTGCACCGGGTGTATGATAGGGCCCCTTGTGTTCATTAAAGACTTTATTTAATTCAATTAGAACCTTACGAGGATAATGCATTAACGCATTAATTTTGACAGCACTAATATTTTCGGTTTTCATAATTTTAGTTTATTTTGTTATGTGCTTTTGTCATTTAGGTTTCTTGACAAAGTTTTTATTTATTTTATTTCAGTTTTAGTTTTTGTTTTTTGTTTAATTTCAGTTTGTAATTTTAGTAGTTAAACTTAGTTGCCAAGGCAAGGCAACATTTGAACATTTTCTTTTTTTTTTTTTTTAAGTATTTCATCTAATTTTTCTATATTATTTTATTTC
This sequence comes from Ctenopharyngodon idella, assembly GCF_019924925.1. NCBI lineage: Eukaryota > Metazoa > Chordata > Actinopteri > Cypriniformes > Xenocyprididae > Ctenopharyngodon > Ctenopharyngodon idella. Next base: position 30,159,120 of record NC_067237.1, on the reverse strand, counting down.
AGATTTATTTAAATGAACAAAAATCTTATTTTTGTAAAATAGTTTTAGTGTCAGTTAATGATAACAACACTGCTTTAACACACACATATATATATATACTATGAAATAATTAATTAATTTAATAAATAAATACCATATTCATTTACCATGGCATTTGCATGGTACTCCAAAGTATTTCAAAATATACCACGGTACTATCATGCTACTTATCCCTTATACAAACCATGGTATGGTCATGGTACAAGCACAAAATAACAATGACAGTACCATGGTACTACTTAGTCCTTTTTTCTTTTCTTTTTTTCTTTTTTTTTTTTGGAAGTGCAGACACACAATACATTCTCAGTGTACCTGTTTCTTTAGCATGTCCAGCATGGTCATCATGCTATGCAGGTTTCTCTCCAGTACATTAAAACGCAAGTCTGAATCACTGGGGTATCTTTGAGTTATTGCTACTTCATCTCCACGGCCTCCCTGGTCTTGCATCATATCCAGGTCTGAGACTGTCGATACGGTGGAACTGGTCATTTGGACTGTGTCAGGAAGGGAGTCTGTAATAATCACACACACAACCACAAATGCAAACACACATTATAAAAAAAGAATACATTGTGCTGGGCTTTAATCAAAAATAAAAAAAAGAGCTCAAATTTTTTCACCTGGATAGTTTAGACATATTTGAATATTTGTGCATCAGTATTTTTCTATAATGCAGAAGCATGAATTTATTCAAACTGAAAAAAACAAACAAAAAAAAACTGAAAAACAAAAAGCTGAAAATCCAACAAACCTTAATCTAATCCTAAGCTTTATGGAGCTGTATGACCTTTATTTGCAGCTCTGAAAGTTTCCTGTTGTGAGTGTTTTTTTGTTTTTTGTTTTTTGCATGTGCATGTGTAGTTCAGTGGCCTGTTGCACAAAGCCGGTTTCAGTTTCTACCCAGGTAAGTTCAAGATTAGTTTGAGCAAACTCTGTTTTTTCTGGCTTATGAAGGTGGATTGGTTTTTAGCGGGGTTCATTGCTATGGTAACTTACACTACACGGCTAACCTGCTCCGGAGCAGGTTTTATTCTGGGTTAGAGATCACAAACCCAAACTCGACCAATCAGCTGTGAGTAAAGTGACATATATCTGATGCAATAAAGCCACTCCCCCTGTATCTCTCACTCCAAATTAAATCAGTTTATAGTGAAAATACTTTAGAGACAAAAATTGCTCAACATTTGCTGTTAATTATTCATTATATTTATATTAAATAAATTAAAATTATGAATAATTCATGACATATTCATATAATTAGGCCTATTATATTAATTGACAATATTAAACTTTGCTTTTAAATTAAAATAAATATAATACATGCATAATATATAAAGCTTTTAAACAGATTAAGCTTACATGTATTCTTTTGAGCTCTTTGTGAAACTATATTAATTATTTGGTCTATATGTTTGATTCACATGCATTGATATAGTCAGATATTTTCTTTCAGCTGCCTTCTCAAACTTTCACTGCATCAGGGTTTATTCCTGCTTTGTAAATGCGTTTAATTTCATATTTTTTTTATAACGATCTCTTAATCTTCGGAAGAGACATGAATTGCGCGTCTCTCTCGCGAGAAGTGAATCAAACTGACGTTCTCCTTGTTCCGTGTGATTGGCTGTTTGTCACACGTGTCACACTTTCAGGTGCACGCGCTTTGCAAACTCTGGATTAAACCTGAGTTGACAGAGAAAGTTTATACCGAGCATTGTGCAACAGCTGATCCTGAGCTAAACCAGGTTGGATTTATCTGGATTTGTCAACTCCAAACCTACTCTGAAACTCAGAGTTTGTTCAACTACCTTCATGCAACAGGCCACAGATGTTGAAATGTTTTTATTATTGTTTTCATGCCTGTTAAATTGTCACAGATCCATGGACGCCTCTCATATGCCCTTGTGGAGAGTTCAGCAGTCTGCCAAATACCCTGAAACAATAAGAAAACACATACAGTCAGTTCTGTAACCACAAACACAATAGCAACCCACTGCAAAGTCACATTGTCACATGACAGTAACATTGTAAAACAGATGAGCAATGACAACACACTGAAACAGTCACCACTATAGAATGCTTTAACTGTAAAAATCATTTAACATTAACATCATGGCAGCACAGTTACTGTAGCATTAATCATAATCAAAATGTAACAGATTATAATATTCCAGTATTCTATTGTATTCTATTGTGTCAGTGTTTGGCTGGCATTTTACTCCAGTCACTTAAAGGTAGCCGTATATTCTGATTGAATCAAATTTGTTGCAAGCAACACATAAATATAAATATTATATTATAGCAGATGTTCTGCCAGTGAACAGTTTGAGGGCTCCTAAAGTCAACAGTCCTGCACCACACATGTGCTAATGGATTGCTTTCTCCAGGTCATATAGATCACCTTGGAGTCGATAGATACTTGTTGCCTGTAAAAAATTCAGAAAATTGAGGAAAAACTGCAGAAATATTTGTTACTGTGGAAAAAAAACAGCCCTCACAGACAACCGTGATTTGGGTTTGATGTGGTATTTGCATGGTGGTTTTGATTTTGTTCCCCTCCCTGAAATTTGTTGCACTAAATCAGGCCTGCCAATCATCTTCATCCGACCCGCAGCCCCCCAGTCTCCGACGTCCTCCTCTTTTCCTGGCGGTGCTGACTTCATACATTCACTAAAATTCACTACATTCACTTAAATTCACTTTGGGACCAGTTAGATGTCTAGCAATTTAAAAATATAAATTTTTTGCATATCTTTAGCTTTACATAAGTGTCCAAACTAAGTGCTGTCAAATCGATTAATCATGATTAATCGCATCTAACATAAATGTCTGTAAATATATAATATATGTGTGTATATATTAGACATACATACATACATAGTACATACACACACACACACACACATATACTGATGTGATTAAAATATCTTAAAATGTAATAGATGTATATATTTTTTATTCTGGCATGATTTTATAACATCATATATCAACATAGTGTAAAATGGTATTAAAATTATGTGTAGAAGTTGTTGCTTTGTTATGAGAAACAATGTCCGGAAAAATGAATTTCATTGATGCCATTCAGAGTAACCAATATAAAGGGACCATTTTGGATCAAGTCATGCGGTCAGTAAAGGACCACATGGTCGTGAAGCAAAGTAACTCTCTCTTAACTATTTAAGAAATTCATGTTTTCACTTGCTCATACGCATGTCCCGAAACATCAGGTCATTTGGTACAACCGCTATAAAACATGGAAAATGTTGTAATATTTTAAAAACTTGTACTAAATATAAAATGTTTGATTGTCCTTTTGCTAGCTTGCTAGATATCAGCCTGTTAGCATTTTTTTAAAATATCGTCATTCGGTATAACCAAAAGTGTCATTCTGTAAAACCGAAATTTGGTTAAACCGACTTTTTTGGTGACAAATTTTGTCCATCTTGTAAAAAATGACAAAAGCAGTATTAATTGATTATAAAAACCACATAATCTCATTGTTAACACTTAATAAACCTTCAAAATTAATTATATCTTCATTATGTTTTTTACACTTTTAAAAACCTTATTCATCAATGACCCATATATAGGGTAAATTCAGGTTCAGTTTTGCCATTGAGATGACTGGGAAAAAGTGTCCCAATCAACCTGAATTAACCCCAATATATATACACAAACTTTTATGTTAGATGCGATTAATCGATTTGACAGCTCTAGTCAAAACACTTTTTAGGGACACTACCATGTAGCTAACATGCATGTGTTTGTGTCAATAAACTTACGTTGAACTTGCTAGCCTTATTTCCTGCAGTGCTGGAGAACGTAACCTGCAGATCATGTGGGAAGTCTAGAGTCAGGATTCGTCCACCTTCTTTCAGTTTGAGCACCACAGCCTCATCGCATTCCAAAAACATCACCACCTGTCTGGGCTCCACACTCAGAGCCATCCTCACCCAACCACCGGCTATGAACGGATTCCCACCCGGCAGCTTAATCACCTCCGGCTGGCCATTCACTGACCTGAACTCCAACTGCAGCCAGTTTTCTTGGGTGTTGGAGACAAGCTCCAGCAGGGGGCGTCCATCATGCTGCAGGTGGGAAGGGTAGACGAAGGAGATGAGAGTGGCCTCCGAGCCTTTGGTTTGCCGTCCCACTAGGTGCAAACCCAGGACGCCCTGTGAGGTGCTAAAGAGGTAGTCGGATAAGTCCTGGGGTAGCGTGAGTTGAGGCGTGCGGGAACGGAAACGCCAGGCCGGCATCTCTGGGTCACGACCTTTGGCCTTAGATACCAACCGTTGAGAGTGAGTGACATTTAGAGCCTTCAAGAGGTTGATTACTAATAGAGGAAATTAAGGACATGAAGAATGACATTAGCAATGACATTTTTACATTAAAAAGCCACATGCTTTATGCCTAGCAACCTTGATATATATCAGCGTACACTCTGGTAATACTACAGTATATGATAGAGTACCATAACTGTACCATGGTACCTACATAGTACTTGTTCTTGTTCTCACAGTCCTGACAGATGAAAATATCTGATATGTTAAATTCACTACCAGTCAAAAATTTGGAATAATTAAGATTTATTTATTTATTTTAAGTTTTTTATGCTCACCAAGGCTGCATTTATTTGATTAAAAATACAGTAAAAACTGTGATATTGTGAAATATTATTTAAATTAAAATAACTGTTTTCTATTTGAATATATTTTAAAATGTAATTTATTGAAGACAGCTGAATTTTCAGCAGTGTTCAGTCACATGATCCTTCAGAAATCATTCTAATACACTGTAAAAAATGATCGGGATTTTAACTGTAAAAGACTGTAAAAATGCTACGGTGAAAAACAGTTAATTGGTTTAAAGAAAGTTTCCGTACTATATACGGTAAATAACTGTGATAGATATAATGGTACATTTAATATAATTTTACAGTAAAATACCGTTAAATTAACAGTTTTTGGAATTGAAATATAACAAGTCATTGTATAATTTACAGTGAAAAACCATAAATTGACATTACCACAATTCCCTGCATGACACTTTACATTCAATGAATTTTCGTTGAAATAACATTCGCTGCGTCCGAAATCGAATAATTCTCTGCTATATAGTACGCAAAAAACAGTATGCGAACAGAGTAGTATGTCCGAATTCATAGTATTCGAAAAACAGTAGGCGAAAAGTACCCAGATGACTTACTACTTCCGGTGAGATTCTGAAGTGCGCATACGATGGACACTTTACTATCCCATGAGGCCACGGGAGAGGATTTGTGAATGGAGTTGAAGGGACGTAACTGACGCTGGTAGGTCATGTGACAGTAACAACATATCGGACGTAGTACGTCCGAATTCATTCATACTACACGCAATCGTACTATATAGAACGTACTATTTTTACTGTAAATTTAAAGGAAATTTTTTTACAGTGATGTAAAATAAACAGTTATGAAACGTAATTATTACAACATAAACCTTCATATACGGTTTTGAACTGTAAAATAGACAGTAAACTAAGTGCTGTCCCGTAAAACCTAAAATGTTGCTACCGTATTTTTTACGGTAAAGTTCTGGCAACCACAGCTGCCGTTTTTTTACCGTAAATTTTACGGGGATTTTTTTTACAGTGTATGCTAAAGATTTTTGACAATTTATGAGTATGTATATGGTGAAATGTGGGGAAAAAACCCTGCGGAGAACTGATGTCAAATGAGGAAAATGCTCTTAATGACTTCCTTTTCCTTGTCAGATCTTTACTGTTCCAAACTTCCCTCAGGACAAAGCAGCACACACAAACACACTGTCTCAATCCGTATCTCAGGTATTTCTGTATGACTGAAAAGATAGCAGACAGGAACTTAAAAGGGCAGACAGAGACAGAGAGACGAGCAAGAAAACAAATGTCATGTGAAGTGATGATGGTCTTTTGAAAATTAAAAAAAAAACACAACAATAAACAAAAAGAATCTCAGCAGGCAAGCAGAAACATACCTGAACTGGGCAGAAATCAGAAACCGTCAGATAAATAGAGGTTAACAGAGACAGCGATAAGAGTCAACAGAGAAAGAAGAGCTTATGTGTTTCTGTTTAGCTATGGTTTGAGAACAACATGGTCTGCTGAAGACAGCTAAATCTAAAATCAGAATCAAAATCTTCAAGAGATTTTTATTCTATTGCAAAAAGTTTTCATTTAGGTCTAGGGTTAGTCTGTAATAATCATAATTTTGAGTTAATAATTAAGTTATTGTTCTAATGAAAAACATTTTCGTTTAGAGGTAGAGTTAGATTTTAATAATCATTACTAGCTTTAATTAAAAAAAAAAAAAGAAGTCAATAATATGTTCTCATTTAGATAGATAGTATTAGGCAAAAAATGTTGAAAAATGTACATCTGGGGAAAACAGTCAATTTGGAAATGTTCCCAAACAAGGGAACAAAATTTCAAAAAGATATCTTTAAATCTTTATTTACTTATTCAACATAGATGTTTTAGGTATGAATTTATGCATAGGCTATCTTTAAGAGTCATTTTTTATAAATGTTTATATTAGGTGCTGCAACACCTGTCAATGTAATACAGTCATCTTTCATTTTTTCACTAAGATTTTTTTTTTTTTTTTTTTTTGAAATAGTATTTATAAAACTTTTGTGCAGTTCACTTAAACTGTCACGTGATGACAGATAATACATATTTCCATGTAGTTTAGATTATTCTAAAACGTCATAAAACTGCAAATATAATAATTATAATATACAGTCAAACCAAAATTTATTCAGACACCTTGAACATTTCATTCATTAATATAGTTTATTCACTATAGTTTAAAAAAATCGGTATAATAAAATATGACAAGATCTCAGAGTTAAACTGTGTCAGAAAAAAATTAATCTTAATTATGTCAGATAACACTTAAGCAAAACATGGTCAGGTCAAAGTGTCTGAATCATTTTTGATTCCAAATTTTTATCAATTTTAGTCCACTGTATGAAGAATTTTTGAGTATAAATATACTTTTTTGCTATCCTCACTTACATAAATGAACTATACACTCTAAAAAATGCTGGGTTAAAAATAGTCCAAGTTTGGTTAAATATGGACAAACCCAGCAGCTGGGTTAAATTTTTAACCCAACCTGCTGGGTAGTTTTATTTAACTATTGTTTAAAAATTACTATATTTCTTGCTTAAAATGAACCCAAAATAGGTTGTAAATTAACATTTATTAATGTGCTTAATAAATGAACATTTATTACTAAAGTTTAATAAATAATTAAATAATAAACATTTATTACATTGCTTATGTTCGCCTTTTGATTATTACTGTTGCCTCTAGTGATTATGTGTCTGATTTTTTTTTCCCAACCTATTTTGGGTTCATTTTAAGCCAGCCATATAGTCATTTTTAAACAATAGTTGAGTTAAATAAAACTACCCAGCAGGTTGGACAAACATTTAACCCAATCACTGGGTCAAAACAACCCAGTCGCTGAGTTTGTCTATATTTAACCCAAATTGGGTTGTTTTTAACCCAGCGTTTTTTTAGAGTGTAGTGTCCTGCACCCACTAGTAAAAATATATCAAAAATATAAAAAATGTCTGAATAATTTTTGATTTGACTGTATATTGTGTCTTTCTATTGGCATGTCCTGCGTGGACATGTCAATAGAAAGACACACTCACTCATCCATCACTGGCTCCTTTAATCCATCAGTGATGCAATATAGCGGCAGCACAGATCAATGAAACAATGTGTCACGTGTTTGATTGACAGCTGCTCTCACCGGTCTCAGCGCCTCGCGGGTGATTCGCGTCCTGATGAGTTTGAACACAGTCACAAACATTCCAAAGGATAAACAAACTCCAGACAAGATGTCCAACTACAGACTTCAACCCCATTCTCACCAGCCAGAGTTGTCACAAAGTCCTCAGGAGGAAAAATACCGTTTTCCTTAAAACTGAAGGAAAAAGTGATTACAAATATCAAAGTACATTAAAAGCTTTTTTTTTAAAAAATATATACCCTATATACATATATATATGAGGCAAGATCTTGGATGAAGAGTCCTCTGGTATGGTCTCGTATGACAGCGACCCTCAGACTTGAAACATCTGGACTTGTTTTCGGCTGTTTAGCTGGGAAAGGGGGGTTTAACTGCTTTCCTGTCGCCTCCAAACAAAGCAAGGCAAAGCTTCGTTCTTTTCCCTCCTTCGCGATTGCTGTAAATGTGACAGCCGCTGGAGACTCCAGCTCTCTCCTCTGATATGATCGGAGTTCCTCTGCTCCTCTAACCCTGAACCTCTAACCCTGATCCTCCTCCTCTGTAGCCAATGGAGAAAAACTGCAGACTTTCGGTTGAACATTTCCGGATTTCCGGACTGCTCGAGCGAAGTCCTCAAGAACAAAGCAGTTTCATTAACACATAATGCACATTAATAATGCATGCAAAGATTATCCTCAACGGATCACGTGCATTCAAAAATGAATAAATATGAATTATGAAAATATGTGATATCATTTAGGCAATAAAAAAGAAATATATATGTGGTTTTATTAATTTGAACTAATAAATTAATAAGAATCTATACCCTTACACTGGCTGTATCATGGCAGTGATGGCCACTTTCAGTATACCATGGTATAGTACCATAGTATGTACAAAAATCTATGGTACTGCCACTGAATGAGTCAAATAGACAACAAAGTACTATTATGACATTGTTAGAGTAGGAATTTATATAAACTAAAATTTTTTCTCTTGTGAAATCTTGAGTGTGTTGATTGGTTTGTTACTTACACTAGATAAAGCCTATTTTCAAAAAAGAAAAGAAAAAAAAACATGGAGACTTTAGTGAGATAATATATGTGTTTGAAAGTCTGAATTAGTTTCTTCATGTGTAAAAGTCTCAGATGACCTTTGTTTCTGATTTCTTATTGGTTAAAGAGAGTACACTATTTCAGCCTCCTAATCCTGTCTTAATTACAGTGTGCTTCCAAGTCAACTCTATTAGTGTGTATGTGTGTGTGCGCTCCTCTGTCAGGGTTTGTTAAAGCATATAAAGTACACTAGGACAAGACAGAAATAGCCCAGATTACCACACAAGACACATGCTGTTACCATCAGGATCTTGAAAACATCTCATAACATGTTTTGAATGTGACATACAGAAACATTAACCAAACTTATTTCTACATATGTGTGTGTACATGTAAAACACAAAACCTTTAATTATTTTTTTTTCAAAACAAGATACACATGGTAATCTATCTATCTATCTATCTATCTATCTATCTATCTATCCACCTATATACCTATCTACCCTAAAAGACAATTAAAAATCTGCCCACTACAGAAATGTTTTGTTTTCCAAATTCAATTCACATTTTGTCATTACAAATTATAAGCATAACAAAATTGAACTGAAGAACTAAGATGCATTTCAAAATGAGTGATATGTTCACATGCTATATCTAAATATAGTGCAGAATTAAATATTTTTAACATTTTTTTTAGATTATCTTAGTTTCTGTTAATTTCCAGATTTTCAGTGTGGTCTCAGACTTTTGTAGCCCTCTGTATTTTTTTGATTATATACACTATCTCCATATTGGTTATGTTGTGGTTTTGTTTAAAGGCTACTGGCCATTTTAGAATACTGTTTTTTCATTGGCCAGGAGTGAAGCGATGCTATTGGTTAGACCTAGGATGATGGTTAAACCTAGCTGTAGTATTTGACTTGACCTCTTAACTTGGCTCTGATCCAGTCAGTTGAACACTAAACCTCAGACTTATCCACTCTTCTCCAACTGCTCCAAACAGACATGAGGTGGACTCTTATATGCAAGTCACACACAAACTCTACTCTAACTCTCTTTTATACACTCACATCCAAATAAAGGATGGTAATAATGTAACGTTGGAGAGAATATCTGGACATCTGGACCTGAAGAACAGTTAGATGGGACAGGTAGGTTAACATCTTTTCTTATTCTCCAATACAATACAATCAAAATAACAACTGAATAAAACATGATGACCAGGTTTTGTGAGCTCAAACAGTCCTGAAGTCTATTTTTAGCTTGTCTTTTCTTCTGAATAAAAGAGAGAGATGCTCCATCTAACTTGTGTAATAGTCTTATATAACTATAGGCAAGTCAAAGTCACCATTAGATGATCTATCTTGGGTTTCTCTGTCTCATTCTGTGTGCGTGTTCATCTTAGCATGATTGTTTGTCTTCACATTAACACAATGGCCGAGATAGTCAAACTCTAATGATGATGATATAACTTTATTGTCAGACAAAGTCTGAAATTTTTCTTGCTTGACCGGAAGTTCATTCACAATTATTACCCATAAATCCTCAATCCCTAACAATCCACACTACAATACAATCTACAATACTATACTGTCACATAAAACAAAATACAAAATTCCACAATGGACATTACAGAATTACAAAATATTAATAATAAAGATGTATAGTGAACATACAATGGAATTGTCACTTTTACTCCTCTTCTGTTGCTTAAAACAAAGTCACAAGTGCTCTACTCCAGCTACAAAATAAGTCAAATGCTGGAATACTGTATAAGTTTGCAGAGTTAATGTATTACATTTGTTCATATTTATTTTAATTGAGCTAAATGAATACAGAATTAATATAGTTGTTAAATATTAGCAAATGTTTTGTTTTAGAAATATAATTAACATTTTCAAATAGACTTCAAATAACATAAACATAAAATCTTCTACCAAAAGGATATCACATAAAACAATGTTTTGTTAAAAAAATTAAAAAAATACCTGCACGTAATGCCTAACAACACCCTCTCATACCTTATTGCTTAATTATATTATATTATACTACATATTATAAATATTTAAGCATTAAACTTTACTTGCTTGGAATGATGTATTGCAAAATTAAATGTATTCTTGATGGCATAAATGGAAATTGTTTAACACAGCTTGGATACGTGCGTCTTGGTGTGTAAATAAGAATGTGTTTGGGTGTTTGCACATAAGAAGGCTTAACTGTCTGCTGAGAACCTCCTTAAGAGATTTATAAGTCTTAAACAAGAGCAGGGTTGTTTTCTGAAAGTCTTTTTTGGGTCATTCATTTACAGGTCATGTTACTCCATTCATGCTGGATTTACAGTCCGTTTAGCTACATTTAACCTTGTTTCAGCATCTGTTTCTCTGGAGCTAATTTAGCCAATCCATAATAAGCTGTATTATGACAGTGGGGTATAAAGTACCTCAGGGATGACGTGTTTTTGTAGGCCAACCCGGAAGTTAGCGGCGCACGGGTTCCCTCGATCGAAAGCCTATGCATTCTTCCCACAGACTTTTGGAAAATCGCAAAAAATAAGCTCTGTGTTTAACAAAGGGTTATGACGCTTACACGTTTTGTCTATCAAGATAATCTTTACAAGTTAACACAAGATTTATACATTTTGAAGCCTAAATAAAGTCGTCAGATATAAAAAGCTAACAGTAGGCTATAAACGGACTACAGCACACCATGGTCGTGGATCAACGTCACCACCACCAAGCTTCCTCAAACTTTATTTAGAAAACAACTTTATTTAAAAACATGCTCGCTGATTATGATCTGCGCTGTGTATGAATACTTATCCACTTTTTTATGAGAAATGCTGTCCAAATGTCCTGTTTGTCATGATGACGTCTAAAGTCCCCGCCAAAGGAAGTAGTCCCTTTTAGCAACTTGTTAGCAACCGCCGTTTTTAAGACACAATAAAGGTTTAAAAAAATCACAAACAGGTTATAACTGGTGTGTTTTATGTCATAGATCAAAACGTGAAAATATTTAGAGGCTTTGTTAACCACAGACCTTATTTCAGGCGATTTAGCAAAAAACCCATTGACTTTAGGGCGATGGAACCAGAAGTCCTAAAATGCTAACTCGCTTCCAGGTTTTGCCTACAAAAACACGTCATCTCTGAGGTACTCAATAGTAATGCACTATACAAACAATGGCATGAGAATGAATTGTTGAGCTTTCACTAATGTTCTACACTTTAACAGAAAGTAAAAATAACAACGAAATGTAATTTTTAACATAATTTTTGTTTTGCTTTGTTTTTTATCCATGCAGTGAGAAATGTTTTTGAGGTTGATCTTCAGTCAACAGCCACTGTGGAAGATTCTAATATTCTGCTACCTTTACTCTGTGGTCAGCCGGCATTCTGTAATTGGTATAAACACAGAGACAAAACACATGGAAAACACACACACACACACACACACACACACACACACTTGACATGCATCCTTACAACCTCAAACGGGTGACGTCGCCACTCAGGATTGGTAATTTGTCTGTTCCCTGGCTACCAGTTTTTCTGTAGCTGGCTAAAAGTGCTCTATTTGAGCGACGTAAACACAAATTAATAATAAAATTAAAAGAAATATCTGATCATCCTCCATAACGCGGTCGTTATTTACATCTCATATCGTCAGTAAGCCGTTGCGTTACCAAGGCAACGACTGACGCTTTTAACCGTTATCAGTCCCACAGTGGAAAATTAAATCGTAACCGTACCATCTGCCCCGGATCTGCACGGAATGGAACGGTTACGCAATGAGAACCGTTCGGCTCGACGGTGGAAAAGTGGCTATAGATAACATCAACATATGATAAATATTGACTACAGCAGGCGAACACAAGGAATTTTGTGTTTTGTGTTTGAGCAGGGAAATTCGATGGAATTTGAATGTGTGCCATGGAAAATTAAGACTCACTGGCAACAATCCAGTCAGACTAATCTGTCAGGACTGTGCTGAACAACAGTCTTGATGTAATGCATATTCTAACTAATATTCAATAATATTATTGATTTACCTGCATCTCATCCACAATTGGATGAGAACAAAACGTGAACTGAATTGAGCTGGATGATAACATTGCTGTTTTCTCTAGAGCTGCTTTATAATTGACGAATTTCGCAACATTGACACTGTTATTGAACTGAATTAAATCAACACTGAACTGACTCAAAGTGATTAACAAAATTATTGTCTTCTGTAGAGCTGCTTATAGCTGAACTGAACTCATTTCATAATTGATCAACTTTACAGTTTCATCTGAACTGAAACAACACTGAACTGACTTCAGCTGAATTATTACTCTATTGTCTTTTTTAGGCTAATTTACAGCAGAATCGAATTCTGTTTGCATCACTGATCATTATTTTCCTGTTTATCACTGTAAAGCTGCTTTGAAACAATTGTAGAAAGAGCTATAAATAAAAGCTACTTGACCTGACTAGAAGTTGACAACTTAAAGGTGCAATATGTAAGAATTTTGTAGTACAAAAACAAAAACCACTAGGCAAGTGTTATATATTTTGTTCACTTGAGTACTTACAATATCCCAAATGTTTCCAACTATTTGTAAATCTTGAGAAAATTGCAATTTAACCAAAGCTCCGGGACGTGTGAGGAGTCGCCTGTTAATTGCGTTATACCGGCGTTACCCTCAGTTTATTTTGTAATAACCATGGAAACACCAAAAACTTTAATATATTAAGTTTTAATAGACAAGGGAACAACTATTTTGATATATTTATAGACAGAAAACTAATTGTTAAAAATTATTGTTATATAGCTCAACACATTTAGTATTGTTAAAATCTAATTTTCTTGATTTTTTTGCGAGTACCATGCTTTACCATGCCTGAGAGAAAAACACTATTTGTGAAGTAGCTAACATAGCATAATCAGATGCAGCTTTATTTTTAGTAACAGTAATACAGCATTTTCTCCATCATAAAATACGTTTTAAAATTAATTCCATGCCATTTATTAACACAAGCCATCCAGCATTTAATATGATATTCTAAAATCGATCTAGCTTACTGCAGTGTGCAACAAGTGTCTCACAGCAGCCACCGAGCGAACGCACAGAGTAACATTATAACATCATTTTCAACACACTCAAATGTATCTAATATAATAAATAGAGCTGCGTTACCTCATACTCATGACCGGAAAAGTGGAAGCAGTGCCGGTAACTGTGGCATAATAAAAGTTCTGCTGCTCGCGGCGTGTGTTGCGCAATCGCTCCAGCGGCCTCGTTCAGCTCCCACAACACTCGGTCCTGCTCTGCTTCATACTACAGTAACATTAATAATCGCATCCAGAACATGATTTCTGCCCGAGCCCTATCCCGATTATTTTCCACCGGCTGTGAGGTGAAGACCACATGTCCCAAAATTTCACGCTCAAACCTGGCGTCATCAAGCCACGCCTTTGTTTTGAATAGGCCTCTAGCGAACAGAAAATGTTACATATTGCACCTTTAATTTACTATTAATTAACTGTCAAACATATATGAAAAGCAACCAACATTTTACATTAGATCAGACTGCAATTAGAAATATAATGAAAATGTTGTTTAAATGAATGTTATGTGTGTTTCTGGCAGCCAGTGAATGTGATGGTGGGCATGATGTGTTTGCCACAGTCAAAGAGAACAGCCTGATGGGAACATTTATTGCCAACCTCAGTTTCACTACACACCCATCAGCTAATCACATGCACTTGAAGCTTTCTGGAAAAGATGCTGGTTGGTTTTATCTGGAGGGAAGAACCGTTAGAGTGAACTCAACGTCAACTAGGATTATTGACCGTGAGGTAACAATAAAAAGATATATAAATGCATGCAATTACACTATCATCTTGTCTTGTTTAAATAATAATATCATCTGACTATGATGATATTACAGATACACGGCTCCATTTTAACAGCAACTGTAAGGTGTTACAAACATAAAACCCTACAAGTAAGTTTAATTATCTGTGGCATACAGCAGTATGCTCTTAGAAATTTAGATTTAGCTATATAATTTATACATGTCAAATAAAAGTCAAATGTTGTTGTCAGGCTGAACACAGGATCATGGTGGAGGTTCTGAACGAGAATGACAACAAACCCGAGTTCCTACAAAGCTCCATACAACCACTGCATCTCAGTGAGGTAAAAAAACACAAAAAAGTAACAAAACAACAAATGTTTTCTTTCATGTGTTGACGTAAACTACCGCTCAAAAGTTTGGGGTAAGATTTTTTTATTATTATTATTCAGCAGGGATGCATTTAATTGATCAAAAGTGACAGTAAAGAATTTATAATGTCACAAAAGTTCTTTTGAACTTTATATTCATCAAAGAATCCTGGAAAAAAGTATCAGTTTCTACGATATTATTACACAGTACAACTGTTTTCAACATTGATAATAATAATGTCAAAACAGCATATTAGAATGATTTCTGATGAATCATGTGACACTGAAGACTTGACCCTAGTTATATTCATTTTTTGTGTATGCGCACAGTCAAATGCACAGCCTTGCGAAGTATACTTCGTTTGACTCGTACGCATACACAGGCGTTCGACGCATGCGCAGATTTGAGCAATGTCTCACTATGCGTCACAACCCATCTTTATATTATTTCATGCTAGAGTTGTGCAAATGAGGGTATTTTCTAACCTCTTCGCACAATTTCTCATCTATGTAGGCCTCCATCGCCGCTGTCCCTTGCATGCATTCCGGTCTGTTCCGTTCATGCAGTTTTCTTTGGGCTTAATGATGTTGAAAAATTCAGCTTTACATCACATAAGTAAATTACATTTGAAAATATATTCAAATAGAAAACAATTATTTTAAATTGCAATAATATTTCAGTTTATTACTGTTTTTACTGTATTTTTGATCAAATAAATGCAGCCTTGGTGAACATAAGAGACTTCTTTCTTTATATCGACCCCAAAATTTTGTCTATATATTTTGCGGATATATTTTACTCCATTCCTGGATCTTCTTGTTTGATGTGTTTGTTCAGTTGACAGCGGTGAACTCTGTAGCGTTTACAGTCCAGGCCACAGATGCTGATGGAGACGCACTCACATACATCATTGATGAAAAATCAGTAGGTGAACCAAACATCTCTTCAGATCTACAAACCCACAGTAGAAACCTTCTGCTAGTCCTACTTTATTCTCATCTGACTTAAAGTTTTGTTGGTGATAAATAAAATTGTCTACTTGATAATCATCTGTGGACATTTGATTATATATTTCCAGCCTGATGCCAGGTATTTTCGAGTGGACTTGCATAACAGTGGCAAAGTGATTCTCAACAAGTCATTGGACTACGAGATCAAAACTCAGCTCCGACTGACTATTTATGCAGTGGTAAAGCACATACAGAAAATACTTGTTTGGTAATGATAAAAAAAAACAAAAAAACAAACAAACAGAACTGTTATTTACTCAAATGTTGATGTGGCTTTAGGAAACTAACACAAATGAGCACTACAACACAACAGCAACAGTAATCATCAATGTGACAGATGGGGACGACCAATACCCACAATTCCAGCCTTGCACTCTTCTCTCAGCCAATCACAGCAACCGCATATGTGCCAACCCACTGTACACCGCCAACATCACAGAGAACGAGCAGGTAATCCCTGTGAATATATAAAATAAACGAAATGACTACTTAATTGAAATCAATGAAATTATTAAATAATTATTAAAAAAAAGAAAGAAAATGTGAATATTAAATATTTATTTGGTTACACTCACACCATGTACTTGGATCGGTGCCAGCTACACACTTGAATTAGTCCTAGACATTAAATTAAATGAGAAATTAAATGTTTTGACAATCATGAGGCATAATAATTTGACGCCTTTTAGCTATAATACAACAAATCTCAATGTCTGAACTTGTAACCTACTCTACAGTTCAGAAGATTAAGGTTGGTACAATTTTTTTTTTTTTTTTTTTTTTTTAAAGTTTCTTATGCTCACCAAGGATGCATTAATTGGATCACAAACAGTTAAAAAAAGCAATATTGTAGAATATTATAATTTAAAATAATGTATTGTAATATATTTTCAAATGTTATGTATTCCTTGTGATGCAAAGCTGAATTTTCAGCATCATTACTCCAGTTTTCAGTGTCACATGATCCTTCAGAAATCATTCTAATATGCTGATTTGGTACTCAAGCAACATTTCTTATTATGTTGAAACCAAAATCTTTTTGTGGAAAACCTGATACATTTTTTCAGGATTCTCTGATGAATAGAAAGTTCAAAAGAACAACAACTATGTAAAAGTCTTTACTTTCACTTTTGATCAGTTTAATTCCTCCTTGCTGAATAAAAGCATTAATTTCTTTAAAAAAAAAAAAAAAAAATGTAAAAAAGAATACTGACCCCAAAGTGTACATGTATATGATTCATTGTTATCATCTGATTAATTGTCACTCAGGACATTGTCTTGGATTTCTTTCCCGGTCCAATTCAAGCTTTGGATGGCGATGGGGGTCTCAGAACGCCAGTAAAGTACTCCATCTTATCAGGTTGTTATCCTCTGCTATTGAACCTAATCTAAACTCCTGAGATTTTTTTTAATTATTATATATATATGTGTGTGTGCTTTAATACAGGGGCAGATAATGGCAGATTTGTCATTGACAGTAGTTCTGGAGAAGTGAGGTTAACCAGACGTGTTGGGAACAGACTGCTGATCCCGACACTGAGACTGCGTGTTATGGTGCGTTTGAGAGTGAAGAACAAAAATTTTAAAAAGTAAAATTATTATTATTTTTTATATATATATATATATATATATATATATGTGGGCCATTCTACAAAGTTGGTGCAAACTGCTGTTTCACAGCCAAAAAACATATTTAAGA
Organism: Ctenopharyngodon idella; assembly: GCF_019924925.1. NCBI lineage: Eukaryota > Metazoa > Chordata > Actinopteri > Cypriniformes > Xenocyprididae > Ctenopharyngodon > Ctenopharyngodon idella. Next base: position 30,141,338 of record NC_067237.1, on the reverse strand, counting down.
AGCATTTAAGTATTCAAATTTTAGATGTTTACTAAGATCCTTCTATTATCTATTGAATCCCATTATCTAAAATATCAGTAAGCTTAATATATATAAAATCATAATTTATTAGGTACTTTCAAATGGGAGGTGGGTGGATGTCCTGAACCCTAACCCCTAATTTTCAACTTGTGAAAATGATATTGAAATAATTTTTGCATTTTTTTCTATTGTTGTTTTTAAAAATTTATATACACTTTTTTTTTTAAATAAGTGAAAAAATATTTATTTTATATTTTATTTTTAAATCATGAAACTTTATGTAAAAAAAACGTGTCCCGCATTTTCATGTCACTACCGAAACAGTGTATGTTTTAGTCCATTGGCTGAGACTGATTTTAACTACACCCCTACATTTTTGATCAGGAAATATTTCTCTGTCCCTCCCTCTTATAGCCTCTCTTTCATAGTAGATAGGTTCCATCATTTTTAGTTAAATGTGTGTAACTTTAAGGAACGTCACTACCAAACACCTTTTTTCTGCAATTAAGCAAACTTTTTTGGGTGTTATTCCATAAAATTTAGTTTTTATATATGTACAACTGTTCAGAACTGTGCTATGTAACCATGTGCTGATTATCATCTTTGAGCTAGGCTCAAAAGTATCTAAAATTGTCACTACCGAAACAGTCACAACTGAAACGACATCATTGTTTTTTGTGGGTTATTCGATAACATTTAGTTTTTGTGTTTGTACAACTGTACAGAACTGTGCAAGCTAACCATATGCTGATTATCATCTTTGAGCTTGGCTCAAAAGTATTTAAAATTGCCACAACCGAAACTTCACCACATGTTTCGGTCGTGACTGTTTCGGTAGTGACATCATTGTTTTGGTAGTGACAAAAGGGAACACATAATCGTTTATTTGGGGAAATAAACAAAATTTTTAGTACAGACATGCAAATCAATAGAATTTTAGTATGTTTTATTATGCAAATCATTAGTGTTTTAGTATGTGAGTTAAAATTCTGTAATGTGATGTGGTAGCTAGCATGTGCAGTCACGACCGAAATATGGGATGTTTTGTCAGAAATAAAGTATATGGAATTATCAACTAAGATGTTTCTTATAATGTTTGGTTCAATGCATATTCAAACTAATGAATCCTTAACTTTGAAATCAGTATGATAAAATTTATTCCTTTTATAAAGAAAGATTGGATTCAAAATACAACAAATCTCATAAATAACATTTGAAATATTGTTAAAATTGTAATTGTTATAAACAAAATCTTAATAGGTCAATGTAACCTTGCTTATCAAATTATTTATCATTGAGTTTCGGTAGTGACAAATTTGGGGAGAGGAAAAATATTCCAAAACTTTCTGAAAACACAATATGAGAATTAACTATACACTTACTAGAAATGTGTATTATTAATAATATAATATTAATGTTATATTATTACGATTTGCATACATACAGCATTTGTGGAAAAAGATGTTTCCAGCTCTGACTTTGAACCAATTCTTTGCATATATAATTATTTCTTTTTTAATATATATATATATATATATATATATTTTTTTTTTTTTTTAAGAAGTATGGTTTTCTTTATCACATTTTGAAAGCATTGTTATGTTTCTGCTCAGGCAGCTCAGACGGATGACCCTCTGAAGTATGCAGTAGCCACGGTTCTGGTGAGGGTTCTTGCAGAAAACAGGTTTCCGCCCCAGTTCAACCGTTCAGCGTACCGTGGCTTTGTTAGTGATAGCACAAGTCCTGCCTCGCTTGTTGTGACGTATGGCAACAAATTACTTATCCTGGAGGCCACTGATCAAGACTTCACCGACGTACGTGACTCAACAAGATCACAACACTACAAGACCACATACAATTCTTACAACCACACAGCAGTAACATCCCAGTGTCAACATTCAATTTCAACATCACAAAGGCCCTGGTTTGACATTCATTGCATGAAATATGGATTTATGTTCCTGTTTAAGACTAAGAAACTGAGTTTGTTTTATGTTTTTGGGTTAAAGGGTTTCAATCCCAGACTGCAGTATTCTCTAAACTCTCAACACAACAGCTCTCGGCTCTTTTACATTACACAAGAGGGACTGCTCATTGCCAAAACCAACCAACTACACCCCAGCCAAAAATACTTCCTAGAGGTATGGCACATAGACTATATTCATATGCAAAATCTGAACAATATTCTACTACTACTTATTCTAGAAAATGACAATTGACAACTGTGTTGCAGGTTTTAGCCACTGACCTTGAATCAGGAGACATTGTTAAAGCTGCATTGCATGTGGAAGTTCTTCAGAAAGGCCAGCCAGGTAGAAAATCTTCAAGAATTATTATCCTAAAGGCACAATATGTAAGATTTTGGATTAAAATATCCAAAAACCACTAGAACAATGTTATATATTTTATTGACTTGTGTACTTACATTATCCCAAATGTTTCCAAGAATGTTTAAATCCAGAGAAATAAGCAATCTTAACCAGGTCGCGGACCGTGTCCGCGCGTCGCCTATCAATGACATCATACCCGCGTTACCCTCGGTTTCTGGTTTTATTTTTAGAAACCATGGAAACACCAAAGACGCTTTAATATATTATGTGTTTTATTAGACAGGTGAGCAACTGTTTGCATACATTCATCGACAGAAAACTAATCATGTTATACAGCTCAACACAGTAAGTCTTATTGTTTAAATCTCGTTTTCTTGATTTACAGCGAATACCATGTTTTACCATGCCTAATATCGATCTAGTTTACTGCAGTGTGCATTAAGTGTCTCATAGCAGCCGCTGAGTGAACGCAGAGTAGCACTATAACAACTTTCAGCACACAAATGTATCTAATATGATAAAACAGCGCTGCTTTACCCCACATACACTTGACCGGAAGAAGCGGAAGCGGCGACTGCGGCATAATAAAAGTTCCGCTGCTCTCGAGCCATGTGTCGCGATCGTCTCTCATTATCAATCTCTCCAGCGGCCATGTTTATGCTCCAAAAGCACTCGGCCCTGCTCAGCTTCATACTAAAGTAACGTTAATAATCTCATCCATGAACATGATTTCTGCCAGAGTCCCATCCCGATTCTTTTCCACCGGCTGTAGACGTAAAGACAACACCTCCCATGATTCAGCGAAATCCAGGCGTCATCAAGCTATGCCTATGTTTTGAATGAGCGACCTCTAGTGGTGAAAATTTATATATTGTGCCTTTAATGGGAATATATTGCCATACTGTACATAAAATGCAAGCAAACTAGAAGTGAGTGATGTTTGTCTGTGCAAAACTTATAATAATGTAAAATAATAAATAATAAACAATAAATGTATTATATAAGTTCCACAGGGTCCTTTGGGGGCAGGGCATCTGTATAGCAGTGAGACAGTGGCCAGGGCAGAGGGCGTGGCAGGGGTGTGTCTGATCCTGCTGGCCATTGCCTTATTTACACTGATGCGCTGTATACGGATGAGCAGAGAGAAGCGGGATCATGCCATCCGGAACAATGTGGCTGACAGTACACACCCTAATGTGGTAAGAAAAAATCTATTTGTGCAACTTGCACAACATGGACAAAGGACATGTTAAACTTTGCATATGTGTGGAAAATGTCCATTTGTTCCAAACGTATTTGTTCCAAACGTCCCAGACACCTATGAATAAGTTTATACTCTACTAAGCCCATTTCAATGTCTGTTCGAGTCGACCGACGTCTCGGCCTGTTTGAGCACTATCACCTGGTAATAAGATCTTTAGTGCTCCACTAAACATTATCACTTGAGTATAGAAGTAAGATTCTCTAGTGTCTAGTCTGCAGTGCTGCTCAATAACCAGAGACTCCAGTTGTTGTCCTTAATTGTTTTTAATCAAATCATGACTGGGAGAGTTCTGATCAATCTCTCCCTATTCAAAAGAATACAGCAGGTTATATAGGATTTCGGGTACATCTCACAGTCAGTATAACATGATCTATTACTCATAATCATCAGTCTTAATATGATTGGTTCAGATTTAAGAAAAACAACATAGTTCCTCTGGCATGCTTACTGGCGGAGTAAATTTAGATTAGAACAACTGAATCACAGAATCATCATCGGGTTAATAGTTTTTACCATTTTTATAGACTTTTTTTTATCTCTAGAAGGATGCTGTCTAGCTAGCACAGCAAAATGTTTCCACTTGTTACAACACACAGTCCTAGTGACTATTTCTCTATTTCAAAGTTAGCTTGTTAGGCCTGTAGGAGAAAATAAATGTTAGTTCATAATTAATTAGTTCAAAAATTCCATCACAATACCCAATATATAAGAAACAGAACAGTGCACTACATCAACTTTCAACTTCTTACGTTACCATTCAAAAATCTGGGGTCAGTACAATTTTTTAATGCTTTTGAAAGAAAAAACAAACTATAGGAAAATATTGCAAAATATTATTACTATATTAAAGGACTGCTTTCTAGTTTAACACAATGTGTAATTTATTCCTTTGATGAAAAGCTGAATTTTCAGCATCATTACTCCAGTCTTCAGTGTCACATGACATGATCCTGCAGAAATCATTTTAATATGCTGATTTGATGCTCAAGAAACATTTCTTATTATTATCAATGTTAAAAACAGGGCAGCTTAATATACACACATATACACATATGTATATATACATATAAACACAATAGATTTTTCTCAGGATTTCTTAATATAAAGTGTAAAAAAAACAGCATTTATTTGAAAAAGAAATATTCTGTAACATTGTCTTCACTCTTGATAACCCCACACTTTTGAATGGCATACCTTGAATTTTTAAAGATTATTTTCGTACATTTATAAACAAGTCTTAAAATTAATCTTTTTGCATTTCCTAATATTCCATGTCTAGAGTCTGAGATGGTTCCAGATGGTGAGTTAACGTCACTCTATTTCCCCTTAGTGAACCTCATTATACAATATTTTTCATTTCATAAAGAGATGAACAAACTGGAAATACAATGGTTTCTTAAAGGTGGAATGTGTAAAATTTGGGAGGATCTATTGACAGAAATGCAATATAATATACATAACTATGTTTTCAGTGGTGTATAAAGACCTTACATAATGAACTGTTATGTTTTTATTATCTTAGAATGAGCCATTTCTATGTACATACACCGCGGGTCCCCTTACATGTTAAGCCGCCATTTTGCGCTGGCATGTTTCTACAGTAGCCCTAAATGCATTTCGTCACTATGTTGTTCTTCTTCTAAATCGTTCGTGTTTTTAGAGGCAGACTGCATTGTCACTATGTTAAATATGCAAGAAGAAGAAGTAGTAGTAGTAGTAGTCATCTGGTTTATTAGCAGCAGAGACCGTTCTTTGTTAGAAGTAAGAAGAAACCTCATTGCTTGACTGGCTACTCTCTGCTGTCTCAGACGACGACATCTGTCTTGTATCAGCCAGACGGCCACCGTAGCTTCTCTACGTGCTTCGAAAGGGAGGGGTGAGCGCCGTTGGTTGCAGTTCGCAACCTCACCGCTAGATGCCGCTAAAATTTACACACTGCACCTTTAAAGGGTAGATTGACAAGTCATCTCAGACATGGCGTTTTGTTACTAAACTGGGGTGATCTATCAAAGCAGTTCTATAAGTCACAGAGTTATAGTCAGCAGATGCAGTTTCCCACTTCCCAGACCTTTTCACTTTGAAAGTGCACTAAGTATATTGTATAAGTATTTTTTCCCTTAATTCTGTATGAGTGGAATAAAAGTATTAATTTCTAGCATAGATTTTAAACATTTTTAATTGAAATAAGGACAATATTACTCATTGCACCTTCAAATTTCCCATAGTAACTCTTGTGCATTTGTGCTTATAAACAATAGAAATGTGTTTTCAGAGAAGCCATTTAAATACAGCTGACAGAGTTTTTCTGCATCAGGTGAACCACAGCCGACCGATGCCCCTAGTGGAGGAAACGTTCTCATATCACAACGAGGCGTTCAGCGAGTACGACTACTCAACCTCACCTTTCTACGGCAAACAGGGCGTCTACACCAAAAAAGAGGAATCACCACCATCATCATCTGAGAACTTACCATCAGTTACCTTTAACAAATCCTTAAGGGAACCAAGACGCAATTATCTGGCACTGCGGCCCAACGGGAGGCCCGTGAATAGGTTTAATAAAACGGTGACCTTTCGTGACTACGTTGTGGTTCGGGAATGTGATGAAGAGGGTGAAGGATATATGGAGACTACGTTCACAACAGAGGCGGAAGTATGTACTGACTTAGATGAAATGAACATGGATTGTGAATCAGTAGACAACAACTATATCACAGAAGAATTTACAAGAACCATTTCATATTGTGAAGACATAAATGAGTCAGAAATGCTCAATACACACCTAAAAAGAATCAACCGAGACTACGAAATACCTAATACTGACCATACAGAGGTAAAAACTGACTTAGAAGATATAATTCATGCAAATCCATTGGAATTAAGGCACAAAAAATAGCTGGGAAGCACAGATTCAAGTCTGACCTGGACAGAATACAAACAGACTTAACTGAAAGTCAAGAAAGAGATCCTACACAAGCAGAATTCTCCATTTTTAAAGAAGAGCCATATATCATTAATCCTAAAGTCTTGGTTTCAGAGGCCAACAAACCCATCAAATATTCAGAAAACTTTAAATCAGATGGAATCAGAAAATCTGGTGATCTTGGTTTGGATCCTCAGGCTTCAGCAGTTGAAAGTTCTGTACAAAAGTTTCAGGATGCAAGTAACCAGGACACTGCTACACCAAAAATCTTAAACACTCTAAGCACATTACCGCTTGATTCAAGTCAATACAATGGATCAGAACAATGTCTGGCAGCAGAGACAAACAGCATTGCAAGCTTAAATATGTATTATGTCAACGAGGACATTGCAACAAATTTAGATGACAGTAGCCTAGAAGAGGAGTCTGTATCTAATCTAGACACAAGTGGTCAACATCTGAACTATGTTCATGATCCTCATGACATGCAGATAGAATGTTTCAATGAACAACTCGACAATGATGAAAGTAATGATGGGAGATGAAGATTGATGAAAGATAAAATGCTCTGCAACTCTTGTTTGAAATTACAATATTGAGCTTGAGCACCAAATGAGCCTTCGTAAAATGGGAAAAGAAGCATCTGCAGGGCAATGAACAGATGGTTCAATAATACAAGTATGCTTAGAGTTCGGGGTTTCAAACTAACCTCTAACCTCATGTATTAAATTAAGATTTGCATGTAAATTGTCCTGCACCGGTGGTTCTCAGACATCCTGTGCCCTTCCTACAATATGTACAACATTGCATATAGACATGCTTCCTTTGTATTGAAATTGCACTTTACACTGCAATGTACCAATTCAAATAAAATCTAATGGTGACAAACAATAAGATTATCTGTGATGTAGATAGTTCATCAGCTCAGGGTTGCCAACTTTTAAACTTTTCAATATCAATTCATTTGAATGCAGTTTGCCTTGTTTTTTAAGTAATATTCTTTACTTTTCTACTCTTCTTGGGTTAAATTCATTATTTTCTTGCATTCACTAGCTAATATTCACTTGCGTGTGCTTAAAAACATTAGAATCATTTAAAAAAACATTAGACTAGTAGATGCATGTATATTTATTAAAGAGCCATACAGGCACCTAGATGGCATTACAAATGAAAATTATTATTTTTCCGGTCACAAAATGACCCTGGGCAATTTTCATGCAAAGGTCATCTTTACCATGAAAAAAAAAAAAAAAGGTTTTTACCAAAAGAACAAAACCGTTTCTAAGTTGTTCATTTAGGTCTGTAATATACAGTATTAATGTGTTCTAACAGAAATTTTAAGAAAATTGCCTTGTTTATCCACCACATATGAGGTAAGCAACAATGCTTAAATTAAATTTTCAACCAACCATATTTCATGCATATGCCTGTAAGCGGCAGATCAAGCGGATCAAGAGCACATGAACCGATCTTCTCTTCCTCTTTTCCAGTTACAGAACGAAATATGAACACCAGAAGGTAGGCCTATATGATACAGTACAACTTACAGAAGAGCATTGTGTCTCACAGGACACTTACCTCGGGATGTCGCGTTTTTACCTGTTTAGCCTATTGATCATAATCCCGCGATCAAGCTGACAAAATAAAAATAATAAGATTGCAGTAATTTTGACTTGAAATAAAATTTGATCATTTTTACTCAAGACTGCTTTAAACTGAAATAAAAAATGAAATAAAATTATTATTTTATGCTCTGTGGAGAGCCAACCCTTCTTCATTCGGTAGCCAGTATTACTTTTGGCCAAAAATACTGCACAATGGCTGCTAAAATTACAACAAAGCCAGCAAAGATTGCAGTCCAGTCTCCATCTTATTGTTTACACGGTCGTCAAGGATACGCAGAGCGAACTTGGGCAGCCACGCCATTGTTTTCAAGTCTCCGTTTTGGTCCGTTTATACTGAAACGCAACCCCGGCGTTTTCAAACTAAAACGGGGTCTGTAGCGTTTTCGAGGTTCGAAAATGCCGGCGTAGTGTAAACGACATGCATAACCGCAGCAAAAGTTATGCGTTTTAAAACGAAAACGCACTAAGTTAGTGTAAATGGGGCCTGAGAGCTCGATGAACCACGTGACCGCGCCGCCGCGAGATGAAAGTAATAAAAGTTACAAAATTTGAAAGCTGAGATTTTCATATCAAAAGCAGGGTTGCCAATTTACATAGGCAGAGTGAGAGCAACCTTGACAACCCTGATCAGCTAAAATCAAACTTACGTGGAACTCATTCAATATAATAATATTGCATAATGTCAAAATAATTGAAAAATAGGCCTAAAATTATTTTTGTGCATTATGGGCACAAAAAAGTCGATTTTAAATTTAAGTACAAATGACCAGGATGGATAAGTATCTCTGTAAACTAGCAATTCACCTGGAAACCCCACAAACGGAAATCCAATTAAAAACATTTGTTTTAATCAATTTTATTGAGAAAACACTCTCAGCTATAAGACAGTATTTACAATACCTGACCACAGCATATTGTTCACATTCAATTATAGACACATATATACACAAATTATATACTAACTTTAAGTAAGGAAGTCATTTTCAGTCATGTATGAATTGCACAGGGGGACAAAAGGGTAAGAAAAAAAGCCTCGCATAATAACTTTGAAGCAGTTTGAAGGTTAAGGGAGATGGAAAAAGGCACTTGAGGAAAGAACAGCTTTAGTTTGTAGGTTCAGTCCATTAATGACAGTACTAACACTTCAAAAAGATCTCACTGACAGGTCACAGCAGGTGGAATGGTGTTCATTGGTCCTTTAAGCAGGGGTTTTCATAAAAAGTCCCTAATTAGTTTCTGTCCTTGCACTTACTGTCACTTACTTTGAGTATGAAAGAACAATAAAATTGATCATAGATCAGCACATTGAGCCACGACATCCCGTTCTCCTCCAGGCTCAAGAAACAAACCAATCCAGAACTCTGGTTTAGGTCTATTTTGATCCAAAGACCATGAAATTAAGCAACGTATCAACTATGATCTATTACTATGCGTTATTTTCAATATCATACATCCTCTGGCTAAATGAAGATAACATGTACATGTAGTGGTTGTAAGACATTTGATATTATTTAGAGAAGTAGTTTACATTATGGTATGGTTTTTTTTTTTTTTTTTTTTTTAATAAAAAAACAAATCATATTATGTGCAATATCTCCATTTGAAATTAGTGCTCTATGTTGTGTTGGGTTACACAAATGCCATTATATGGGAGCTTTTAATGCATTATAAACCATTAGGCAAACCTCTACACATCACTGACAAGCTTCACAAGCTGACCTGAATATTACTTCATCAGCACATTTGAAATCTCATCAGAATCCAACGGCGATGAATTAAGCTACGAAAGACATGTTCACATAAAAAAGGCAACAAAAAAAAATGGATTTGATCAAGTTGGCGTAGAAAAACAGAAATGTTTTGTAAACACAGTAATGATTCATAATGTTGTATGAATTAAATCATAAAATAAATTATTGTTCTTTTTGCATTTCTCAAGTGTAATGTTCCCAAAATTAAAATTCATCGTGTCGGACCAGAGCTTCTCCAAAATCTGTTACTTGGCTCCCGACAAATAGGTCATACTTATCCACAACTTCCTGCTTTGTGAGGCGTCCATCCTATCATGGAAAAAAAAAGCTGTTATTGAAGCAGCTTTCAAGATGTGGAAAAAAACAAAAAAACAAAACAAAAACAGGCTAGACAATCATATCATCATATATGATTTTCAGCAGTTAGCACATCATACAATTATTATTTTTTTTTTTTAAATATAAACAATAGAATTATGGCTCATTTATGAAATCAAATTAATTCATCCAAAAATTCATCATTTTTTTTTAGCTCAAACAGTAGAGGATGGTGGTGGCAATGGCACCGTCGTGGGTTCGATTCCCAGGGAATGCATGAACTGATAAAATGTATACCTTAAACATAATGTAAGTCACTTCAAACAAAAGCATATGTCAAATATTTTCCATGGATCACAAAAGGAGAGGTTTAGCAGGTTTACCCTGAAACTTTTTTCCATCTATTTGAAAAGAACGGCTTGGAAGTTGTGCTAAACTTTTCATTAAATGGGTTTCCAATGACATGAGGGTGATTAAATGATGCTAAAATTTTCAATTTTGGCTAAACTATTTATCTATTTATTCACTTAACTATTTATTTAAAAGCTATTTAAATTTCATGCAAAGATCTTACATGTTTTTTTCTGAGAGAAATTCACTTTACAATGATTTTAATGATTTATGACATAGAGAAAACTACAGCTTTTACATAAGATTGCTGAATATGTAATGGATTTGACTTTTTTGCAAAGGATCCCTTTAAATGCAAGATTATAGAGAATTACCATATTTTTACCTTATCTGCATCAGACTCGTACAGAAGGTGTTTAGCCTCAGCCTCTGCATGGTCATAATCGGAGGGTAAGATCCAGTCACGGGTCTCATCTTTATCCATACGACCGTCTTTGTTTTTATCCCTGAACTCTGTAAATTGTTCTCTTTCCGTTTTCACCCATTCTGGTTCATTTGAGTCTCCATTCTGACTGTACATATCGCCTGAAATACACACACACACACACACACACAAGGGCAAATGTGAGACAAATCAATACAACTGAATTCTGCCCATTCCAGTTTTTCTTAAATACAGACATACACTTTAAAAGAAAACAACAACAACAACAACAACAAAACACACAACTTACCAATATATTCATCTAAGTCGATGAAACCATCTCCATTTTTATCAATGTCCTCCATGGTCTCCTGTAGATCAAAACAGACAAAAAAAAAAAAAAAAAAAAAATTCAAATTACCCCCAAAAGATAATTTAAAATTCATTAATGTGTTAAATGAGAAAAGCTTCAAAAAGACATTACAAAAAGTAGCTTGAGAAAGAAATATTTTATTTGAGTCAACAAAGAACTTTTTACACAAACTTCTAGGCTACAATGGCCATGATTTTTTTCCCCCAAAAGCTGCATCTGAATTGGTATTTAGATATTTACATATCATTTATTGCAGCTCATGAATGCATTTACATTGCATTTACAATTGCATAAATAATGCCATGAGATTAATGGGTTTTAAATGGGTATTAAATGGATAGTTCACCAAAAATGAAAATTCTGTCATTATTTACTCTCTCTCATGTCATTTCAAATATGTATGACTTTCTTTCTTCTTTGGTAAATAAAAAGAAGATAATTTAATATTTGTTTCTCATACAATGAAAGTCACTGATAACCTAAACAGTTTGGTTACCAACATTCTTCAAAATATCTTCTATTATGTTCAGCAAAAGAAAGTCACACGACATTAAACGACATGAGGGTGAGTAAATGACAATATATATATTTCATATTTGGGTGAACTGTCCCTTTAATGGGTTTTTATCAATATGGAATTATTTTTTTTTTTTAATGAAATTATACTCTAAATAGGAAACATAAACTGCAAGTAGGTGCTGCCATTCAGGCTGCATTTACACTTCAAGTAATGCACAGATCTGATCTTTTTTCCAAATCTAATTTTTTTTTTTTTTTTTTTGTCCCGCCTGTTCACACTCATTTTAGACATGACAAGTATTACAATTATTCGAATGAATTTGATCAAATTAACAAAAGAGAGAGAGATTTGTGAGCGCGAATTACCCGAGTCTGTGCAGTGTCTATGTAATAGTGAACCTGTGAGTTTAATTACAGAAACAGCAAAGCTATCCCTTCGTTGCTGAGAAATGTAATGTAGTGTTCAGTAGCGAAGCTGTTTTATTTATAAAATTCATGGCGCAGAGGTTGAAAACTAGTTCTATGCTCCTGAATGTCAAGTCAAGTCACCTTTATTTAATACAGATTGTTTTACAGCAGCTTTACAGCGATAACAGGAAAATAATTCAATGATGCAAACAGAGTTCATTTCAGCTGTACAGCAGCTCTAAAAGAAAATAGTGTCATTGTTCAGCTGAAGTCAGTTCACTGTCTATTCAGTTCCGTTGTAAAGATCATCAATTTTTAAATTAGTTCAATTCGTCTATAAGGCAGTTCTGCAGAAAACATTGATGTCATCATCCATCTCAGTTCAGTTCTCATCCAATAGTGTCAGTGCAATCAAGTCAATAATATTGTTGAATATTAAGTGTTCCCAACTAAGCAAGCCAGAGGCAACAGTGGCAATGTTTCTATGTGTGCGCAATTTCTTACCTACTGTATATATAAAGTTTACACTTCAGTAAAAAAGCAGTGAGTTTTAGGGCAAGCACATACAGACATGTCTGCTTCAGCTATCTTTGTGGGCAAACGTGTCGCCCTTGCCTTGTAGTGGCTTGGAATTCCAAGGGGAATCAGATATACATGTTTAGACGTCCAGACATCGGATATGGATCTGATTTATAAACAAATTTGTAAGTTGCTTAGAACGGATGCAAAAAAATCTTTGTGTTTACACGTGTGTCAGATGTGACTAAAAATCTTTTTTTTTGTGCCAGTGTAAAAGCAGCCTCATTCATTTGATTCATTCAAACAGCTGTTTTATTCAGGATTAGTTCTGCTGTGTTTTATAGGTAATATTTTTATTGGCAAAATTCAATTGAGCAAAAAGCAGACAATATTGTGTCTATATAAATATAACACAATATTAACTTCTTATTTATTGAGCTGCTGTATAAAATCAATAGGCACATTTGCACTCAAGTGATATTATTTAACTATATCATATATGATATAAATATGAGACAAACTCATACAGGGGCATTTATGCCCCAATATCTTCAATTTTAGGGGCATTCTAACTGCATTCTATAGGCTTCACAGAATTTTTGTTGCCCTGCATCATGTTCGTCAACAATCAACTGTATGAAATGTAAGATGACCTATGTAGGTCTGGAGTGGGGCGGGGCAGGGCAGTGTTAAATAGGTTAATAATTTTAACACAACAGCCCTAGAAAGAAGATAACAGCAATAGTATGGAAGATGCAACGTGTGATTGTCCATACGTACCAGCACTACAATATCCTTCATGTAGTCAAACTCCTCTGGGTGAAGAAACGCTGTAAACTCTTCTTTATTTGCCCTCATGTCACCATCATGGTCAGCCATCTTGAAACGGCGCTCATCTCTGGTCATCATTTGTCTGTAGTTAAAACCATCCTCGGGATCTGCTTCGTCTAAACACACACAGACATCATATTAGTCACGATTTTTAAGCTATTCATGGTAAAAAAAAAAAAAAAAAAATAGTAAATTTACTGCTTGGTAAACATTTTATTTTTTGACCTGACTCAAATCTGTTTATTTGTTTCGAGCTGAGATTATAGTCAGATAGATTTGATTACATCACTTGGAAAATGAGGGTGTAGCCGATCAGTCCAAAAGATCAGATTGGAAAACCAAATCAGATCTATGTGCAGCGTGATTAAAATATGACTCATCAATGAACACACCAAGGATGTAACCATAGGTAGCGTTCTTGTATTCCTCCCAGGAGACATAAGCATCTGAGTTGAGATCATGAGCATGCCACTGCCGGTCCACATCGTCGTAGATCCATCGCTTCTGAGCGTGTTTAATCCACCGTTTCATCTCATCAACAGTCACAAAGCCGTCGTGATCCTCATCAATCTTTTCTACTATCTTACTGTAGACAGAAAGAAAGAGAGAGCGAATGATCCGGAGAACTTTCTCAGAAGAGCTCATAAATATGTGGTGCATCTGTTTTTACCCCAGTCTGTCTTTGCTCTCCTCTGGCGTGAGCTGGTCAAAAGTCTTTGCCTCCTCTTGTCCGAGAAAAGCCTCGTGGTCGTAGTCGAAGTTCTCCTCATCATCGTGCTCCTTGTTGCTGAGTTGGGAGTCGTGATGGACGCGGTCCTTCTTCTCCATGGGTTTGCTGGAGGACTGAAGAACGCAGAGGGCGACGAACAACAAGAGGGGCAACAGGTCCATCTTCTCGTACACTTTTTAAAAGCGAAGTGAAGAGCAAGTGTATATAAATGCAAACATATGCAATATTGTTACAAATATTAATTCCTATATAACTCTATATACATTGATAGTATTTATTTTATGTGACAGGAAGCTCCTAGATGCATAGAGTAAGTTCTCTATATTTTTTTTTTTCAGTGTATATATATATATATATATATAAAAACACACACACCCTGGTACTGATTTTTTTTTTTTTTACATGGCACTCCCATAATACATATCTAAAAAAATAATAATAAATAAATAAATAAAAAAACAGGGTAATACCCTGATACTTTTTTGCTAGTGTTACCAAATAGATTATACTACCTCATTTTTTCTTAATATTTCATTGTAACATTTAATTAATATCACCGATATTTAAACATGCAAACATCTTTTAAACTCCCCACGTTAAGCTTCATGCAAATACACGTAACTCTCAAACGAGATAAATGAAACAGGGAAGCATACCACTGCATATCGGAGTATATTCGATAAACTGTTTTATGGTTTAATGCAACTTTACCTACCAAATATCGTATCGTTTCACGCCGCCCGGCTGATCTCAGTAACTCCGGATGTCAAAAACTAGTTTGAGAAACCTCCCCTGGATGTCCCGCTCAACCGACCAATCAGATTGAACATAACGCTCAGAATTCGCTCAACGCACCAATCAGATTGTAGATTGCACTCAGGCCCGCCCGAGCAAAGTCGTCTGAGCCGCTTCAAGATTGGTCCACTTCAGTCCAAACGTGATTATGTCATTGGTTTAGAACTGCCACGTCCTCAAGGCATTATTTTTTATTCAGAATGTTGTCTTGTATGTCAATGTTTCTCCTTTTGAAGTCATATTTTCTTGTATGTCTGCTGAAACATGGTATACTCAATTGTTTTATTAATTGTTTTTTTTAAATATTTATTATATTATATATTTTATATTATATATTTCGGTATTTATTATTTGTAAGTTTTGGTGTCTCGTTTTTTTCATGTAGCTTCTTGGAATTATTGTAGTTGTGTTTAACAAAGATAGTGTTTATTTGTTGTTTGAAGAGGTTTAATAAAGGTTAAAAAACACCTTATATCTAAATAGACATTTTACAAAAAAAGTTTTTGTTCAGCCCGCACATCGCAAGTCTTATAAATTTCACATAATATTATGTTTTAGTCTTGACAATATTGTGAAAATAATAAATGGTCCTAAAAGTATATTAAAAACCTAACCCACACTTAAAAATGCATTATGGTACAGCATTAAATATAAAAATAATAAAGTTCGAAACTTATATTGCCCTCCTGCATCACATCACAAGCCAGAGCATCTCTCAGAAATTATTGGAATATTTGTAGTTTCAATAACCTTTTAAATATGAAAGAAAATGCACATTTACTCAGACAGATGGCGCTTATGGAACATCAGAAATGCAGCCGTTACCCCGGTAACCTCTGTAAACAAAGCAGGCTGCGCTTTAGACTGTTTCTGAACAGTATTTAGATGTTTCAAACAGCCATTCAGCCATTTGACATGTCATTTTTTCAATCAAATTACATCCAGTTATGCATGTTAGATTTGAACTTTTATTAAGCACTATATTACATGTTATAAGACGTTACATGTTGTCTGTCGCGTGTTTACTATTTGTATATTTTTAAAAAAATAAAAACCTAAAAAATGTAGTTTATATCTCGCAATTCTAAAAAAGTCAAAATTTGGATAAAAAGTCGCAATAATCTTGTTTTAAAAGTTCTAAACAAGAAACAAGCTTCTATAGAGTTGAGTACCGTTTACATATTACATATAATAAAAATACATATAATACAATGTATTTTGAAGATGGGTTTCTTCTTTGCGTACGGTATTAATTTTTTTTTTTTTTTTTGTTAGAGAAATTCTGAATTGTCAGTAAATTATAGTATAGTATATTAGGCTACTAACATATTGCCAGAAATCTGTGGTTACATTCAAGGTCAACAATATCCAGATTAGTGATTGAAAGATTTCCCTATGATGGATTCTTTAATCCCCCTAATTCTGAACATTATTGGTTACATGCTGTAATAAATTATATTAAATAAATTACTCTAACTTCTGGCAGACCACACAACATCCCATCCATGCACAAAATTATTGACTAACATGCTTGATTTTATGAAGTGATATTGGTCAAGAAAGACAGAAAATAGCACCCGTAAATGTATTGGCCCATTTCATAATAGCAGGATGTTTTTTGATTATTAACGAAAAAGAACTAACCAAAACACAAAGATTTAGAGATTTTATGATAGGAATATACAAAATACAGTTTCAAATTCTGCAAACATCAGCAGAAAATGGATGACACACAGACACAGTGAGTATTCATTGACATTGGGCAACATCTTTCCCACAGCCGCCTCTCATGTTTGCTTCCTTCCAATTTCCCTTTCGTTTCCACCACGCCTCTGTCAAAGTCCAGCATGTTTCGGTTGCGTCACAAGATTACACAGAGTTTTGTAATGGGTGTCAGGCGGCTTGTAGCTGTGACCCCTGCGCTACTGGTGGGGCGGCAAGGGTGGTGACCTCTTTTCTGAGGGTCAAGGATGCGAAAAGTGTGTCCAGGATTCCCAAGACTTGTAAAAGCTCCTGCTGAAGTTCTGCCTCCCGACCCAACAGGTCTAAAAGACGCTGCATCAACCGCTCGACTACAGGTGACTGGGGAATAACCTGCTGATACAGATCTAAACACACATATTTCACATGAAGAAAACCTTTGAAAAACAGTTCCGTTTCATAACCAGCAGTTCACTTCTTCATTCTCATTTGCTCACGTGCACGTGATTTGATGTGAAACTCACCAAGAACAATATCCCCGACCGTGAGCAGAGGGCGAGAGAAGCGTGGGTCAGTGATGTGCCTGAAAAACAATACCCAAAATCATACTTTAACCTAATTTCTGAACCATTCCTTTCATATCAAGCGAAGTCACTATCACTTAATAAATGTATAGTGGCATTAAATGCTTTGAATCAAGAAAATGTGATCTGGACTCATTTGGCTTGTTCATGTTTAAGATTTTGACCTCCTGTTCTGGGTCACTTTTGTGTCCTGTGACCCAAATTCTCATACTCACCACACACTGAGAACCTGCCTAAGAATTTCCCAGTGTTTTAACCATTCTAAGAAGTCCAGCTTTCGTCACAAGAATTGAATGGCATGCATTTCACAGAATATTAAAAGTGCTGACTCTTTTAAGTGTAAACTGTCTAAAGGTGAATCTGACTCAGTCTTTCAATAACATGCATATACACACAATATATTTTTCTTTTAATTAAATTAAAATTATTAATGTATATAATATATATATATATATATATATATATATATATATATATATATATATATATATATAGTCATTTTTGATATTTTTGATATATTTTTACTAGTGGGAGCAGGACACTATAGTTAATTGATTTAAGTGAGGATAGCAAAATAAAGTAAACTGTGGCATATTATACCCAAATAATATGCCACAAATAGTATAACAGTAATTATAATCAGTGAGAACAATGAGAACAAAACTCAAAACATGAGCTTAACTATCATGAAACTATCACAATGCAAAAACCACTTTTTGTCTTCATGCTAACTATACTGTTTTTAATATTTACATTTTAAAGTGAAATATAACCCATTCACCCATGAACAGCTGTAACCTTTCATACATTTATGAATTTCAACAAGTCCCCTGATGAGGCTGTACTACATCTATATACAGTAGTCAACATTTTAAGTGGATCAAAACCTTTTATTAAAGTTGTCCTAAAACATTCTTCTTAGGACAACTTTGATTAACTTTTTTGATCCACTTCAAACGTTGACTACTGTATTAATGTTTTTTTTTGTTTTTTTTTTTACATTTTGAAGTGTTCATAAATGTAAAATGTTTTGTATGAGAGTCTTAAGTCATAATACTGTTACTGACTTGAGAAGGAAGCTGAGTATCTTGGTTAAGCTCTCTTCACCTCGTCCTGCGAGAGCATTTTTCAGAGTTCCTCTGCGGTTAAGCTCCATGATAACTGCAACGGTCACCTCTGGTTTATGGGTGCGTGACCATGTCTGTGTAAACATGCACAAACATATACTGATGTCTTCATCTGAACAGTCATATCAAACATTAAATGTCTAATATCCACACAGGTGTGTGTTTACCTGCAGAGCTGTGTCCAGCGCTTTGGACACCTCAAAGCTTTTTAGCTGTTTGTCATATTTCTGTAGATGCAGCTTCACTGGTTTACTGACCAGAAAATCATCCTAAAGGAGACAGACATGAAGACAGTAAGACACAAATGAAGCAAAAATAAATAAATAAAATAAAATAAAAATTAAATTAAATATAGCTGCAAGCAGCAATTACGGGGCCAAGCACAAAAACAGCACAATAATCCAGCCAACATGGCTGTGAGCATCAGACCAACTGCAACAGTGAGTAATTAAAAACCTATTAAGATCATTTTAGGCAAAAGAGCTGAAAAATCAACAATACAATCAATAATAAAGATTTACTGGTTTATCACTTTCCACCAATAGGTGGCGCTGTGACCAAATTCCTGCGGTATGGTCAGAGTGAGGTGACAATGACAATCGCGAAGTTTGGTGTCAATATGTCAAAGCATTGCAGAGATACAGCCTCGAGTCATTTTGGCATCAAGCCTCTAATTCTTCGCTGTGGTATATGAATACGGTTTAGTCTATCAACACGAAATCCATAACTTTTATTCGACATGGTCTGAAGATGATATGATTCGATTTTGGTGAAAATTGGATGAATGGTCTAAGATCAGTTTGAAAAAGTAGGTATTAAAGAAAATCATAATGGCGGACAGGAAGTTTGGCTGACTATTGTAAAATTGGCATCAATGTTCTCAGCATGACCCACAGAATCTAATAAGACAAGTCGCATTACAATAGGCCACATTTACATAAAGCTATTAGCATTTTTAACGAATGTTATTATCAAAACCATTTGAGAACCTTCAAAGCATGGTGCCAATTACACATACTGAGTTTCGTAATGGTACACCAATGCATTCATATAATAGAACATTTTATATCATAATACTGTATTGTAGTTATTATAAATTTCATGTTTTGTTCAATTATAGTGCTACCAAGAGGCACAATCTCACCAATTTTTTATGTGTCCTCATGGTGACCCCATACATGTGTGTATCAAATTTGGTGCAAATATCTCATTTCGTTTTGGAGTTATAGACATTTACATGTAAGAGATCATAAAAAATGACCCATGGACGACTTTGTTTTGATTTTTTTGCCACTTCCTATCAAAATTTTGACATTTGGGCTAAAACATATAGTTAACAAGCTTAGGTTCCGTGTTTCCTACGCTGGTTTCGTCTCGATCGGACTAACAGTTCCAAAGATATTCGCAATCGTTTTTTTAAGCGCTAAATCACCACACCGCACAAACCGTAAGTTGAAACCTAACATGTTTGGTATCGTTGGACTCGGCAAGGATTCAGGAGTCTAAGGATGTGACTCCCATGAAAATAAGCCAACCAGATCAAAAGTTATAAGCATATGAATAAAAAAAATTCTCCACTAGGTGGCGCTGGTCCGAAACTTCTCAGGCTCCTTCAGGGCATTGTCCTGATGACCCATACCGAGTTTCGTAACAATACGCTAATGCGTTCGTAAAATACAGCATTTTAGCACAAAATTTAAAATGGTCGACGGCCAAAATAGCCGATATGGGAAAATTGGATATCATTCGACTCGGCATGATGCCCCGAATCCAACGAGACCAAAGTTATGATTTTTGGACAAACCCATCAGAAGTTATAAGCAAAAATACCCATTTTTCGTATCTCCGGACCAGTAGGTGGCGCTGCGCCGAAATGCTGCATGTTGCCTCAGGACATGCTTGTCATAACATGTACCAAGATTGGTCTGAATACGATAAAGCATTGCAGAGATACAGCCTTACGTCTATTTTCGAAAGCGCTACATAAAATTCGTTCACATGTTTTTCGAAAACGGTTTGAGAAATCAACTTGAATTCCATAACTTTTTGTCGGCATGGTCTGAAGATGATCTGGTTCAATTTTCGTGAAAATCGGAGTAATGGCCTAGGAGGAGTTCGAAAAAGTAGGTTTTTCAGAAAATTCAAAATGGCGGAAAAATTTTCATGACGAATTTTGTTTCTAACCCTTACGGTTCAAAAGTTATTAACATAAACATGAGTGCAAATTTGGACAGCTGGTGGCGCTAGAGGGATTGAGTTAGAGACTCCAAATTTGCTATGGCCAAAGGTCAGACTGTCCTCTAACTGTGTGCCAAATTTCATAACTTTCCCGCAAGCGGTTCTATGGGCTGCCATAGACTTCCAGAGCGGAAGAAGAAGAAGAAGAATAAAAATGAAAAAAAAAAAAGAACGGCAACAGATACAATAGGTGCCTAAGCACCTTCGGTGCTTGGCCCCTAAAAAAAGTTCATTTTATACATGCCTTAGTAAACAGCGCTTAAAAAAAGAAGTCTTATTTTATGAATTATATTATGATATTAATATTTCTGCTGTGGCATAGCAATATTACAGAGCAATTTTAGCTGGTTATTAATTTAATTTTAATTAAATTTTAATTTAAAATTAATTTAATTATTTATTGAAATAATAAAATAAAATAAAATATCACCTGTTTGGGCACAAAGTTCTTCCCCTTGACAAAGACCCGGTACGCTGGGCCCCGTCGCCTTCGACCAGTTAACGTCTCTTTTTCTTCTTTGTGTTTCCTGTGCCTGACGCTCAACACGCCATTGGTCATCCCCACGGCAACTACTTCATCATCAGGCTAGAGGATAACCACAATGAACAACACCTTAAATCAAGTGCAAGTGAAAAATCACTTTTAAAAACTCATATTTATAAGTTTCTTCCTGTGTAGTGAACCGAACATACCGCAACAGCCAGACTAAGGATGGATGCTGTACAGTCGAAATTATGCACAACCTTATAGGAGGAGTTATACACTTTGACATGCCTAACATGGAAAGAAAACAGAAGAAATCAATCCAACTTTTTCACCACAGCATTTCTTTACTATGGCTCACACATGCAAACATACCTGTCCAATGATCCTGTGAGCAGTTTGTTGCCTGTAGAACTCAGACATGCACACGTAACTGTTTTGTGATGATTCTTAAGAGAAACAAGCTGCTCTCCGCCTTTCAACAGGTCCCAAATTTTCACATAGCGCCCTCCTGTAATGCATACATAAACTTATTTCAACACAACTCAGAACTTTTATTGTAAAACAAACAGACAATGTTGAAATCTTAACTGGAAGAGCCACAAATAAAATAGCACAGCAGTTAAATACTACATTAATGCACCAAGTCTATATATCTGCATTATGACCTATGAGAATAAATGGTTTCAAGGGACTGATGAGTGTTGTCTACCTGTGGACACCAGCAGGGCTTCTGATGGGTACAACAGCACACACTCCACAGGGTGGCCGTGTTGCATGGTCATCACGCTTCTCCCTGACCGCACATCAAACACTTTTACTGTGTGGTCATACGAACCTGCAAAAGAGATAACCATTATTCAGGGCAAACATTAACTACTGTACAAACTATAACCTTTATGAGGCTTATTCATTTTATTTCTGTCAATATTAAAACGTATGGATCTGGCTAAGCCAGATTTAGATGGAAGGGGGTGTGATGATAATGCCTGCGATTTGAATTAAAAATAGTAACCTGTATTATTATATTATTATTATTGTTATGTTGTTGTTGTTTTTTTTTGCATGTGTGATTGTTGCTTTGGTGTATTTTTCCCCTCCCTTTTATTCTTATGTCATGTGAAACTCTCTTTTTTAGTATTCATTTTATTCTTATGTTATTTGTTGTGTGGATCCTTTTATTAACAAAAGGCATATATGAAGGCTATATAAGTATATATTTTGTAATTGTATGTTATATTTTGTTAAAATGGAAAATTTAAATAAAGTGAGGAGAGAAAAAAAAAATAGTAACCTGTGAAAAACAGATCTGGGTTGAGTTTGCTGGGGGCGGCAGCTCTGATATAGTCTTTGTGTTCAGTGAATGAGCTGAGCTCAACAGCACTGGCAACGTCCCACACACGACACGACAGGTCATCAGACCCCGACACCACACGAAACCCATCAGACAGGAAAGCGGTTGTGTGTACCGCCCTGCACATGAGAGAGAGAATAGGAAAGACAGACTTAAGACAAGAGAATTGGTGACAAAGCTGCTTTACTGGGGTTAAAGAAATGATTTGAGAGATTTAGGTTATTAAATATATTATTCAATAGTCATTATTTCATTCCAGGTCATACTTGGAGTGTCCTGTGAACTGTCTGAGAGCCACTCGGCCACTGATGTCGAACAGTCGGATGAGTCCCTCTTCACTTCCTGCCACTAACAGCTTCCCATCACCTCTAAAGCTCCCTCCATATGCTGTGTCCCGAAAACGTGTGAAGCTCCGTATGGGCTCTTGAGAGTGAGGTCCATATACGTGGATCTGATGCAGACCATTATAACATCAGTTTTTTTTATTGTGACATTATTTTTATGGCAATTATTATTTTATGGCATTACTCTGTAATGTACATGAATATGTGAATATGTAATATTAATACGTAGTGAGAGAAAATGAACTCACTCTGGTGGAGGCTGTGACAGCATAATTGTGAGGTGGGAGAGGAGAGAAGTCGATCTTTGTTACAGCACCAAACTCTTTAATCTGCACAGCAGGCTGAAAGAAAAAAAAACAGAATGTCATCAAAACGAATGTGTATAAATTGTGAATGACTTCTAAGAAATGTTGACCAATTAAAGCTGCTAAGATACACCTTCAAACATTGAGCAAAACTCTTCCTAAAAGAGCTTTTTCAGACCTTGTAATTTTTCCAGTAGAGCGTATCCTCTGTTACTTTCTCTCCTAGTTTTGGATAGATCTGAATTTTGGTGGGTTTAAACGAAGCCATCTCAGATATGAACACTCTGATTCTCCGTTGACAACAGGTTCACTCTGAGGACCTGCAATATCAAAACATTCATACGGATATCACAACGAATATCACAACTTTACACAAAATAAATAAAAAGGACAGGCTCACAGACTTGGCAGCTTTATAATTTACATAAATTAGCATTGTATCGCAAGCTATGACTGCAGCTTGATTTCGTTTTCAAAACCTTACATATGACATTTGGCAATCAACATAAAATAATAAAAAAAACAACAAATACAATTCCGAAGAATATAATTTACAAATATACAAATGCAAATATTGAATAATGCATCTGTATTAGCAATATTTTTTTTATTATTTTCATAAAAGTACAGGAACACAAGTTGTGTTTATTTTTATTCGGAACATGCAGCTTGTTTAAAGTATGTAAGAGGAAACATAAAATATGCTCACGGTCTCGCTTAAAATAAGGAATCCCTGTATACAACTTTTTCTACAAATAATAACTAGTTCTATCAGCCATACACTTACAGTCTTATAATAAGAGGAGATTAACACTTGTATGGTTTTTTTCAATAAACAGCATCGTTTAATCTAAGTATTATAATGTTTTCTTACCTTTTTGTGGCCTCCAAAAATATTTAAACAGATATTTGATAGCTTCTCTGTACGTTACAGACTACAAAACATGAGCACAATCACGTTGATTCTACAGCCACATGGAGGTCGCCATCGTGTGACGTCACACTTCCGGTGTTGAACAAACTTTATTGAATGATATGTTTCTTAGCGATTTTACGGTCTTGTTTGTGAATATAATACACGTAAATGTACACACAACAGCCAGACTGTGCAAAACACCATTGATCAAATAAGTTTTCTTCGCTTCTTATTGAAGACATTGTACAAACACAACATGATTTCCTGGAGGAAGTATCTGGAGCTTGGAATATGAATAGCCTATGAATTAATAATTTTCCAATGTCAGCCCAAACATTTTATTGTATAGGCCTACACAATGAACCTCCACATCATCCAGTCACTTGTGAACATCATAAAATCAATTTCTCATTATTTTGAACATATTGCTTTGGTACGTTCATGCAATTGATTTTGTACAAATGTCTGCTGTTTATCAATTGCTTTTTGTCATGCTTATCAAAATAGCCTATATTATAGTAGTTCTCTGTTGAATAGTCTCACCCTGATAATTGCATGTCATTAAATGCAGAATGGTTGAGAATCTGTCAAGAATATTTTCTATAGCCTACATTTCTTTTAGAATTTTTTTTTTTTTTTTTTTTTTGTAAATTAATTGATGAATTGAACAGGTGAGTAGCCTATTGAATTTCACTAATGAAGGGAACGTAAAGTGTTATATACTGATTCACGACCTAGGGAGCTAGGGAGCTGATTGAGACGCAGGGATAGATCAACCTATTTCTTTGAGTTACTTAGCCTACATTATCTCCACAAGTTGCAGGAAAAGTCAGGAGGAATCTGGTCATCCTGAAGACTAACTTCATACGTGACAATAAACCACCATATGTAAACTATATATAGGGGAGAGTGGGGACGGTTGCAACTAGTGTTGGGCTCATTACTCAAAAAATGTAATTTATTACTTGTTACTCCTTTCAAAAGTAATATTATTACTTTGCTTATTAATTTCTGGCAATAGTAATTAGTTACACTACTAGTTATATTACTTTTCCTTCACGCCCCACAGAAGTTGTAATTGTGTATCTTTCCCATAAAATTTTTCTAAAAAGTTACTAGCAACATATTTCTGCCTCATCATTTGACCAAAATCCACATTGCATCGCAGTCAGACTTTATTTTAAACACTCTCAATGGTGATTGATAGTGACTTTTAATCTCACTAATTGTCATGTGTATCTTGAAGCTAATTGTAGCTATAATTTCTCTGTTACCCAGTTACGATTATTTTTTAATGATGTATTTTATCAAAAGAACTCACATTGCGTTCATAAGAAAATGTTTAATTTTTCAAAAAGATTTTTAATTATAGTAATATAATTTATATCGGGATCAGAGCGATGTGGGTGGGCAAGCCATGTAATGCCAGAGTAATGTAATGCCATAACTTACACAACAGCGTTCAGATCATCTTTCCTCCCGACAAAATCAATGTAATGGCAATATTTCCATCCGCTGAATGTAAGCTTTTCCATATTTCAAGCTTGCCTGCTGCACTAGTGACTTCATGTGCCTGTACGAGTCGTGAAAATTATGAAAATAAATCTAGGAATTATTGGATTGTTGGATTTTAAATCAGTAGGGGTTGAGGCATCAAAAGTAAGTACATTTGAACTACAAAATATTTTTTTTTAAATCAAAATCAATACACTGAAATTGAATAATAACTCTGTGAACTTGAACACAGGTTTGGTTATACTTGTTGTGAAGGCAAAATGTCCTCACTTACTTAGTGAAATATTATGACAACCAACTAGTAAGGGCATTTTACTGGTCCTCACTAGTAAAAAGGTTCATAAATCGCCAAAACATGTTTTTAAACATTTAGCAAAATGTTTAGTGAAGGGGTGTCCAATCCTGCTCCTGTAGGCCCACTGTCCTGCAGATTTCAGCGTTAACCCCAATTAAACACATCTGAACCAGCTAATCAAGACCATACTATTGAAAGGGGTTCTGTATTAATCCATAAAATTACAATTACACTTTTTTATTAATCAATAAAATTCATTAATATTGTGATAAATGACAGCCATAATAAAACTTGCTTGCTTGACATAATAGCTTTGACACATGCTAGCTATGCTTGTTAGAAGCTAAGAAAACACTGATTAAAATTATATGATTTTACAATACTTTACGCAAACAGTTTATTCAGTATGACAAAAAAAAAAAAAAAAAAATACTTTTTAGCTTAAAGCAGTTTATGAAGTAGGAATGGACACAATCACATGTGCCTGCTTTCTTAGGAGGAGCATGTGCACTATAAGTATCATCACTGTAGCTTATTCCTGATTGGAAGAATAAGCCATGTTGCAACATAGTTCTTCTGAAAGTAGGGTATGTCTGCATGGCAACAATGCACTAAAAACGGAAATGTTTTTTCTTTGTACAGATGACAACGTTATCAAAACTATCCCTGTTCACATGGATCTGCGAAAACGACTAAAAACGCTGTACTACACATGCCAGACAAGTAGTTGGCGATGTCACTTTATAAAGAAAGACTACGCGCTTGCGCATATACACATTCTTTCACAGAGCACTCACCTCGCGCACACCTATCCACCTTATTTTTACAGTTGCTCTTTGATATTTGTCCTGTTATTTCCCTATAGAAGTCTCGCACATTCCCAAAAAACACCTTATTTCTGCATTGACAAATAAGATGGATAGACTAAAGACGTAATACGTATGTGCAAGACGTCACCGTTTTCATAGATTTGCATTTTTGCGGTTTACACGGAGATGATAACGGTATCGTTTACAAAAACTTCCACTTTGAAACCAGTTTTCAAAAGTTTGCGTTTTCAGGCCACCAAAATGGCGTTGTCGTGTAAATGAATGGACAAAATGCATAAAAAGTTTTCAACAGCCCCTTAGTCTGTCTCAGTTTTTTCTGTTTCTCCATGTAATCCTCGATGATGGTGAGATTAGATCTCCGTGTGGATACCGTGAGGATACCTTCAGTTTGCACTTTTCCCCTGTTGAGTTTGTTGTCATGGTTGTTAATTTGATTTATCATTCAGTTCAGGTGTGTGTCATTAATTATCCCAGCTTGTCCCAATTCCCTTGAGAAAAGGAACAAACGAGAGTGGTGTTTCTTTATAGAGAAATCCTTGCAATGCTCAAATTTAGCCCCATTGAGGACTGAGCGTGCATGCTCCTCACCCATGCAAATAACACACAGGTCGTGCGAGTCATCAACGCTGACACGGCTGCACACACTTCCTGAAATGCATTGCACTAGCGCTATCCATAATCTCCTTCAACACGTCACAAACAAAAGATCTCTGAAGACAAAGAAGAGGATGACATGTACTACAGGAGCCCTTTTATACTCACGTTGCATCAGTAGTGGTGTCATAGGCTGTCACCGACCAATGTTATTGTCGTGTTATTACACATGCTTCAGACACCGGTAACGCTGGAGTAGTTACCCATAGCGTCTTGTTCAGACTCTGTGAGTATTTCCATTCGTAAGTGAAACTTAATATTCCAAGTAGTACCAAGTAGGGCATCCTTTTAAATTCTTTGGTTTTAAGAATCAGGACATAATAAAAAAAGCAGGTCTCAAAATTAGGTAAATACAACCTCAGATGAACAACAGCACATGACATATTTTACTGTTTCATTTTTGTTTTTAACAAAAATAAAGCCAAATTGGATAGGTGACAAACTATCTACACCCTATGATTCAGTTGGTTGTAGATCCACTTTTAGCAGCAATAATTTAAAAGTAGACTCTAATCGTCTAACCAATCAGCATTAGGGGGCGTATGACGGTCGAGGAGAGAGAACGAGCAAGAGGGAGATTTGAAAATAAAAAAAATAAATAAAAAACTGCAGAACGAGAGATGGGACACAATACAAAAGAGCTCAAAAGAATATCACTGGAATGAAGGTTTATGACTGGGCAAGCGCTTTAGGACCGCATTTATATTAGAAAAGCTTTCCAGCGCTGGAGAGAGCTAAGTCGGAAGGCCTGAAAACAGACGCGGAGGCTGCTTTAATTCTTTCTCATGTAAGTAACACTGGGTTTTGATTGTCTGGAGCTGTTGTGCTGTTGGCGACTAACAACGAACACTTGTATTTACTCTTGTGTACTGGACATTCATTTTTTGTGCTTCCTTGTCATTCGTTCATCAACTGCGCTTTATTTTTCGTGAAGCATTTTGTTGCGCATCAGTTGTGATAAACAGACACCCACTCTCGTACTGCGTGTGTAACAGTGGCCAGATAGTGAGAGTTGTGCAGGTAAACCACTGCGCACTGACAACTACTAGAGAATGTGGTGTTTAGAGTCATTGGTAGTGCATTCGCCTCGCATGTCAGCAATGATCGGGCCAGGGTTCGAGACTGACTTGGAGCAGGGTGGTTAGGATTGGAGTGTGAGTTTTGGAGGTGGAGCAACGAAAAGAGGGGTGGGTTTGTTTGGGTTGATTTCAAATATCAACAATATCCAACAGCGTTGTTCAAAATCTACTTAACGCACCTTTAAAGTACTCATTTTCTGTATGACTTTATCAGCCTCTCACATTCTGCTTCATTTCTTTGAGATTTTTTGGCATCTGTTTATGCACATCTCTCTTAAAACAAAACAAGCCCAAATCATCACCCCTCCACCACCGTGCTTGACAGCAGCAGGTATAAGGTAAACACCTTATATTGCTTATATGCTTACATTGCTGATATGCTGTGTTTGGCAGCAAAACAAGCCCAAATCATCACCCCTCCACCACCATGCTTGACAGCAGGTAGGAGGTGTTTATGATGATATGCTATGTTTGGTTTTTGCCAAACATGGCACTGTGCATTATGGCCAGACATCTCCACTCTGTCCAAAGGACCATGTTCCAGAAGTCTTGTGGTTTGTTCAGATGCAGCTTTGCAAACCTATGCCATGCTGCCATGTTCTTTTTAGAGAGAAGAAGCTTTCTCCTGGCAACCCTTCCAAACATACCATACTTGGCCAGTCTTTTTCTAATTGTACTGTCATGAACTTTACTGAGGCCTGTAGAGTCTGAGAAGTAGCTCTTGTTTTTTTTTTTTTGTTTTTTTTGCAATTTCTCTGATCATTGCACAGTCTGAATTTAATTTAATGGGACATCCACTCCTGGGAAGATTGGAAACTGTCTTGAATGTTTTCCCACTTGTGAATAATCGTTCTCACTGTTGAACTGATGGACTTCAAATTGTTTGGACCTTTCTCAGATTGAAGGTAGCAACAATTGCTTCTCTAAGATCATTGATGATGTCTTTCCTCCATGGCATTGTATTAACACCTGAATGCTCCAGCCAACTGCCAAAAATTCTGCTTTTATAGAGGTGGTCACACTTGCTGATGATCAGTTAATCAAAGGCATTTGAGTAGCAGTGCCTGACTGCTTCTTACCCTCTTAATTTCTATGGAAGCAGAAAGGATGTACTTAGTATGTCACACATGGCTTCTCCAATTCGGCCTATGTGTTAAATAAATAATGACACAATGTAATTGTCACGTAACGAAGGCAGACAAAGGCTGATTCACAATAAACAGAGTTTAATATAATAATCAGGTGGAAGCGTAACAGCATGTAACACACAAAAACGTAAGCATACACAAACAATAACCGACCAGGGACTGAACTGAACAGGGAGAATATATACACAGAGTAAATGAGGGAATCAAACGGGAACAGCTGGGCAAGGATTAATATAATCAGACACCATGGCAACTAATGAGAACATGACAGACAACAGAACACACGTGACAGTAATATGTCATGTGTTGATGTTCATCTGAAGTTGTATTTACCTAATTTAGATAATTTTTTATTATGTCCTGATAGATAGATAGATAGATAGATAGATAGATAGATAGATAGATAGATAGATAGATAGACAAGAGAGATGTATGAATAGAACCGGAATGTACAGCATCTTCATGTGTGACCCAGATGAAAGAGTAAAGTGAGAAGTGACTGGCCTTATTCGGTACTTTCATGCTCATGATATTTAGATAAGGGGACAGGCCAATTCTGGCTTTCTAGAAATTAACAAAATGGCATGACTTTTCAGAATATGTCTTCCTCAGCATATGTCTAAGTGAAAGGGAAACATCAGGTTAAGCTTTATGTTCACAAAATTAGTCAAATAGCATTTTTCATAGCAGAAGTACCTACGTGTCCTTTGGTGCTTTCAGGATGTGGGCACATGTGCTATCACAGGGGACAGTCACAGTCTGAGTTCCTCTTGAGGCAGCAAAGTTATTTAAATTTTGCCACACTCTTAAAAATAAAGGTTCTTTATTGGCATTGATGGTTCAATAAAGAACCTTTAACATCCATGGAACCTTTCCATAGCACAAAAGCTTCTTTATAGGTTTATAGGTTCTTTAAAGGTTCTTTAAATTATTAAAATGTTCTTCACACTAAGAAAAAGTTTTTTTAGGAAACCAAAATGGTTTATCTGTAGCATTGCTGTGAAAAGAAATCCCCCTTTAAAGTATTAGTTCACTTTCTAATGAAAATTACCCCAAGCTTTACTCACCCTCAAGCCATCCTAGGTGTATATGACTTTCTTCTTTCTGATGAACACAGTCGGAGATATATTAATAAATATCCTGACATGTCCGAGCTTTATAATGGAAGTGAGCAGGACAACGAGTTTGAGTTGAAGAAAGGGATTCCATCTACATCCATCATAAACATACTCCACATGGCTCCAAGGGGTTAATAAAGGCCTTCTGAAGCGAAGCAATGCGTTTGTGTAAAAAAAAATCCATATTTAACAAGTTATGAAGTCAAATATCTTGCTTCCACCAGACCGCCTTCCGTATTCAATTTCCGAAGAAAGTGTAAAACTCTCGCAGTTCAAAAAGCTTACGCTACGTCCTACGCCTTCCCTATTCAACTTACGGAAAAAGCTTAACTGACGCGACGCCAGTTTACACTTTCTTTGTAACTTAAATATGGAAGGCGGTCTGACGGAAGCTAGATATTTTACTTCATAACTTGTTAAATATGGATATTTTTTTTACACAAATGCATCACTTCGCTTCAGAAGGCCTTTATTAACCCCCCAGAGTCGTGTGGAGTATGTTTATGATGGATGGATGTGGATGGAGACACTTTCTTCAGCTCATACTCGTTGATCCCGCTCACTGCCATTATAAAGCTCGGAAGAAAGAAGAAAGTCATATACACCTAGGATGGCTTGAGGGTAAGTAAAGCTTGGGGTAATTTTCATTTGAAAGTGAACTAATACTTTAACCTTTAATTTTAAGAGTGTACAAAGAAGCTTTGCACTGTTGGACTGTAAACTCAAAGGACAAAATTGAGTTTCCATGTGCCTTCCTAATATTAGCAATTAGTGACACGTGTGTCAAGGCAAAGAAATGTGTCATTTTCATCATAATGCATGCGCTTGAGGAAATTTCATGGCCTGGCGAGTGAATTTTAATAATACCTAATGACTTACGCACTTTTGAGGAAAGTGTTACGTTTCTGACATCAAGGGGACCTGCCAGAATGATGTCAGTCCATTGCCTTTTTAGAAAAACTCTTACACATGTACGCCTATAAGGAATCAGCTTTTCACTGTATTCACAGGCTAACCAAATAGTCGCAAACACACACAATGCAATAAAATGCATGTTTCATCTCCTGAAATACCCAAAATTGCCAACCACTCACCAGACATGGTTTCCCCCTGCGTGGCATACAGAAGTTCAGTGTTTAGATCATTTGCAAAGCAAAGGCTAAACAGAGGAACTACTGTACTACACATTTACAGGCTTCAACCACAGATCTTTATCAAGTCCTCTTATCTTCTTCACCAACAACATGTTTGGTTTCTGTCACACATTTATTTAAAGTGGACGTGAGAAGAAAGGGGAAATTCAGACCCCATATTTTTTTCTAGAATTCAGAAAGGCTGAGCAGGAAAGAGACTATTGAGTTATGACCAGTTGCAGGCAATGTGCAAACTATTTAATCTATATTTAGAAGATAAACCTGTAAGCACTTTGAATTCAAAGTCGATGTTTCAATGAGAGTTTAAACTCACTGAATTCAATGTCTCTTTTGTAGCCATATCAGTCTTTCCTTCATGTATGTAATTCTCTCACTTCCTTATTTCTCTCACTTATAGTGTGTTTATTTGCACTTGTGGTTAAAGGTTTGACCTCCTGGCTGGCTGATTATATTGAAGACAAGAACAGAAATCTGGCAAGAACAAAATGCAAGAATTTTTCTTTTCTCAGTTCCTTCTAACCCACTCTTATGTTCTCTGTTGTTCTTGAATTTAGCTAAAGCAGAAATAATTGAAAGAGTCTGAGCTCTAAAAAAGCATCACCACAAATTATTAATATATATATGCATACAAAATTATTTTAGTTATTGATTAGGAAAAGCATGGAAAAAGATAGCCCATCAAGTAAAAAGGAGCAGCCAAAATCTGTGCCCTTTCCCCTCACATAATTTTTATAATCTAATGAAGATTATAGTCTAATCATCTAATCTAATATTTATATAGATGTTCTTTCATACAGTGTGTGTTGTCCTTCTTAAAGTATGTCATTTATTAAAAACAATTTCTCTAACAAATGTACAAAATATCTCAAGGGCAAATGCTGTTGAGTAAGTAGCTGATAAAAACGGTTGTTTTGAAGATATATTTTGAAGATATAAATGTTTTCAACATAAGGATTAGACAGTTAATTCAAATGGATTCTAGTGTGCCTCTTTATTATGTAAAAATAAGTTAAAAAGAGGGCAAATATTGCCCTTTAATATAAAAAAAAATAAATGAATAAAAAGTTTTTAAAAAGTTTCTGTTCACCCACTTTGTAATGTTACCCTATATAGTATAGTATAATATCTATTTTAGCAGTTTATAGAATGCTACTAAAGGCACATATAGCAATCATTAGATAAGTACCAGGGAATATATATGTGCCCAAATTTACCCAGCTATATAAGGTGAATTAAGGTTGATTGGGACATTTTTTTCCAATTCATCTCAATAGCAAAAAGTGTCCCAATCACCCTGAATTAACCCTAGTATGGTACTATACAATCTGGATAAACGATCACACTTGTGAAACTGGTCTATAATGGGAGTGATGACAGAGAGGGGAAGAGAACCCTTCTCTCAGAGAATGACCGCGCGCGTCTTTAGTGGTAATTTTAACACTTGTTCATGATGAACACTTTCTAAGAATCCGCAATTTTGCCAAAGTGTTGCGTGGGTGTCGAAATGTGTGGAATAAAAGCACGCACAGACCCCACTAGAGAACATAGGACGCACCGCAGACAGTCGCACTTGATTTTTTTTTTCTGCGCTGAATTTGACGTGCGTCAGAACAACAGCACAAAGGTAAGACCATGATT
Organism: Ctenopharyngodon idella; assembly: GCF_019924925.1. Lineage (NCBI taxonomy): Eukaryota > Metazoa > Chordata > Actinopteri > Cypriniformes > Xenocyprididae > Ctenopharyngodon > Ctenopharyngodon idella. The sequence continues at coordinate 30,107,672 of NC_067237.1, read as the reverse complement.
TACGCTCGGAGCGATTGCAAACTTAATTCACTTAAATCATATTCATTTACATTAAAGCTGTACAGATGTATTTAAAAGTTTATATAACAATATACAAGGTTAAAATAAGAGAAAAGAAGTTTAAACAAGAAATATAGTTTTTAACATGAAACTTGGAAAGCTGATGTCTTGCAGTGCGACATGCTCCATATTTTAGACATTTCGCTGAATCTTATATATAAATTCTTTACAGTCAGTTTCATGAGCTCATATTACCCTACTTTTCTAATTTAAACTGATACATGTAAATATGAATATTAACAAGAGAAAAGTCTCAACTATCTAATGTTTCATCCTTTTTGGTCCATGGCTTACAATCGCAAAATTCCTCCTGTCAATAGTGGTAATTAATAATTATTCTATATATTTTTATGATGGCAGTTATTATAATAATTGCCATTTACCAATATGGGTTAATGTTCAGTAAATACACTCTAAAAAAAATGCTGGGTTAAAAATAACCCAAGTTGGGTTAAATATGGACAAACCCAGTGGCTGGGTTAAATGTTCGCCCAACCTGCTGGGTAGTTTTATTTAACTCAACTATTGTTTAAACATTACCGTATTTAGCCCAACTTGGGTTGTTTTTAACCCAACATTTTTTTAGAGTGTATTGCTACACTAATGCTTGATGAAGGTATTGTGCTGCTTACATAATTTTTTCTTTTGTATTTTCTTTTGATCATTGAATATTAAATACATTATAAATATTTAACATTTCAATTTGTGGATTATTTCTCCAGATGGGTTTGTTGATGAGGTTCATCGTTCTCGTCTGTTTGTCCATAACGAGGATGTCTGCTCTTAAATTTTTCCCTGAGAAATGTGAGAGCACTAACCACATCATTACGCACGCACGCACGCGCGCGCACACACACATACATGCACGCACACACACATGGTTTTATATCATAGTGGGGACTTTCCTACTTGTTTTTCTAACCAGAAAAATATTCAGTGGTGTAAAAAGTGACTATCTATCTATCTATCTATCTATCTATCTGTCTGTCGTTTTATCTATCTATCTATCTATCTATCTATCTATCTATCTGTCTATCTGTCTGTCTGTCTGTCTGTCTGTCGTTTTATCTATCTATCTATCTATCTATCTATCTATCTATCTATCTATCTATCTATCTGTCTGTCTGTCTGTCTGTCTATCTATCTATCTATCTATCCAATGTATATTAACATGAAAGTGCCCACAATGTACACAATGACTACACACACATTCACAGTTCTGGCATCTATTCTGTTCTCTGAATTGTTTCTCTTTATGTAGTTGAAATTGGTGAGAAAGGCACATCCGTTACCCTGACCTGTAAAACAAATAAAGACAGTGTCACATGGAAACGTGAGGACGCACTTGGCATAGTGGATATAGTGGAATCAGATTATGAAAAACTCAGTGGTCGGCATCTGACTGTGATTGACCTGCAGAAAGACCAAATCGGGAATTACACCTGCTGGAGTGATACGGGTCTTGAAGACTACACCTATCTCTTGCTTGACAAGTCTAAAGAAGCTACAGGTGGGAACGTCATCTATTCCTAACATTCCTATCAACACTCTAAAAAATGCTGGGTTAGTAACAACCCAAGTTGGGTTGAAAATGGACAAACCCAGCAATTGGGTTGTTTTAACCCAGTGGTTGGGTTAAATGTTTGCCCAACTTGCTGGGTAGTTTTATTTAACTCAACTATTGTTTAAAAATTACTGTATTGCTTGCTTAAAATGAACCCAAAGTATGTTGGAAATTAACATTTATTAATATGTTTAATAAATTAACATTTATTAATAAGTTTAATGAATAATAATTAAACAATAAGCATTTATTATTAATAACTGTTTATTAATTTGTTCACCTTTTGATTATTATTGTTGCCTCTAGTAATTATGTGTTTGATTTTTAATTTCCAACCTATTTTGGGTTCATTTTAAGCCAGCCATACAGTAATTTTTGAACAATAGTTGAGTTAAATAAAACTGCTGAGCACGATGGGCAAACATTTAACCCAATCGCTGGGTTAATCAACCCAATCACTGAGTTTGTCCATTTTCAACCCATCATTTTTTTTTTTTTTTTTTGAGTGAAGCAGATTTTAAGGTTAGGTTATGGTTAGGAATGGTTTGGCATATGATTGTTTGATAGGATTGTCATCCTAAGACCAAAAAGGATGCTGACCCTGCATTCTGATATTCATTAACCATGTCATTATCCAATATTACGTTAATACATTACACATTAAAACACTGTCCACAATGGTAAAACCACAGTATTTTGCCAACAGCTCTATGAGAGGCCGTGTATACGGAGTTAGGAAGACACAGCCAAATAAAAAGTCAATTCATGAATATACTTTTTTAACATTTGATCATATTTTTAATGAGAACTAAGCATTCTAGTGATGAAATAGTCACTTGTTATTAGTAAACTCACTTGATCATTCTACATTCTAAGTCAGTGACTCTCTCTAATGATATCCTTATGCTCACAGTCACAAAATAGCAAAAAATAACAATGCTAAATGCAAATATTAATACAAACAACCATAAAATCATGCATAGCTTATCAAACAATGAGAAAACACTTTCCATATGTTTTGTTGCTGACGTCAAAGGCTGTGTGTACAAACAAATTCTACAGTACTATTTTGTGTAAATACTGCTGTCAGTGGGTAGAATCAAGCTGACAGATTTTAAGGACATGTTGGTACTGTTTTTTTCTGGTATTTGAAGTAAAACTAGATGGAAACTGCTTATCTAGATCATTATATGTGCTGTTATAGTGCTTTGGAAGGCAGTTTAAAACTAGTTTCTTTAAAGTGCCTCTAAAAATAGCTGCCTGTTGAGTCATTGACTGTCTGGGCTGCAAAGCAGGAAGGCAGCTATGTTTGGTTTCGGACACAGTGAGAGTATTCAAGCTTTGTCTGTTCAATCAGGTTTAGCTTTTTTAGCATATTTCTTTCTTCCTTTTCAGGTTTTAACATCAATTGCACAGCAGAAACTTTTTCTTGCTCTGAACGCATCAAATGTACCTGGACCTCAGATGAATTTACTGCTTTCAGACTTCGCAATACAAGGTATCAGACATGCAAACACACCCACGGGTACAGTAAGCTTATTTTGATTCAGTGAGCTCATCACGGATACAATGAGCTCAACTGTATATGCGTTTTATATTTATTTAGGGATGATGGTGACTGGGTGTCACAGTCTGTGGATGGGGTATTTTTTCTCCCACATTCAACGAATTCCTATTCTGAAGAATCTGAGCGACTGCTGATAACTGGAGAGGCGGTTTCCACTTGCTGTTATATGAAAACTGACTACAGCTTCTACCTCCGAGACATCGGTGAGTGTGTGGGTTAAGACTGTCAGTTTATGCTCTGATTAACTTATTTTATAGTATTTAAAGAATCAGGCTTTTTTTAACACTTAGCTCAATTGCTTAGTCCAAATCAGAGTTCAAACCTACACTTGACTCCTTCCTAAAGGGTATAGGGGGCGATTTCGGACACAGCCTGAGAAACTTAGTCGGCAGACGAACAAAAACTGCCCGACGGCCGACCTTCGGCTTGGTGTGTTTCGGGCTTTAGTTGTGTACATTTTTGGTCTTATTTCAAATAATTTTAAGTCATCATGTTGGGTTTCCACGTTTTATGGGGACTTTCCATAGACATAATGATTTTTATACTGTACAAACTGTATACTCTATCCCCTAACCCTAAACCTACCTATCATAGAAAACTTTCTGCATATTTACATTTTCAAAAAACATCACTTAGTATGATTTATAAGCTGTTTTCCTCATGGGGACCAAAAAATGTCTCCAAAAAAAAAAAAAAGGTAAAAGTAAAAAAGGAAAAAAATAAAATAAAAAAAGGGGGAAAAAAAGAAGAAAAAAATCAGTTTACATCTTGATTGTGTGTATTTTTATAGCTTTTTTATTACATTGAATTGTATTTAACATATTAACAATAATAATTTTAATAATTATATATTCTTTTAAAAATGTTTCAAGTCATCTGGCAGCCCTCTTAGAAGTGTGCTGAGGCCCCCTAGTGGGCCCTGGTTGAAAACCACTGGTCTAAAGCATCATCATTGACTGAATGTAATTTCTCTTTTTTCCTAGTTAAGCCAGACGATCCAAACATTTCAATCTGCACAGTAAAAAATAAGGGGAGTGATAAGCAAATCATAGAAGTGGAGGTGATGCCTCCTTCTTCCTGGCCGCAGCCCTACAGTTTCTTTCCTCTGAAGCATCAGATTCAGTACCAGATTCGACACAATGGGGAGGTAAGAATGCTCTCCTGCACACACTAGTGCACATCTTTAAAGATTAGTTCACCAAAAATGAAATAAATATTCAGTCATCATTTACTTTTATGTCATCCCAAACCTATATGACTTTCTTTCATGAGAAAGTTTAACAGAAGTATTGATGGCTTTGTGTTACACCGTGTCTAAACCAGAAGCGAAGCGACAAAAGCAGCCCATTATAATCAGTGATGCTGTCTACACTAGATGCGACGCAACACAATCCCAACAGTAAACTAATGCCCCGTTTTATTTCTGACATACTGCTTCTGACACAAAGAACAAATGGATTTGCAATTGCAACAGTTGCTTTGTCGCATTCAGCGTAGACAGCCTCACACTAACGCGACAACTGTCTAGATGTGGTGTTAGGAACCATTTAAATCATTACTTACTGAAAATCTCAATTTTCATTTTAGGGTTAACTATCCCTTTAAGAATTTTAATTAATCTTCTTGTTTTCTGTTCCTTTATATTCACAGCTGAAGACTAAAGAATGGGAGGAGGGGTCAAAGATTGCAGTTGAAGGGCAAATCAGTAAACTAAGGGTGCGCTGCAGAGACATGCTGCTCCTCTCTCAGTGGAGCGAGTGGACCACATGGAAAAACGTAAACTAGTGATTTAAACCTCCCTTCCTCCTGATCCCTTTATTTATATCTCCTTTCCCATTTTCCAGTTCCTTATTTATTTTTTTATTTATGTGTTTATGTATGAATGATCACGGCATTGGTTACATATGACTGTTACACACTGTACGAATGTATGCACCATGTCTTTGTCCTATTAAAATCCTTTGCTCTTCTATTCTGTCTCTTTATTCCTGAAGTATCACAGTTGCAGTTCACTGGCCTTCATTGACAGGAATTATTGTGAAATGTTGTTTGTTTGTTTGTTTAATACATTTCAACATCTTATACAGCTATAGCTTTCCATCTTTCACTAAACCCTAAAACAATCTCTAAATGTTGGCAGCTTGCTTTCTCCAGACAAAAGTGGTGTAGGGTTTGATAGGAGCATTTTCCGTTGATTTACAATAAACATGATTGTGTGTATTGCAGATGTACAAGTATAAAGGTGTATAATACATGTTTATAAATTTGGGGTTGGTAAGGTTTTTTACCCCTGGTTTCACAGACAAGGCTAAAAGGGTTAGTTCACCCAAAAATGAAATTTCTGTCATTAATTACTCACCCTTATGTCATTCCAAACCCGTTAAGACCTTCGTTCATCTTGGGAACACAAATTAAGATACTTTTGATGAAATCCAAGAGGTTTCTGAAGCACACATAGGCAGCAACGTCATTGCACATCTTGAGGCCCAGAAAGGTAGTAAAGACATCATTAAAATAGTCCATGTGACGACAGTGGTTCAACCTTAAAGGGATAGTTCACCCAAAAATGAAAATTACCCGATGATTTACTCACCCTCAAGCCATCCTAGATGCATATGACTTTCTTCTTTCAGATGAATACAATTGGAGTTATATTAAATAATGTCCAAGCTTTATAATGGCAGTAAATAGAGGATGAGATTTTGAAGCCCAAAAAAGTGCAACCATCCATCATAAAAGATAACCACACGGCTCCAGGGGGTTAATAAAGGCCTTCTGAAGCGAAGTGATGCTTTTGTGTAAGAAAAATATCCACATTTAAAACTTTAAAAACTAAAATAATTAGCTTCCATTGATTTATGGCGAAAGAGTGAACTCTGACTTGACGCATGACGCAAAGACGAACACGGAAGCGCAGAGGATAGAGCAAAACAAAACACCGGTCACGGATTAGAAGTCTAAAACGAGAATTTTTAAAGAGAAATGTTGGAGGATTTCGACATAAGAGGAGCTTGAGTTTGTTGCACGGCCCTTTTTGTTTGAACAGCAAGAGGCGTCAAAGCTTACACTACTCCTACATCTCATAAGGGGTTACTCTTTTGGTGTAAGTCGATGTGCGTATGATTGTCTGCCAGAAGCCATTTATTTAAGATTTTAAAGTTTTCACTTCAGAAGGCCTTTATTAACCCCCCGGAGCCGTATGGTTTACTTTTATGATGGAAGGATGCACTTTTTTGGGCTTGAAAATCTCTATTCACTGCCATTATAAAGATTGGGAGAGCCAGGAGTCAGGACATTATTTAATATAACTCCGAACGTATTCATCTGAAAGAAGAAAGTCATATACACCTAGGATGGCTTGAGGGTGAGTAAATCATGGGGTAATTTTCAATTTTGTCTGAATACTGACTCAGTATTGGCCTGCTCTTGCGCCAGCATCACACGCATATGTCGTGGTGCTCACGTGAACAGCATCAACCAATACTAAGCCGGCGTTTGGATGTAAACACAGAAGCTCTGCACTGCGTTCACTGTGGCAACTGCGTAAGAGACTGACAGGGAAGAGGAAAAATTTTGAATAAAGTCGTTATTTTTGTTTTGTTTTTGAGCAAAAAAGTATTCTCGTCACTTCATAACATTAAGGTTGAATCACTGTAGGTTGACTATCTTAATGATGTCTTTACTACTTTTCTGGACCTTGAATGTAGTAATTTCGTTGTTTTCTATGGGAGATAAAACTCTTGGATTGACATAGTTACACTGTACTTGCACAAATAAGTACTGAGTAATATTAATTAACTTCATGTACTTACTGTTGAGTTACGGTTAGGGTTTAGTTTAGGGCTAGTTACTTGTAAATATACATAATTTACTATAGTAAATAAATTACTATAGCAAGTACATGTAGTAACGTGTAACTACGCCTTAAAATAAAGTGTTACCAAATTTATTCCTGGAAAAATGTCTTTACTTTTCACTGATCAATTTATTGCCTTACTGACCCCAAACATTTGAACTGTATGTATACATGAGAGAGAAGATTTGAGTCCATATATCTGTGTGTGTTTATGACAGAATGCACATTATTTCTTGTTTTCTGTATAGGTGCCCAATAAGGGAAAAAGAAACCGTACCAAAAACAAGGTGGCAAAGAAAAAAAGTGGGAAAAAAAACAAGACCAAGAAAAAAGAAGAAAAATCAAGAGTAAATCGGCATTGGGGAAAAAGAATAAACTTCTGAACTGGGCATGCTTTTGAATTTCTAAAAGTATATTTTTATGCCAATTCAAACATTGTAAATATAGACTGAATTTGTGTATAGGATGGCTTGAATAAATGCTGAATAAACATTGCAATGCTGAGCTGAGTATTCAACAGCAGGGGGCAGCAGTGAGTTAGGAGGGGATGCTGGCTCCTTTCAGGGGCTTTATGGAATTCTCTACTTTGTAAAAATCAGTAAATATATAAAGAAATAAAATACTGTATTTCCAAAAATATTTATTGATATAATTATTCTGTTATTTCCTTTCAAGTCTCTGTTCTTTTTAACTGCACTCCTGAACTTGTGTATCCTCTTGGTTTTCTCTGTGCTCATCCGTTATGACTGTATCTTGTTGCAGTTGCATCAGGCTTTGATTTTGATTGGCAGGATGAGCCGTAAAAAACAGCCAATGGTTATTGTCCCGCTCAGCTTTATGGGAGTCCAAGAAGGTGTGAGCAGTGAGTTCATACTCTTTACCAAATGGAGTCCTAAACACACAAACCAAAAATAAATAAATAAATAAATACATAAACACAAGTAAATATTCCACACAAAATAAACATTAAATTAGACCGACCTGTTCTAAACCTCAAGTACATACATATAATTCTAAATAAAAATGTTAAATATATTTCTAAATATTAAATATGGCTAAAACTTACCTAATATATGGATAAACATTGAGTTTATTTCTTAAATAATTACACTAAATGCAACTACATATTTCTGAGTGAAGCAAGATTTTCAACAAGAAAATGTAGAATGTAAAGTGAGTTTTATTCATTAGGAATTTAATTTTGGAGCACCTGTAATATTTAGCTATTCCCTGATAACTTGAATACAGTACATTTTTACAGTATGAAATTTAACATTACCATAGGATATGATTGCCCAATGCAGCCAGACATTGATTGGTCTTACAGTGGGAAATCAAAACCTTGCTGTTCACCTGTCAAAACAAAGCATTCACGCCACGTTATTAAGTTGCCAGTCTGCAATCGCAACAAGTACATTTGAAAAAGATTTAGTTTGAAAGTGTGTGCACCTGAACAGGGTATCCCTCATTTTCAAGCCTTTCTTGGGGGTCAAAGTAAATGACCTTCCACCAGCACAGGAAATCAAACTCCTCTACTAAGCTCAACTCCTGTAGTCGAGACTTCTTAGCACACTTCAGAAATGTTCTGTGATCACTGGCAAGGAACAGCTATGTGGAGTTGAACATAAAATGTTAAGACTTGGGATCCACAATCAGCAATTACAAAAAAAATGTGCATACATTTCATTCGCTTGTTTACCTCTCCGGCGAAGCCTGCAGTAGTTCTCAGGGCAAAGCTTTGATCGTACCTGAGCACCTCTCCATCTGAGGTCCCATCAACACTGAATCACAGACCACATATGACATAACAGATCAGCAACTATGTGTGTGCGATTGAGTACATTTGAATGTGCATGTGCAATACCTTGTAATAATAAAGGCGTTTCTAACACAAGGGGTCATGCTGTGAGATCCCCCCACTTGGAGGGGCCCGAGAAGGTGGGGGACTGAATTTGTCTGTGATGCAATATTACTGCTGTCGGCAATGATGCTAAGAACACAAGAGCCACGCTGGTCATGTTCTCCACCTCCAGAGTTCACCAGCATGATTGTGTCTCCAAAGTGCAGAAAGCCATCCTGCGACACTGATAAACTCACCTAAACAAAAAAATATAATCAGTCTCACATTTAGCAGACACAAACTGTCACACTTAAAGTCAACATTTTCTTCTCTATTGTGACACATCCTATGGCAAGCTGTTTTTACTTTTATTCATTCTCAGGATATGAATTATTGATATCAACAGTTCAATTCTTGATATCAGGAATTACATTTCCACTAGTAACAATGTTAATTCTTGACATCAACAATTCAATTCTTGATATCTGTAATTGTTTTTTCACTAGTGAAATGTCACCATAGGCTGCCATTCAAATTCAACTTTTGATATCAAGAATTGATTTCTTACTAGTTGAAATTCCAATTTCACAAATCAGAAATACAATTCTTACCAGTAAAAATGATAATTTTTGATATCATTAATTACTTTAAATATCATTAATTACTTTTTAAGTGCAAATATTTATTCTTGATATCAACAATTGAATTGCTACTAGTAACAATGTTAATTTTTGATATCAATAATTTGATTGTCACTAGTGACAATGTTAGTTTCTGATATCATGAATGTAATTGTTACTAGTAAGAAATCCATTTTAGATATCTGAAATTATTTTGATATCAGAAATACATTTTCAGTTATCAAAAACATTTTCAGATATCAAAAACATTCTAGTAGCAATTCAATTATTGATATCAAGAACTGCCGTTTCAACTATAGTGCCAAATTAATTCTTGATATCAAAAATTCACATTTTTACTAGTAACAACGTAATTATTGATATCAAAAATTATGATTTTTACTAGTAAGAATTGTATTTCTGATATGTGAAATTGGAATTTCAACTAGTAAGAAATCAATTCTTGATATCAACAATTGAATTTGAATGGCAGCCTATGGTGACATTTCACTAGTGAAAATACAATTACAGATATCAAGAATTGAATTGTTGATATCAAGAATTAACATTGTTACTAGTGGAAATGTAATTCCTGATATCAAGAACTGAATTGTTGATATCAAGAATTCATATCCTGATAATGAAAAAAAAGTCAAAACGGCTTGCCATAACATCCAAGAGAAACGGCTTCTCTAACAAGAAAAAATGTAGGGCGGGACTTGATATTGTCCATCGGGAATTGATTGGATGGTTGTAGTTTGCTATTGCTGTGATCTCACGTGAATGACGGATTGTCCCATCCTTGCGCCAGTAGAAGAGATGAAATGTTGTTGAAAGAGGAAGGGGAAGTTGTTGGTACATGAATTTTTAAAAAAAGAATGATGTGCATGGATAAATCATTTATAATAAATACTGCCATATTCCAAAAAAAAAAAAAAAAAAAAGTTGTCAATTTTGGTTTCATGGTGACTTTAAAAATGTCTAAGCCTCATTGCATTAATTACATAAAAATATCAAATAAAGCACACAATTCAAGCAAAACATTTACAAAAAAAGTTTTTAAATAGGCTAAATTAGACAACAAATTATGCTTTTAAATATTGTTCTATTAATATTTTATTTGATAAACCTGATCATCTTGCAACATTGTTGAAAAACTCTTCTGTCATTTAAGAAAAAAACGTCTTACTGTTTTCAGGATGTTTTGTCTCAAAGCTCCTTCTTTCTGGACTGTGAGTTCGCCTCTGTCTTTTTGAAGAATAAAGTTCTTTAGGGTTTCCTGGAGAGACACTGATCATTTACTCATGTGTGTTCACTATTGAGATTTTACACGCAGCCAATAACCCTTTTGAAATGCGTCAAAACAACAAACCTCTTCTAAAGTCACGTCTTCTTTCCAGTTTCCCACACGAACGCGCGGATTATAGGTCCGGACATGAGCCATTTCACAGTCGTTGTAAAGTCAGACAGACTGATAAGTGTGCAACTATACTGTTTAATGCAAAGGTAAACTACAGTAAATGCCCCTACTACAGGTAAAAACTGTTTCCATGGATGCGTAACAACAGACGTGCGCTAATGCGCCTGCGCCTGTTACGTTTCCATGGTAACACTTTCGTCCTTTCGCCAAAGTTCGGCGCTCCCGCCATCTTGGAACGGTCAACTTGTGGTCACTCACAGCAAAAAACTTATATACTCTTTGCTCACAATAAGAAGCAATGGTGCCACAACATTGCGTAGCTTCAAGTTGTGAAACCGCCTAGATTTAAATTCCCAACGAAATGGGATAACCTTTCACAGGTGAGAATGTGTTGGTTTGTGTTTTTTGAGATGTATTTACTCAATATTATAGGTTTTTAAACTGTGGTAACTTTTTAATGTCGTGTTAGCTAACGCCTTCGTCTTGTTGTACTGTGTTAGTTTAACAAAATATTCATACATGCGTCTAACTACGGTTGCAGACGCATAGTCAATTCGCTCTCGAGTGTTCAGTGTTCATGTTTGACCGTTCCAAAATGGCGGATGACGAGAGAGAGAGAGAGAGAGAGAGAGAGAGAGAGAGATGCCAAATTGTTTATGTTTACAAATCATCATTACCTATTTTTAGGTAATTTTACATCACCATTTTTTCAAGATGCAGTATACACTGCAGTAATACATCAACTAATTTGCCTAATTCACCAATTATAATTTATTAAGCCTTCTAATTGTTTTTTACTTTAATTGATTGAAAACAGTATAATTAAAAGGTAAACACAGACAATAATTCAATAATAATAATAATTCAATGCAATAATTCAATCACTGACTGGTTTAAAAGATATGATCACATTTGTTCCCAAGGTACATGACACGCTTGTACATGTCTGCAATAAGAACCAAAAAAAAAAAAAAAAAAACATATTCTTAATTCTTTTATATTAAATTATTGGATATTGAATTATACTGAATTATAGAAATCCACAGATTAAATGAACACATCAACTAAACAAACTCAAACATACACAAATAAGCAGAAATGCAATTATTAAAAATGATCTTACAATCATGATTCAATAAAACTCTTTAATATTATATCTTCATATATTAATAAATTTTATATGAAATTGCATTTTATTGGATTTTCTAATTAAATTAGGCCACTTATCAAAGTTTCAATGGCATCAATATGTGTACTAGTATATCTATAATGAATCTTGCAGCATTATCAGATATGAAACCAAATCACTTTCACAATGTGTACTGTATGCAGAGAGAAAAAGGCAGTGGAGATTTTAGATAAACTACATTAGAAGGAAGGCTCATTTGAGCTTGAGAGATGTGTGTAAGTGCGGTTAAGTGCTTTCACGTCAATAACGGAACTGACAGATCATAAATAGATAATACATGTTTATGAGAGCTGTGCTCTGAAATATTAAAACTCCAATGGGAAAAACAGCAAGCAGCAGTGTAGCGGTGTGCAAAAGTATTGCTGATACTATTACAGAAAGACTCATTTGCTTCCTATGCACCTGTCAGCTTGTTCAACTGTTGGAAGAAACAACACACAAGACCCATTGAATAACCAAAACTAGCTTTATGAAGACAAAATAAGAGACAAGGGTGTATATATTCACAGTCAAAGGTGCTCTGAGAAATAAGGAATCCCTATCAAGAAATATACAGATGTTCATACAATCATAGAATGAAAAACAATTTCTATAAATTATAACAAAAATGATTCTGATGAGAAATCAATAGGCTATTTCTAAAGAACAAGAGGAAGACGAAAAATGTCAGCCAAAATCATGAGGTTAAAACTTTTCCAACATTGCCTCCTTAAAATAGGACATCTCATTCAATTGTCTTCACATTGCAGTATTCAGATAATTCTGTGCTGTAGAAAGCATTGCTAAGACTTGCTATGTGCTTGGTGTTGTGCATGGTCGCCAAAGCGTTGCTAAGATGTTCTGGGTGGTTGCTAGGTGGTTGTCTCCTGGCCTGTGATATACTCGTCCCTATATGGCACGGATTAATGCTTCATCGTAAACCAATCATTTAGAGAAGTAATAGCAGGTTTTGAGGTATCATCATAGTCCGTAGCAAGATGAATTACTGTATCTTAGATCAAACTGCAAGTTGGCTCAAGTTAAAGTCTGATTAATTCCTATTGGAAACTCTTTTACCTGAGCAAATCAGAGGCTTTGCTCATTAATCAGCCGCAGTAGACAGAAGCAGGACTCAGAAACCTTCAGGCTCAAATAAAAGAGGACAAACACTCCTCTTGTCTCTCCCCTTCCGCACGCACTCACTCACTCAGTCCCATCACAGACCATTAAAAGTTTAGTGCTGTTGTTCAGCAAATTGAAAATGTGTGCTGGTATTGATCCACCATCATGCATCCATTCTGGATCTCTGGAGGCTCATTTTCCTTTTCTTTTAAGCTTTTGTGAGGGAGGATGTTACGTTTTGTTGAACTTTTTCGGTTGTGATCGAGTTCACCACAAACTCATTAATGAAGAATATGCATCAAACAAAAACAAAGATAAGACTCATATCACTCATACCTCAGCATTTCCTCCATATATGGGGACATATATAAATAGCAGTTGCATGTAAATATGCCGACGTGAATGGATTTTCCTAGCATTTAAATGGAGAAAGCAGAGGCGTGGGTCGAGAGAAACATGTGCCGCTGTGTGAGCGAGTGGATGTCCGTTTCGAGTTTCAGCAGAATTACATTAGACTAATGGGAACTCCCCAATATCCATCAACAAAGAGGGTATACCGGAACGTCCTGAATCCATAAACTGCTGAATAAGCATTTAACTGAGAATGTGCTAAAATTCAAAAACAAAACTTAAGGTAGGGATACTCCAAAATGGCCCATGGAAAGTTTCAGGAAATGTTTTTAAAATGAAGTCTATTTTGCATAGGTTTTACAGTCTGCCATGCTTGTTGAATTGGCTTCACGAAGAAATCATGCTTTCATTCAAACCTTTATAATATTATCTAACACGTATTGTACCATTCAAAGTAGCTTAGGCGTGTCATGTGACTGCATGTACTTTACACGGTGCTGATTGGAATGACGATGATGAGGATGAGGATGATGGTGGCAGTGATGCTGAGGGCAGCGATGCGATACGCCTGGTTCCTGTTGCAACGGGTGTACGAATGCGAACGTCGCAGGAGCGTGTCGGAGGCTGGAGTGTAAATCTCATCCGTCCAGAACTCCAAAGACTCCGGGGCCTGCAAAATATAATCCGAAAATGTCAAGCGAAGGTTTATCTGCACAAGTGCTGTTTCAGAATCTGTTTTCTTTCATGTTCTGTTAAGATTTATTTTATGTTTAGGGTCCCAAAGAGCCCAATGATGGATATATAAAAACAATAAAAGTCATTTTGAAAATAACCCATTATTAAACCCAGATTATCCCAAATTCTTTAAACATGTTCTCCACAAACCTCTTCAAAACCTAGAATGATATTACCTACTTACCCAAGCTGCGAACCTCTCTTGTATCTCAAATTCTTTGGAAAAATGGATTACGATCCAATATAGTCATTTTATTCTACTTTGGGTCAATTTGACTCCAGCAAAAATACATGCAAAATATAGATTTATGAGATAACAGTTTTCACTCAAAACACATTACATTTGGAGATGTTACCTGAAGGTCCAGAGGTGTTAAGTCTGATTGGCTCCAGGTTACTCTGGGGCGGTCAGACAGATGCTGGGCAGTGCTCTGGACTGATGTGCGGCGTGGTGCATTCTGGGTCTCAGGTGGCATGAGGTGAAAACCCATCACTTCCTGCACTACGGGGACCTCTCTTTTATACACTCCACCTAAATGATCTGACTGAGGAGCCAAACAAGACAAGGGTCCAAAACAGACCACTAGTGAAAATGCATACTGTATATGGTGCATTCATCTCTAAATTAATACAATTGTATTATTTTCCTCAATTGAGTGCAAAGCTTAACATACATTGATTTCAAAATTGGCTCCAGCTCCATGAACTCCACAAGTTTGTGCAAAACCTGTTGATCATGTTCTCAAGCTTGATTTGAGAATGTGGATCTTATGCTTTAATGTGCTTCAGGGATGACGTAATTTTTTAGGCCAACCCAGAAGTTAGCATTACCCTGGTTTCCTCCACAAATACCCATAAGACTTTTTTTTCATTGACTTTTGGATTATTGCAGAAATTAAGCTCTGTGACCAGCAAACGTATATTATTCTTACACATGACTTCAACTTCGATCCAACGTCTTGAAGTTGGGAAGTTTTAGTTAGAATAAGTGCGAATATAAAGACAACAAGGCTGTAAATACGTATTAGTGAGCAGATGACTTGTCCTTTCTGGTGTGATGATGGTTAATGTACTGACAACTTCAAATAATCAAGAGTGGGGTATTACTTATGTATTTTATATTGTAGAATTAAACATGAAAATATATTGAGCTTGTGTTAACCACATATATTATTTCAGGCAGTTAACCAAAACCCCATTTAAAATACCAACTTCAGACTTCAGAGCGTGGGAACCGGAAATGCAAAAATTCTAACTTCTTTCTGGGTTTTAGGACTCATTCCTGCAGCATACACACAAAAATCGGACCTTTTTTCTATACACATTGTCAGTATCACAAATTCGTTATAGTTTTTTTGTTTTGTTTTGTTTTTTTGTGACCTAGAAAAAGTGATTTCAGCCATTTGCTTAGCATAATTAGCCAAAACCCTTCACATATGCACAAAATGAATGACAAGCAGAGAGCATTTCTGATTGGCTAGTATTCCAATTGGATAGAAAACTTTTTGATTGGCAACTAACTCTTATTTTGTTGTTTACAGAGGCCTAAATCAGAATACTACTCTTCATATTTTTCTTATATTTTACATATCTTTATATGGCAAAATTAATAAGGTAGTATGCTAACATGCTATTCAGTCAGAGTCTAGTTCTGTCACAAAGACAAGTGATTTCTCACACATATTTCAGTGATTTAAGGAGATTTTATGTGGAAGAAATATCACTTACAAACCATTTAAAATGTTTTCACTCAACATTTGGACCCCACTTTATATTTGTTGTCTCAGCAAATTTTTCTTGTCCTGTTACCTTAGCAGGCTGTATGTGTGGCTCCTTGCTGAAGCTGATGCTATATTCTCTCTGAGCTTCAGACCCGCTGCTCTCCGTGTGGCTCCTGGAGGCCCTTCGTACAAACAGACGTCTACGTTTTGCCGCTGCCTCGTTGACAGCCTCCATTCCTGGATTGGTCCTCGGGGACCCCTGCTGTTGCTGTATGTTAGGCCGTGCTACAAGCTGTGGTTGTATATTCATTTGATGCGTGTGAGGGCATGCGACCTGCTCCCGCTGTTCCAGTCTGTTCAGCGTGGAGAGCACAAGGGCCAGTTTCTCACGTAGTTCTGCGATCGGCTCTAGCTGTTGCTCCAGCTCCGTGACCCTTTGGAGCAGGCGTCCTACACCCCATCTCACACCCTCCTCAGGTGCCTCCAAGGAGTGAAACAACCTCCGTAACTTTCCCAAACGTTCACGCCTCTCCGGCAGCCCGCCCCCGCCTCCTTCCTGGGCCCCACCTCCTTCTCCTGGCAACACTGCCATGGAGCCACACATGCTAATGTCGTCTAGAAAACGGAAGATTGCACTAATGTCATCCTCGCCGATGTCAGGGTTGTCAATGGAGAGTTTATCGGCAAGCATGAGGCTTCGTAAAGCACGCCGATCTGCAGGTTCCGTCTGGGTGCCAACACTAACCACGCCCTCAAAACTCGGTGACCAATCGTACCATGCATCCAAACTCATGCCGCTCAGCCGCTTGAAGGTATCCCGAACCGAGTTGACGATGTGAGGATCGAAGCCAGGAATGTCAAAGCTTGACCCGTCAATGCTAAGTTTAACAGCTCCTGGTTTTCGTAAACCAGACTTCTCTAAAACAGACCGCTCTGATCTGGGTTTCTGCAGCCCAGTCGTTTCAGGCTCAGGTCTTTCATCCGCCGTCCTGCTGTCGATGTCCAAGCTGTGGCTCTTGACTTGAAGGACCGGAGTTTGGTGCTTTTGGTCGGAGACTGTAGGGCCGAAGTATGTGGATGTCTGGAGCTCATCCAAACTCTCATGCTTCGCCTGACGCCACTGAGTCTGAGGGTCATACGGGTCTCTGCCGTCAGCATACGATTGCACGTTGGCAGTATGTGCATCTGGTTCAGGTGCATTTGAATGAGCGTACGAATGGTCTTGCAGACGTTGCACATGTGATGCCGGGTTGCACATGCGGTGGTCGTTTGCATATGTTGTGGGGTCTGGATAGGGGTTCTTTTGAGTAATGTAAAGCAGGTCCTCACCATCCGATCTTGGTCCGTCTGGGCTTTGATCTAATTGGCCGTCGCCTTCCGTAGACATAAGTGGTATGCTGTGGAACCCTTCTTTAAAGGCATTCCTCTTCTGAGAGCAAGAACGAGCGACGTGGGCTCCCTGATTGGTTGCTGGTGTCTTGCCTGCCTCCTGATTGACCGTATCACTGGAAACGTCCCCAGAATGCGCGTTCTGCATGCTGTCTTGGTTATGCATGTGTGAGTGAGACTGAGCAATCAATGCGGAGGTGGTCCAAGCGTGTGAAGCCTCCGTGTTATGACTGAATGCTTCACAAGGGAGGTTCTCATATTTACAGTCCTCAGAGGTGGTCCCTCCTACTGTGACGGGTAAGGCGGCCGGCCAGTCGTAACGCACAAATCCCTTCCCACAGACCTGACAGGGCGTCAGCGACCGAAGGTTCTGAGTGTATGTAGGAGCCATGCGGGTGTGCATGAGGAGGTTAAACAGCGACACGACATCGGCGGCCGCTGAGAGCCGGTTGCTGCAGGGTGGGTGAAGGCGCTCTCGGAAGAGGGTGGCGGGAAAGCAGGGGTCTCTACAGGCGGTGGAGTATAAGAGACTCCGTAATTCTAGAAGCGGCTGCAGGCTGAAGCGTCCACTCAGATAGACGCAAATGTCAGGATACGACACGCTCCCATGGCATGCACCTAACACCTCAAGGATCTCCAACAATACCAGGGGGTCTTCAGGGTTTTCAGCCATATTTGCACCAGATTTGAACTTTTAGCCGTGCACACTAAGTGTAGAAATTTAAGCCCACTGTCCTCTGCTTTCCCCCTTCATCAAAGGCACATGCAGCTCTGCAAAAGGGAGCACAGCAGTGAAATCAGGTCAGCTAGAGGAGGATTTCCACAAAAATGACTTTTGCATTGATTTCATATAAATCCTATCCAAGTTAAAACAGTCCAAAAAAAGAAATGTGCAATGAAAACAAGCGGTTACCTTTTGTCACTGGGATATGATGCTGAGAATAAAGCTATTTATTGCTGACCTTATTCAAAGCCTTAATATAGCAACTGATCGGAGCATTTGAAAAGCGCAGAAACCATTAGTGACATCGTGAAATCGTCCATCTCCACTGATCAGGGTCCCACCTGAGAGACTCTTGTTGGTAAAGCAGCAGTCAGTGGCCAGGCAGCGGTCAGTCCCACGATCAGTGCAGAAAAGCAGGTCGCCTGGGGTCTCCAGAGACGCCATGAATCCCGGGTCTCATCCCTTAATGAGTTGATCAGAACATCCTGTACATGAGAAACAGCATAGATAGTATCTGCTTCATGTGTGACAGGAGCGTTGCATCCTCCAGTTGGTGTGTTTGCACACGGAGCTTCTGTGGTCAAAGTCATGCATGACGTTAGTGGCTATTCTACCGCACAACAATAAACACACTAAAGGAGAAGTGCTTTATAAAGTACAAAAATTGTAACCCGCTTATAAATTTATTATAAATGATTTCCTTTTTGTTATTTACATACAATTATTTAAAAAAAATCATTAAAAACTGATAAAAATCGATTTAAAAATATATATCAAATATATTGATTAATGAAAGAAAATAACAATTAGTCAATAAATATAAAGAAATTAACAAACAAACAAATAAAATCTGAAATATCAACCTATTAAGATTACTATGAAATGTATCTATACACATATTAATTTATACATTTCTCTATACTTTATTTTTACTAATTTATTAATTATTATAAAAGCTAAATAAAAGTCACTGAATATAAGTAGATTTAATAGAAATGTATTGGAGTTGCATTTACCTTTGGAGTTCTCCTTTGCACTTTGCTCTATGTCTTTATCTGTATAAAAATATTTTTTATTAAATAATGATAAAAATAAATCAATGATTTACATATTAAATTATTAAATAAAATGTAGTACATTTGATTTCCAAATATATTTAACAAATCTTTTTTTTATGTACTGAAGAGCCTAAATAATAACAAAAAAATCCATTTAAAAATCATTGAGATAAGGTATAGATTTACAAGTTTTTGAGCACATGAATTTTCTTAATTCTTCTTTATTTTCTAAGAAATAGAATGAAAATGGAAGCCCACCTGTGCCATCTGAGGATTTGTCCTGATGCACATAGACTGTCCCAAATCACATGCAAACAGCAGTGAAGTCAAACAGACCCAGCATCTGCTCTGTATTGTACTGAAGTGATACAGACTGTAACACACTTCCTTTCTCTGTTCAAGTATTGCCTACAGCTTCATTAAAGTTATCAAACCTTTTAAAAGTGTAATGGAGCTCATTCCCTTTAGACGTCAGAGAGTCGGAACTGAGGAACTCAAAGTTCTATCTTTAATTGATGAGCATCTGAATTACATTAGATTGAAGATGTCTTTAGCACACAATACAAGTGTATTGCAAAGTTTGTTGTTGAGTTATAGATTGTTTGTTTACTTGTCTCTGGTTCAAAGTCATTCATCATAAAGACCACCGGGGGGCAACAAAGTTCATGTTATATCAAATTGTATGTAAACATGAAAAACATTTTTTTTTTTTTTTTTTTGTGGGGGTCATTATGCAACAAATATTTAGTTATGACCTTGGGTGTGAGGGCATATATACATATACATACATATACAGTATATATATATATATATATATATATATATATATATGCTGTTTCTCTGAGGAAGGAGGTTCAGTCTTAAAGGGTTAGTTCACCCAGAAAATGAAAATTATGTAATTTATTACTCGCACTCATGTTGTTCCACACCTGTAAGACCTTCGTTCATCTTCTGAACACAAATTAAGATATTTTTGATAAAATCCGATCATGGCTGCATTGCCAGCAATATCATTCCTTTTTCAATACCCAGAAAGTTACTAAAAACATATTTAAAACAGTTCATGTGACTACAGTGGTTCAACCTTAATATTATAAAGCAACAAGAATACTTTTTGTGCGCCAAAAAAACAAAAACAAAATAGCGACTTTATTCAACAATGTCTAGTGATGAGCAATTTCAAAACACTGCTTCATGAAGCTTCGAAGCTTTACGAATCTTTTGTTTAGAATCAGTGGTTCAGAGTGCCAAAATCACGTGATTTCAGTAAACGAGGCTTCATTACGTCATAAGTGTTTCGAAATTTCAATAGTTCATGTGACTTTGGCAGTTTGATACACCCTCCGAACCACTGATTCGAAACAAAAGATTTGTAAAGCTTCGAAGCTTCATGAAGCAGTGTTTTGAAATCGCCCATCACTAGATATTGTTGAATAAAGTCGCTTTTTTTTTTTTTTTTTTTGCCGCACAAAAAGTATTCTCGTCGCTTTATAATTTTAAGGTTGAACCACTGTAGTCACATGAACTGTTATAAATATGTTTTTAGTACCTCTCTGGGCATTGAAAAAGGAAATGGAAAGGAGTTTGTTTATTTGTTTATTAAGTTTTTAACTGCATGTGTTAGCTATTTACATAGAAAACACAAGGTCAATATTACAATCCATAAAATTTAAATTATTATATAAAACATTTCAACTTGACATAAGTACATTCGGGTGATACATTGTGAAATATTCCATGTAAACATGTTTCTGAATAAAAGCATTTTCTCGCAGTACCATTAAACAATTACAGTCCAACAGAATATGTTCAACATTCGAAGGAACTTGACACGAGGTACATAAACGAGGAACATCGCCAATCAATAGAAACCCGTGTGCAAGTCTTGAGTGACCCAGTCGAACTAGTTAAGACAATTTGGTCATGTCTTGATTTGAAGTTATAGAAGACACTTCGTTTTATGCTGGGGTTTTATTTCATACAGTTTATTATTTTTATATTCATCCCATTCCTTCTGCAACTTGTTAGTGATCTATAAGCTAATTAATGGTCTGAAGTCAGAATGTGGTATTTGACAATCAGATATTTCCAGGTCAAGCGCATCCCTGGCAGCCGTGTCCGCTCTCTCATTACCATTCAGGTCAACGTGACTTGGAACCCAGCAAAAGATAATACAAATTTTTTTCTTCTTTAGTTAAACTTTCAACAATTATGGGGTGGTTAGTCTTTACAGATTCAAGTGCTTGAAGACAAAACCTTGAGTCAGAGGCGATTAAAATGTTCAGTTCTTGACCCTTCTCAATATTTTCCAGATCCAGGAGAAATGCTGGAGCCTCGGCTGTGAAGACAGAGCTTTGGTCCGGAATTTGAAGACCATATTGTTGATCTCCTATCAATGCTGCTGCTGATTTGCTTAGATTTTCATGAGAGGTTTTGATAAAATAAATGTTTTTGTGGGTGTGCCTCTGCGTGCATTAATATGATTTCAAACTCTCTGATCTCTTTGTTTGCTTGATCTGTTTGGGTTTGTTGGTGAGTCATAGTGTCACTTATGATGCAGATAAACATTTTTTCACAGTGTGTCAGTGCTCTGTTTGTGAAACACAGATCACATGCAATCAACGGCAAGAGATAGAGGTACTAGTTTATAATTATACAACCACTTTTCCACTGTACAAATTTGGCTCTAGGGTGGTTTTGCCAAATTTCGGCCTAATTGAGACTAAGTAAGGTACACAGGAAGAAGGGGGGGAGTGGAAAGAGAAAATGATACAAACAAGATTAAGGAAACTATGAGGTTGTAGAACGGTCACATAACGGAGTGACCATGAGTCAACACTGCGATTATGGGAAACTGGATCAAGTTTTGGCCATCCCCCCTTTCACAGGGACTCTTATCAGCCTGTTGAGTGAAACATTGAGCCCTGTAAAACAGATCCATACAAACAAACTTCATCCTGGATACAAAAAAAAACCTCCCAATACAAAATTCATGAATTATTTGGCTTTTATTTGAGCCATATGCACCGACGTGGGTAAATCAATCAACCGTATTCACAAACCAAAAACAAAACATTAGAAAAGTTCAGAACAATTCATATCAAGCATTACTGCAAGTACAATAAAGCAAACAATGGTTAATCTTTAAAATCTATTATGAACGATAATAAAAAAATATAAAAAGTCAGACTTAATAAAGGCCTTTTCAAATGGGCTTGGAATGCTAAACCAACCCTTTCTTCTCATTACTCGTGACTGAACCAGTGATACAGCTGCACTAAGAAAAAGAGTGAATTCCAGTCAATCAGAGATGTGTACAGATTGTGTGCCTGACGCTGTGATCTAACTGGCTCTTAGCTGATGAGGTCATGTTCAAGACAGTGCTTTGTGACAGACATCATGCAACACAAATATACTGGCAGTTTCCCAGGCAACGGGACCCTCACACAATCTCCCGGGTTTTCCGGATGGCACAGCACAACATCATGCTAAAGATCATGCCGAAGATCTGTGCACATAAAGAAAACATTTCTTCAATGAGATATCAATCACACACACTGTGTACGTAACAGTGTTTTCAAAAAGCATTATGATCAAATTACAATCATGGTACTAAGAAATGAAAATGGAAAAAAAGGAAACGCAAAAACATACACTGCCATTCAGAAGTTTGGGGTAAGTACGATTTTTAAAATGTTTTTGAAAGAAGTCTCTTATGCTCACCAAGGATGCATGTATTTGATCAAAAATACAGTAAAAACTATAATTGTGAAATATTATTACAATTTAAAATATCTGTTTTCTACTTAAATATGTTTTAAAATGTAATTTAGTCCTGTGATGCAAAGCTGAATTTTCAGCATCATTACTCCAGTCTTCAGTCACATGATCCTTCAGAAATCATTCTGATATGCTGCTCAAGAAACATTTCTTATTAATTAATACTGAAAACAGTTCATTTTTTTTTTTTGGAAACCATGATACTTTTTTAAACAATTTTTTTTTATTAATATTAAGTTCAAAAGAAGCGCATTTTTAAAAATATAAATCTTCTGTAACATTATAAATGGCTTTACGGTCTCTTTTGAACCATTTAATGTATCCTCGCTGAATAAAAGTATTAACTTCTTTAAAACAAAATCGTACTGACCCTAAACTTTTGAACAAGAGTCTGTATGTATAAACAAAATAATGCACTTTTAATTTGATATGATATTACATTAAAGGGTTAGTTCACCCAAAAATTCTGTCATTAATCACTCACCCTCATGTCGTTCCACACCTGTAAGACCTTCGTTCATCTTTGGAACACAAATTAAGATTTTTTCGATAAAATCCAATGGCTCAGTGAGGCCTGCATTGACAGCAAGTTAATTTACACTTTCAAACGCCCACAAAGTTACTAAAGTTATATTTAAAATGTGACTATAAAGTGGTTCAAACTTAATCTTTTATATACCTACATCTTTTTATACTTTTTGTGCACCAAAAAAAAAAAAAAAAAAAAAAAACCGACTTCTTTTAACAATATCTAGTGATGGGCCATTTCAAAACACTGCTTCATGAAGCTTTGAAGCTTGACGAATCTTTTGTTTCGAATCAGTGGTTCGGAGCGTGTATCAAACTGCCAAAGTCACATGATTTCAGTAAACAAGGCTTTGTTACGTCATAAGTGTTTCGAAATTTCAATGGTTCATGTGACTTTGGCAGTTTAATACACGCTCCGAACCACTGATTCGAAACAAAAGATTTGTAAAGCTTCATGAAGCAGTGTTTTGAAATCAGCCATCACTAGATATTGTTAAATAAAGTCTTTATTTTGTTTTGTTTTTTTGTGCAGAAAAAGTATAAAAAGATATAGGTATATAAAAGATTCAGGTTGAACCACTGTACTCACATGAACCGTTTTAAATATAACTTTAGTAGCTTTCTGGGCATTGAAAGTATAAATTAACTTGCTTTCAATGCAGGCCTCACTAAGCCATCGGATTTTATCAAAAATATCTTAATTTGTGTTCTGAAGATGAACAAAGGTCTTACGAGTGTAGAACGACATGAGGGTGAGTACTTAATGACTGAATTTTTATTTTTGGGTAAACTAACCCTTTAAGCTGGTAAAGATATGGACCACAGTTATAAATTGTAGATCTTCTAAAGGGAAAAATGCTGAACAAGCCTTAAAAAATTAAACAACAACCACACACACACACACACACACACACAGTAAAATTAAAAACGTACCATGATCACTCCAATGCCGATTCCAACTCCTCCAATAATATGAAGTTTGGAGTTGAAAACTTCATCAATGGCATCAGGGCAGCTCTGAACATATAAAATAAGATTTGTAATAGGTACAAAAGGCAGAATGGATTTATCATTTATGGTTTATCAATGTTGTTATGTTATTCAAAGATCTTTCATCTATTTATCCATCTACTGTATTCATAGTTGATAGTTAAACTGAGCTGAGATACAGAAAAGCTCAGGAATCAGTGTCTTTATTTGGTGGGAAACATATTCTTATGTCTAATACACTTTGTTCATTAGTTTACTTAAACCTCTTAAACCCTTCTCAATTTTCTGAACGGTTACTACGCTGTGATGACCTCTTACTTGACCTTCTACTGGCAGAGTAAACAGTGTTTCACTGACTCATTCAAGCTGAGCCGCCACAGGGTGCCTTGGGTTAGAAACATTTCCAGTGCATTAAATCTGAGCTAAGCTGGTGTAATGCACTCCACAATCATACCTGCTGCCTAGAAGAATCTAGTCCAGTACTGTCAATTGTAAATCCCTGCTGATAAATCATTGACTGATAGTTCATAGAAGTATTTCTGCTTACTAGCAAATTATTATACTGTAACTATAGATGTGCCTACCAAACACAAAGACATGAAACTGAATCAACTGTAAATTGAATCCCAATTTTAAGGAGTTATGATTCGCCTTGCCAAATATCAATGTTGTTATTGTTAGATAAAACTATTTTTATTAATTGAAATAAAGTTGAAAATAAATATAAATATCAAAACGTAAATGAAAATTTGAAATATTGTCTTACATTAACTAAAAAAATAAGCTGAAGTAATAAAATTACTAAAAATAAAATAAAAATAAATTAAACCTAAAAAAATATATTTAAACAAAACCAAAAATGTATACAATTGACAAAAGCACATATAAATGACTAAAACTTAAATTAAAATGGAAAATATGAAACAAAAGCCAATTCAAAATATTAACACTAAAATAACACTGACAAATTTTCAGACACTTGAGAATTTTTTTTAATTTTGACTGTATTGCAGTACTTTCTTATATGAAAAACTGCATAAATACTAAAATGTCATAATTTATACATTTTTTGTTTCTATATACATTTTTTTCAGATTGGCATTTGTTTATTCCTTTATTTCTGTATTTATTTCTCACATTCTCATTTTTTTTTTTTTAGTTCTGTATTTTATGCTTATATTTATTTTTTTATTTAATTTTATTCTTTTGACTGATAGGCTGCATGGATTTTGTCCAATTAATCAGTACAAAACAAAGCAATCAGTGGAATCTGATTACTTAGTTTTGTACTAAGTAATCAGTAGCTTCTGAATCTGAGCAACATTTTAATCTGTAAACACCATTACCTTTGTAATGAGACTATCAAGCCCCTCCTTTTTGGGGCAGGTCTCTTCAGGAACATCCTGGGTAATTCCTGACGGTCCACAGCAGTTCAGCTGAGAGATGAGAAACAGATGTCATTGCAAATTAGCAAGGCTTCGAAATCAACGAGCTAAGAATAATTAGTGTTTGAGGGACCATCTGATGCATATAGCACATAAAAACAGCAAGCGCTTTCTGAGGAGGTTTACAATCTCCCAGGCTGTTACGATGAGCACTACGGAGGAAGAACTAGCAGTTGGTGTTTGCAAGGCTCATGGTATAGAAAGATATTTAAGAGTTTCAGACACACAGTTGCAATTACACAAAATATCTAAGAAATAAGGAGAAAGGGACGAGATCTTACTCCATGCTGGATGAGATGGAGTGTTTTTTTCAGAGCGTCCTGTTTGGTGTCTTGATAATTTTTGTATGTTTCCCTGTAGAAATTCGTTATATCTTCAGTAACCTATGGACACAAAGATATTAACATAAATCGGGAGCACCGTCTGTGTGTTTGGGTGTGTGTGCACTGAGCATTTGAGACACCCACCTTGGTCTGGTTGGAAAAGCCCCAAATTCCAGCAGCCACCTCGACCGCGAATATGATCAAAAGAAAGAAGAAGAACTATGGGAAAAACACATTCAAACACCAAAGTTCATCACCTTATAATATTACTAAGTGATATTTGAGAAAGAAAAGGTGCACAATGTGGGAATTACCAATCCCAGCATGCAAGGGGATTCCTGGATGGCACCACAACATCCAAAAAATCCTACAACCATCATCAGCGCACCGGCCGCAATGAGGATGTACACACCTACAACACACACTTTATTTTTACCAGTTGATCTTCAGATGTGGCAACACAACATATCTGTTAAAAAGACTTCTATAACTACTGACCTGTGTAGAAGACATAAGGCGAGTTCTCTCCTTCAAACAAGCTTTTAGTCTTGGGATCATACCTCAGCCAAAGTCCAATAGCCAAGACGCCTGTACCTGCAATCTGCAATAAAACAACAAATGACATGCAGGTCAAAGGTTTGTAAATAATTCGCCCTGGAATGCCTACAAAGGGACTAAAATACACACAAACAGCTCAATCAGAATTATTTCTTTAACATTAGAAAGAAAACAGCAGGTATGGTGCTAAATGATCTCAGAAAGGTTGTTGGCTTGATTCAAGGAGATCTAAAAGCCATCCGATAACATTCCCATTCATCTGAAGGGCAGTCGCTCGGCTGGCACAGGACACCCCTGGTAAAACGTGACGCCGCTTAGTTTTGGCCCAGTTTTTTTTAAAAGCCATGAAGATAATTAGTGCCAAGGTAAAATTACATCCTGAGAATGCCTGATTACGTAGTCCCTTTCACTAGTAACTGTCCAATATATAAGTGTATTAGAGATGCAAACATTTAAGTAAAATGAAATTAGAAGAAATAAAAAATACATAAAATAAAAAATAAATTAGATAAATTATTTAAAAATGAATAGAAATGTAACTAGATTAATTTTATTAAAACATGTATTACAGTAAAATGAATTATTATGGATTTAGAGGTGACTTGCAAAAAATGAAAATAAATAATAAATAAATCAAAATAAATAAAATTAGAATAAATTATTGAATATAAAAAATAAAAATAGTAATATATAAATAATTATAAAATAAACTAAAAATAAAATGTATTATGACAAATTAAATATTTAGAATTTATAGGTAGCTTGCAAAAATATAACATTTTTATACCAGCAGGCGTGAACTGTCTGTATTAACCAGCCAAACCTTGCCCACTTGATCGAGTTTGATTCTTCATAGAGGACAAAACAAACCAGCAGGAAACTGGAGGTGCATGAATTATGTAATAATGTGTGCAAGCTTATTAAAACGCAACAGCACAGACTATCCATCTTTTTATCTGATCTGAGAGTGTACAGATCACACCAGCAAACAAAATTACATGGCAGAATCCAAATAAAACTGGCAGAAGTTCTTCCAATCTGTTATACATGCGATGCTGTAGGAGTCAAAATTTGCTAGTGGAACAAGAGTTTTAAAAAGTGATTCTTCAGTATTATACAGGATCTGCATTTTCATGGGTTTAAATAAAAGATTTTGTTAAAAAAAAACTACTTTCCTGGTAAAAAAAAAAAAAAAAAAAATGAACTTGATTTTCAAAAGTCAACAAATTTGCGACAGCAGATTCTATTTTTTTTTTGCTATGATGATTTTTTGATTTCTGATGTATGATTTCTGATTGTATGATTTCTGCTATGGTGATTTTCTGCAATTTTTGACAAGCCAAACATGTCAGTCTCTGAGAAACAATATATTTAAGACACGAAGTAAACTTTATTTTGTGAAATAAGTATAACGAACTATGCAAAAAGCATTTCGAACTTCTCCAGCATGTTTTATAATTACCCCAAAATCAAATATAGTTTACTCTTTATGCACATTATTACGTCCGTCAAAAACTTAGGCTCGGTTGGAATATTAGAACTAACACACTTATGTAGGGCCCTATGAAATCCATTTAATTTTTTCCCAAATTCCTTTTTTTCCGTTTTAATTTTTCTGGATTCCGTTTTCTTTCTTTTTTTCCCCTTCTTTTTTTTTTTTTTTTTGGACTCCATTTTAATAGTCAAATTAAAATGTCTAATTAATTGAAATAATGAAACCAACAATTTATTAAAAGTTTAACAAATTTTTTTTAGGGCCCTATGATCTATGTTTTATTCTTTCCCCTCAAATTCTGTTTTATTTTTTACCAAATTCTGTTTTCTGTTTTAACTCTTCTGGATTCCATTTTAATGGTTTAATTATATTTTAATAATCAAAAAAGCATGTCTAATTAATTGAATTCTTAAAAACAACAAAATGTATTAATTAAAAAAAGTATTTTTATGAAATGTTTTGCTTTTTCAGAAATTCTGTTCCGTATTTTAATTTTTCCTGCAATCAAATGAACGCATACCATTTCATTTATCTTTTAATCATGAAATTAAACTTTTTTTGTCAAACAATGTGCTGCACAACAGAGCTTTACTGTTAAAATTAAAAATTGAAGAAAAACTGAGATTATTGTTTAAAAATATAGTTTTAATAATTTATTATTAAAATTAATTTATCTAAATTCTACTGTAAAACAGTAATATGTTTCTGTCAAGTTAAATCGAACTTTTATTTTGACGAGTTGCCGAGAGCTTTGAGTTTCTCTGTGTTTATGACGATAGTTTTCTCAAACGAAGCGGTTAAATGCTGATGAAGTGACTTTCAGAGCAGCTCTGGAGATTAATTTCGTGCGTTCATTTCCTCATAAAGTGAGGCGACAGAGGATGAAAACCGCGAGCATCGCACGTGCTTCTGTCTGTGTGTGTGTGTGTGTGTGTGTGTGTGGTAAATGAAACCGCGCTTCCGTGCCATTCATTTCAGAGGCACACAGACATGCAGGAATCATATTAAAATAGTCTATTTGCGGTTTAATATTCACGGACACTAGTCTATATCGCAATTTGATTTAAGTGTACTGACCTGCTTTTTATTCATTCATCGAAAATTTGACAAATTCCATGACATTCCGCTTTATACAGTAAATTCCGTTTTTATGACTGGATTCCGCGATTTCTGCATGGCGGAAATCACAGGGCCCTGCTTCTGGGCATCAATCACTTCTCTTACTAATATCTGGCTAGGAAATAAATAATTACTTACAATCCATCTGTTTTCAAATCCACATCATCTGAATATCAAAACATTGATGTATGTCAAAAAATAACGTGCACAATACATGGTAGTATTTACAAGAAGCAGAGATCCAGCGGGTACACGCATTTCCCGGAAAGCCCACACTACCGGATGTTTTGACTACTTCATCGCTTTCCGAGAAGAGGGATAAAATGGCGGCTTTAACACGTTGTCTGTCAGAGATGATAACGTACGTAATACATAACACACAACAGTATAAATTTGTTCTTCACTCACTGAAATTCAATCAGAATTATCAGGGAATTGAGTGAAATACTTCACACTGCATGCTAAAGAGAATAAACGCCAATCCAAATTAAAAACTTTGCCGGGTTAGTGAACATCATTCAACGTGTTGGTTTTGACAGACATTTTTTTTATGCACGAACTACGCATTCTGATTCTAACATCCCTGATTTGAAAATTTATATATTTTCTATTCTTGACTGATTTTTCTTTCATAATTTTGGCAACAGAACTATTAAATGAGTGATCTGTAGTCGTACAATTTTATTATATATATTATAAATTTGACAGGTGATTTTTATAAAATGTAGTTGATCACTATCTTCTCAGTTGTGCAAAAGATTAAAGGAAGTGTCACAGTTTTGATTTGTTACATTTAATTACCTCTTAATTAGCAGATTTTGACTCATATACAGTATGTATGCATGTTTTTCGGTGGCTTTGGCAAAACTGCTTTCCTAATTTTACTTCCTCCATCCAGGGATAAATTAACCTCTGTCACATGAAAAAAACCTGCTTGCTTCCTTTTTTAACACTAAAAATAATGCAGCATGTTTAACTCTTTGATCAGATTCAACATCTGTTGGTTTGACCCAAAATGACTGCAGCTTAAAAATGTAAAGCCAGCTTAGTGCGTTCAAGGGCACCACAAGATTTTGCTTCAAAGTTATGTACAAAAACACAAACAAACAGATGCAATACATTGACCAAGAATCTTTCATTTAAAAATCTTCTGACTGTTGTGAATGTTCACACATACTAATGCCATGATCCTCATTATATCACATGACTTATTTTTCTTTCTAGTCATGTCCTGCTCACTAAGCTCAATGTAATGGTTTCATGTTTAAGAGAGTTCACGTCCTACTCTTTGATTTATTCTCTCTGACCCAGATCTTTTGTTTGAAAAACTAAAAGGTCCACAGATCTGTTCCAAATCTCCAGGCCAATGCTTAGCTAAACAAACACCATCAAAACAACACCACTTCACCCTCTTTCCCCATTCCACACACAAATTGTACATAAAAACACAACACTAACTTTCAAAAATAAATGCTGACATGCTACTTTTACACAATCACATACAAATATGAAAGTGCACCTACCCAGAACACCGAGTTTAAGATAAACATGGCGTATTTTATACATTTTGGACATCCGTCAACCCCCATTTTGCTGCTTTCCAAGTCACGTTCGGGTACAGGGCAACAAACTGTTAGCAGTGTCTGCGCGTTAACCTGCACAAGCTTCTACAAACTTTGCACACAGATGTGTTGTTTGTCTGTTACACACGTCCTCCCTTTGTTTGACAAACTGAAACTGAAAAATGTCTGTGTGTTGCGTAATATTCCGTGCATCAGTGGGAGGAACTTACACAGGTAGTGATTAGTATGTGAGAGTTGTTGTGCTCTCAGTACTTACAGGTGACTTACCACTGCATTCAGTTTTAATGGTTTAGTTGGGCCATATTTGAATAAGAAATGCATATTTTGCAATAAAAAAGGAAGCCTAACTGTGAAATTTTAATGATAATTATTTACCTCTAAATTGCCATTAATATTTTTATTATTGAAATGACCATAAATTAAATTCAGTACAACAGATACTACCATGGTGTATAAATACATTACAGTTTAAAAATATATTATTTTTTCACATTATTATAATGAGAATTTCAGGGTAAATGTACTTAATTTTCCTGAAAATAATGTCACAATGCAAAAAATAAATAAATTAATTAATTTAAAAAAAACGTCCTAAATGGTCTTAAAATAGGCTTAATTTTCTTTTTTCAAACTTTTTAATAGATTTTGGGATGAAATAATCTCATTAACATCATGTAAAATAATATAATACTATTTAACACACACATTACATAATTATTATATAATTTATATATATGATAATATAAATATTACATAATACACTTTTTTTCTCATTTACAGTAATGAGAATGAGAACTTTTATAGTAATGAGAATTAGAAGGTGGGTGTTTAATATAATCTCATTTGTAAGTCACTTTGGATAAAAGCATCTGCTAAATGATTAAATGCAAATGTAAATGTAAAATAATCTTATTGGTTTAAAAATAGGCTTAATTCTCTTTATGCAAACTGTAAACCTAGGCGCTAGGTGACTAAAAATGTCTTTAATTAGCCAATGGCTAGTAAATTGTACAATTTCACTCGACTGTGATTGAGGTAGAGGCAAAAAAATAAGTTTAGCGCACATATTAATTTCATTGCCTGCTGAGCTTTACGCACCATCGTTTAGCTGAGAGCGCCTTCTGTTTCTTTCTCTGACACACGCACACTCAACGTGAGAGAAAGAGAGAAGCTTACACATGCCATGTAAAGAGAACTGACGTGCTAGATCTAAATGCACAGGCTCGACAGGACTGTCTGATGGCCAAGAGTTGACAGAACTGTCACTGTCCCGATCGGGCCAGTGCTGCATCGTCATGAATGTTTATCATTTGCACGTTTTAAGCCTTGCCAATTTAAACATTCAAGCGGCAGAAGACGTGAAAGAGAACTCAATTCGGTACTCGCACGCCGTGTGCACCCAGAAAGCCGCATCTGACAGCATGCAAATACTGAGTTTTCTTTCGCTTGAACGGACAATTCCACACAAAATTATGTCAAAATGCCCGACTTGGCGAGTATCCTAGTAAACATAGTCGGTTATGTCGTAAGTGAATGTAAACAGTCAAGAAAGACAACTAATGCACACAGTATCAGTATAATGGATCCGTGCTAATATTCCTGATGCTGCCTGTGTTTTTAATTTTAATCAAATAACAAAAGACAAAGAAAAACCACTCACTGCTGTGACTGAATAACCTTTCGTTTAACTTTAATAAGGATTCATCTATATTTAATTTATACAGTGAACAGCTCAAAAGACCCTCAGGTAGGCCTTGAGCGATAAAACGGTATCGATATTTATCGACGGTACGTCTTAATCGATAACGATAGAAAAAATGTTCGATATAACTGTCGATATAGTTTCACTTAAATGACAAATGAAATCAGAACACACAAACAGATGAAAATGAGTGCTGTACCTGCCGGTGACGAGGAGATTGTGAATAAAAAAAAGGACATATCAGCTCGTCAGTGTGGCAGTTTCATGGTTTCCTTACGTCTTACAGTTGATCTACTTCAAAGTTCGTCTTGAGAGAGCAGTTGTCATGTTGGTATTAACAGCTGCACAAACAGTGTTTTCAATCACACAGTATCATTATTTCTGTGATACAAATATTCAAATTATCACAGAAGTACTGATAATTACTCTGTTAACGATCAAAATAGAGCCAATCAGCTTTTGAAAGAAACTTGAACGTGCTGAAAATGACGCATTTATCGATTACATTGTTTCACCACCAGGTGGCGACAAGTGACTGTTAAAAAATGTGTTTGACGTTGAATCTTCATTCAACAGATTCTTTCAAATACACTGATTCATCCAGTAAGGAAACAAGAGTATTTATGGGTGTTTCATTGAATCATACATCCAAACAGATTTTTTTTTTTAAATAATTAATTCAAATATATTTAAAATTTTAAAATAGACTGCAGCAATTAATATTTTGTCAGAACCTCTAGTAAATTACATTATTTCATTTACTTGTCATTCAGAATTGTGATCTCGGTTTGAAACAAACAAAAAAGTTTCTCAATTTATCCAGAATTGTGCAGCTCTAAGTTTCTTTAACACTTATTTATTTAATCTTCATATAAAAAAGATTTATTTACATTTTACTTTGCTTTGTTTTAAAAATTATTTGTTGTTTGCCTTAATTAAAAATGCATTGGTTAAATTCAAACATTTTTTTCTACTAAAGTTTTTTCAATAATTATCGATACCGAGCAATATGAAACATTATATTGTGATAATTTTTTTAGCTGTATCGCCCAGCCCTACCTGCAGGCTATGTGTGTGTGTGCTCAGAGGTGTTAAGTAATGCAGATATTAAGTAATATTTAGAGAGAGCAAATTAATGAGACCAAATCCAACACACACACATAAAAAAAAACACACACATAAAAATGTCATAATAACATGCACATTATTCCATCAAAACCCACAACAAATGTAGTTTACAGTGAGTTTATCCATGAGATTATCATACTCTATAAATAGACCCGCAGATTAAAGACAATCTAGGGCGCGTGCTCACATAAACCCTCAGGGCTAGACACACACACACACCATACGGCTCTGGGTTCACTGCGCTTAAGAATTAGGGACTCATTTAGTGAATCGGTTCACTTCAGTGAACTGATTAAAAAAAAAAAAAAAAAAAATCAACTAGTCTTGTCTACTTGTTTCACTACATTAAGGTGATTTTTTTTTCCCCCAGCTTAATGTGAATAGGCAACAAAAATAAGCTATTCGTAGGTCGCCTCCCCCATAATATGTAAACACTATGGAAAGATCAAAATATTGATCTGTTTGCATGACTCCAGAGTGAGTAAATAGCTTCACTTTGCATCCATTTTCATACTGGTGAAATTAAATTTTATTTGAGATGAGACTACAAAAATGCTCCATTCTTTTTGATTATGTAGTTTTCTGAAGAAAAACAAACCTGGTATGAAACAGCACATCATCCGATTGACTATTGCAGTATGGTGCAAACTGTATTGCCAAAAAACAAAAACAAAACACTGGATTTAGGCCCAATACATACTACTTGAGAGTACGTAGCAATGCAAGCTCAATTTTGTGCCGTTTTATATATATGAATGAATTTGAAGATCAAGGTAAATTGTACTTAATTTGTCTTCTGAGAGACATGTAGGCTAAAAATCTTCTGTAGCTTCCGAAAGGCAGTACTAAATAAAAAGATATGGGTCCGTATTCACAAAACATTTTATCTTACCACTAAGAGTTCTCCTAAATGGCAATAAAAATTCTTAGCTAAACATTTTTTCTTAAAACCTATTCACAAAGCTGCTGAGACCAACTTTTACTAAGGAGTAAAGAGAAGTCTTAAGCTAAGAGTAAGGGCGGGGTTGACCTCGTTGCTATGGATGATGTCAACACGCTTACTAACCATGCACACAGTGATTGGCTGATGGGGGAGGAGTTTCTGTCAGCGATTTAATCAGAAATATTGTAGAATGAGGTATCATGTTGCCATATATAAATAAAGGTTTTAAAATACAAATGCTGCCATATTCAAATAAAGATTTTAAAATGTTTAAGTGTCACTAATGAAACTAGTATATGTTCAGCTAACTGTCAGCCTCTTACAAGTCTGCATCTTGAGAAAATGCAGAATTCAAGCGACAAATGATGTTTTATTAACAAAGTTTGGGAGGAGCACGTTCAAACGGTCTAATCAGCTCGAGAGGAGGTATATATACATACTGTATATACTTGCCGTTTTATCGTAGATTCCAGTCTATAAATCAAAATATGTATTGCATTATGAAGAAAAGGTTCAGCACCCAAAGCTCTATCACTATTGCCTCAATGGTGTACAGTGTCTTTGGGTGAATAGCTGAGGTGGATGGGCAGCAACGGCCATTAGGATTGTTTGTGATTTGGTCTTAGTGACTCTTGACTACTCCTAACGTTTCACAGATTTAGAAGCTAGTTTTAGCGCTAAAATGCTCTGTGAAATACTCTTAGAGCAAAAAATGTAGAAGTCTTAAAATTAGGACTAACACGGCCATTATTTTTAAGAGTTTTTCCTAAATCGGCAAGTTAGGAGCTATTTTTAGCCTTAAGATGTTTTGTGAATATTATGGCCCCAGATATTTATCTTCATCCTGTTCAAAGGTTTACACCCCCTGGTTCTTAAAGCATTGTGTTTCCTTCTGGAGCATCAAAGAATGTTTAGACCTTCTGTAATACTTGCGTATGAGTCCCTCAGTTGACCTCAGTGTGAAAAGTTCTCAAAATCATACAGTTACTGCTGTAAAGTGTTCAAATATGCAAAAGATGCTGGAAAAGCAAAGAATTTGCATTTTTCTGAAGAACGTTGGGCAGTTTAACTGCTCAGGACAAGCAAGGGACTCATTAACAACCATCACAAAACAGTCACTGATCATCCAGGTAACGCCACACAATATTTAGAATCGAGTTCGATGCAAATTCGAACAGTTCGAACAGAACCCCTTGGCGAATCGGTTCGAATGATCCATTAAAAAGAATCGGTTCAAATGGACGATGTTCACGAATCGGACATCTCCAGCAAGAATGCGCCTGTACAGCCGTGAGAGAGAACAGCTGACACATACACATATCCACGAACAGAGAGGAGTCAAAGGAAACACTCAAAATTCAGTGCTTGTCCCGCCACACACACAGTGACTCACAAACGCACACACACGCAGTATTTTAACTGCACGACCAGGGTCCTGAAATCCGAAATCCTGAAAATCTTAAAATTAGGTCAGCCAAATGGATGCAATTTCGTTGCATGGCTTCACACAGACGTTTCTACGTCATTAATTACAGTCTAAACTAACTAAGCATCCAAAAGGGACGCTGTACAAATGCATTTATGGGGAAAACAGCGAGTTGTCATTAAACAACGTCCCGAGCGCAAGCCAACCTCTGCACACATCAATCATTAAACACACGCTCGCTCACTCACCCAGAATATGAAATTGAAGACGAACATCAGATACTTGACGCACATCTCTCCCCCGGTCAACGCCGCCATCACAGAAGTCTGTCCACACACACAATACTGAATGAAAGAGTAAAGATCACGCGAGCAGCGTCCGTGTCCCAGTGTCTCACAGGCGGCTCGCGCGTGCGGCTGTGACTTTAGTGCGTGTAGGGACTGAGTGAGTGGAGCGCGCGCACGAAAAAGTCAGGACAGACACAAACTCACTGCCTCATTCCTCCTGCCAAAGATCAACTTTGCAATCGTTTTCTGTGTGGCAAAATCGAACGTGCCAAGGGTCAAACACTTTTTGCATCGATCCAGTTGCTATTTTTGGAGGGTTTTTGAAGGTCGTCCATACGCTTTATTTTGTTATGCTCGATGGGGTTTTTGTCCGAGCCGAGAAATCTCTTTTTTATTAATTTATTTTATCTTAGCACCCCCGCGGTCTCTATTCGTTGCGAATTACGTCATGATGGAATGACGTCACCCAGTCAGAGCAGAGCCCAAAGGTTTCTTCCACTGATCAGTGGTTTCTTCTCAGGCATTTTAGAGTATTGCATAAGAATCTTGATCTTAAAAAATCTTTTTTTTTTTTTTTTTTTTTTTTTTTTAGTATTACAGCAACATTTCAGATAGATCATTATGGGATATTTTGTCTTTTTTTTTTTCCATACATTTTTTAAATAAAAAATTCCTGGCCTACTCTTCTCCATGTTTTAATTTAAACCGACTCATTTCACATAGTAGAAATAAGAAAAGTGACAAGTTATATATTTTAAATTTGATTAATATTTCACCATATTATTAAGAGTTTAGGTGCATAAATATTCCTGAGCTATATATTTCTTTATGCACAGCTGGTCAGGTGGTGCGAGGACAATAACCTAATCCTCAATACATCTAAGGTTGTTGAGAGGGTCTCCTCCTTCTGCTTCTTGGGCACTACCATACACCAGTCCCTTTCATGGGACCTGAACATTAGTTTCATTGTAGGCAAAGCTCATCAGAGACTCTTTTTCCTCCGTCAGTTGAGGAAATTTGGGGTTAGCCAGGAAGGCATGACTCATTTCTATCGAGCCGTCATAGAAAGCGTGCTGACCTTCTCTATCCTGTCCTGGTACGGGAACGCGACCAGTCAGGATAAGCACCAGCTAGACA
Source organism: Ctenopharyngodon idella (assembly GCF_019924925.1). Classification (NCBI taxonomy): domain Eukaryota; kingdom Metazoa; phylum Chordata; class Actinopteri; order Cypriniformes; family Xenocyprididae; genus Ctenopharyngodon; species Ctenopharyngodon idella. The sequence continues at coordinate 30,070,033 of NC_067237.1, read as the reverse complement.
AAGTAGTGCGCAGAGCCTCCAAGATCATTGGCTGCAGTCTGCCTACCATAGCCTCACATTACATCACCAGAATTATTAGGAAGGCGAGAAACATCACCAACGACCCCTACCACCCAGCACATCACCTGTTCGCTCTTCTGCCATCAGGGAAGAGGTATAGAAGCATCACCAGCAGAACATCACGCTTTAGAGATAGCACTTACCTCCAAGCTATACGATATTTAAACATGGTTTGATGCTTGAATGTTTGATTAGGTTATAAACTTGTGGACTGACTTCTGACTGCGTTGCTTGCACTAAGCACTTTATGGTCTGGTTTATAACCAGTTGACACACCTAATGCGCAATATGTGTTGTTCATGTCTGTGTATATGTGTGTGCTGTGTCAGTGCATTGCTGTGAATTATGTGAGCATACCAAGACAAATTCCTATCAACTGTATTGTTGAAATGGCTAAATAAACTTGAACCATTGAACATAAAGTCTGACTTTAATATACTAGCTTAAGGATACAATTCTAATATGTGGAGCACCATATATATATATATATATATATATATATATATATATAATATTATCTTTTATATACTATATGTTATATTATGTATATATATATATATATATATATTTGTCCTCAAAGTTGATGTGTTAGAAGCAGGAAAAATGGGCGAGTGTAAGGATTTGAGCAAGTTTGACAAGGGCCAAATTGTGATGGCTAGATGACTGAGTCAGAGCAGCTCCAAAACTGCAGCTCTTGTGGGGGGTTCCCGGTCTGCAGTGGTCAGTATCTATCAAAAGTGGTCCAAGGAAGGAACAGTGGTGAACCGGCGACAGGGTCATGGGTGGCCAAGGCTCATTGATGCACATGAAGAGCGAAGGCTGAACCGTGTGGTCCGATCCAACAGACGAGCTACTGCAGCTCAAATTGCTCAAGAAGTTAATGCTGTTTCTAATAGAAAGGTGTCAGAACACACAGTGCATCACAGTTTGTTGCGTATGGGGCTGCATAGCCGCAGACTAGTCAGGGTGTCCATGCTGACCCTGTCCACCGCTGAAAGCAGCAACAGTGGGCACGTGAGCATCAAAACTGGACCACGGAGCAACAGAAGAAGGTGGCCTGGTCTGATGAATCACGTTTTCTTTTACATCACGTGGATGGCCGGGTGCGTGTGCGTCGCTTACCTGGGGAACACATGGCACCAGGATGCACTATGAAAAGAAGGCAAACCAGCAGAGGCAGTGTGATGCTTTGGGCAATGTTCTGCTGGGAAACATTGGGTCCTGCCATCCATGTGGATGTTACTTTGACACGTACCACCTACCTAAGCATTGTTGCAGACCATGTACACCCTTTCATGGAAACGGTATTCCCTGGTGGCTGTGGCCTCTTTTAGCAGGATAATGCACCCTGCCACAAAGCAAAAATGGTTCAGGAATGGTTTGAGGAGCACAACAACAAGTTTGAGGTGTTGACTTGGCCTCCAAATTCCCCAGATCTCAATCCAATAGAGCATCTGTGGGATGTGCTGAACAAACAAGTCCGATCCATGGAGGCCCCACCTCACAACTTACAGGACTTACAGGACCTACAGGACAATTTACAGGATCTGCTGCTAACATGTTGGTGCCAGATACCACAGCACACCTTCGGGGGTCTAGTGGAGTCCATGCCTCGACGCATCAGGGCTGTTAAATATATATATATATCTGTCACTTGGGACAGATATATATTTTGCTCTCAAAATTAGGCAAAAAAGGGCAAATTGCATAACATGGTTTTCATCTTTGAAAACCAACAAAATAAAAACAATGGTAAAAGAACATACAACTTGGACTAGGTTCATAAGTAAATCAATCTTCTGTTGTTGTTTTGTTAATGCATTTATAAGGTTTCCATTTTCCTATTCAGTCTCTTTTATTTGGATATATTAACATCTTGTTGGGCTTATGATGTTTGTTTATCTTTGTTCAAATGACTTTTACAGCATTGTGTTGGGCTGCCACTTAATGTCAAATGTGTCCAGTGTGGGTCTTGAAGCAAGGATATGTTGTTTTCTCCATGTTTTTGGCAGTGAGTCAGGGGCAATAAAGAAAGGTAGCGGAAAAAGAACGCAGAGTATATTAATGATGAATGCGTGGAGTTCATGTGAACATGCAATTGGTCGTGAGGTTTTCCCAACAATTTATTTGTCAGTGTCAAAGACAAGTTACATCGCAGAGGCTGTGAATATGCTGCAGCTTGTATGCGTGTGTGTGCTGTTTGGCTTGGCACTAATGTCCGCTGTTGGTTTGTCTTATCTGTCTTCACTGCCAGACTAATCCTTCAGTTCCTCTAATGCCCAGACTTCCTCCTATTGTCCACACTTAATGAGTTTGAAAACGGAAATCACACCATCCCTCCCTTTTTCGTTCTTATAAAGTGGTTGTTTCCATCTAGACTGGGTCCCAGTCATGTCTTCAGAATTGTGAGACACTGGATAGGTTAGACCTTGCACAGCAAAGCGCTTCAAAGAACCTGTTGCTGGGAGCCTACCGCTGGGCAGAGGTCAAAGGTAACAGGTGCCACTGAATATTTGTCCTGAATATTTGTTTTCATCGCTGGTGTCTATGATTTTTTTCAAATCTTTGAATAAGCGAGTCTGAAGCTGTACACTGTGTTTAAAGGTAATGTTTTGCTATTTAACCATGCATGAAAATATACCATGCATGTTTGTGAATATATTGCTCAATTTTTCCCATCCTAAGTTCATGCTCAAGAATAACAGCATTCTTTCTTTGCCATCTATGTGGAAATACGTGACTTGTGTAAAACTCTGTGACAGATTTGTAGGGGCTCAGAGATTTCTTTGTTTCTCACTTCCAGCTCAACCTTTGCTTTGACTCATGCCATTTTTTTAAACTAAATTTAACCCTCACATACTCACTATTGTTGATGGCCAGTTTAAAAAAAGGGTAAAGTGACATTGCAATGCATTACCTACTGTGTGCTTTCTAGGGTGTTTCAGGTGATTACTGGGCTAAATCTCTCAGGATTTCTTCTTTTTCTTTAATCAGATGGAGTCGTGTAGATGGAAAGGATGGAGCAGAATCCTATGGGTTTTCGTCTTGAATTTTTCAGGTGAGAGTTGAGCATGTTTGTCTGTTGGTTTGAATTTTTTTTAAAAAGAAATTAATACTTTTATTTAACAAGGACACATTAAATAGATCAAAAGTGACAGTAAAGATATTTCAAATAAATGTTGTTTTTTTAAATGTTCTATTCATCAATAAATCTAATAAATATATCATGGTTTCCACCCAAAAAAAATAAGCAGCACAACTGTTGTTAACATGAATAATAATAAGAAATGTTTCTTGAGCAGCAAATCAGCATATTAGAATGATTTCTGAAGGATCATGTGACACTGAAGACTGGAGTAATGATGCTGAAAATTCAGCTATGCATTAGAGGAATAAATTGCATTTTAAAAAACTTTTAAATTGTAATAATATGCCACAATATTACTGTTTTTACTGTATGTTTAATCAAATAAATGCAGCCTTGGTTGCAAAAATCTTACTGACTCCAAACTTTTGAATGGTAGTTATGCCACTTTGATTTAAAGCTAGCGTGCAAGAGCTTAACTCTCCTACCCTCTTTGTTCTGTAGGTTTTGTGACTGTCGAGGGATCCGGTCGCTGTAGTCTGTTTAGCCGGCAGCATATACACACATTTGACGGTGTGATTTATGAGTTCCCTGGAGACTGCAGCTACATGCTGGCGGGAGACTGCCAACACAGAAGCTTCTCCATACTGGGTAAAAGCCTGTCACACACACACAAACACACACAAACAGTTTTTCATGAATTAAACAAGCTATTGCGAAGTTTGTACAATGTCAAGATGATAAAATACCTTCTTGTGTCTGTGTGTTTACATCTAGCCGATTTCTCTCATGGAAAGAGGAAAGGAGTGACTTTCTTTCTGGGAGAATTCTTTGAGCTTCACCTCTCTGTTGATGGAATGTTGTCACAAGGAGCAGAGAGGTACAAACTGTAAATTTCGTCCACTCTTAAACATAAAGGTTCTTTGGCATCTGTTGTTCCATGAAGCACCTTCAACATCCATGGAAACTTTCCATTCACAAAAGGTTCTTTATAGTGGAAAAAGGTTCTTTAGATTATTAAAATGTTCTTCACACTAACAAAATGTTTATTTTAAGAACTGTTCATTGAGAGGTTCATTGGGGAACCAAAAATGGTTCTTCTATGGTAAGCGAAACCCCCCTTTTAGAACCTTTTAATTTTTTTGTGGTCAAAATATAAAGGAAATGCTTATGGCTTGCTCATGTAATTTCAATGGAACAAATCCTAAAAGGATAAAAAAAGAATCCCATAAGAATCCCATCAGATTCCAATGGATTAACTGAGTTTCACATTTTTTGAAAATTGGAATATGGAATATTCTACACTGAAAAAAATGATTTGCTTACAATTTTGACTTGAAATTTCACAAATTACAAAGATATGGCAATGGCAGTAATTAAACATGAATGTTTGTAGTAAAAAAGACTCAAATAGTATTTTCTTATAACACATATACAATAATCTTTGTTTTATTTACAACTTTGAATTTTTTTAAAGTGTATTATCCTTATTTTTGAGGAATTCGAAATTATGTAGAATATTCCATTAGCATTCTTTTGGGATTTTTATATGCATTATATATCACTATGGTCACCGTGATTTTGCCAAGTAAGACATGTTCCTGGATCAACATATTTTGTTGATCCTGGAACAACATTCCTGTCCGAAAATTTAGTCTTAACCCTATTCCCACCCCTAAACCTAATCCTACCTATAACTTCCCTAAAATCAGAGGGGAAACATATGTGAATAACACTGATGTAGAAGCACCTAACCCTGGTTGCAAGCCTAAACTTGACATAAATGGTAAACTTGTCCCTCAAATCTGAAAGGTTGATTGGAATGTTGTTCCAGGATCAACAAAGATGTTGTTCCAAGATCAACAAAGATGTTGATCCAGGAACATGACGTACTTGGTGAAATCACGTTCACCATATCACTATACCCTGTTGAAATGACAGTCTTAGACTATCATGAATTTCCAGGCTGAATTAGAGTTGGTGTTGCTGGTTAAAGTAGTTAAGCAGCCTGGTTGGGGCACCAGCTCACCAGAAACACAACTAATGACCAGCTACACTACTAGTAGGGTAGAGCATACACTCAAAAAAATAGCTGTAAAAAAATGAAAAACTTTACACAGTAAAATACCGTTTTCCATTGAAACAGTAATATACCGGTATGGGTATATGGGTAAATATAGGTAATATTATTTGTCGTTTTCGAGAAAGTTGCCTATACTTTCTTGAAAATGACAAATAATATTACCCAGAATGCATTGTTTTCACATTGTTTTTATTGTATATTACTCTTTCAATTGAAAATGGTTGGTTTTGTTTATTTACAGCTATTTTTTAGAGTGTATAAAACTTTTTTTTTAGAGTGTAAAAAAGTTGTTGTTTTTTTTCCTCCAGGCTCCCAATGCCATATGCATCGAGCTCGGTGTTCGCAGGGTTTGAGCTGGGGTACATTCGACTATGGAGCGAAGAGTTCGGGTTCTCCATCCGTATAGACCCCTCGCATAACATTCAACTAACGCTCAGCAAGAATCACAGCAACCAAACATGCGGCCTGTGTGGAAACTACAATTATTTGGTGGAGGATGAATTCACCGCACAAGAAGGTGCGACACAAACGCAGGCACAAACACAACAACATACCTCAAACTCTCTGTCGGTAAAACATGTTTTAAATGCATTGGACAGGATGCTGATTAATATGAGCTGGGGAAATAGGTGGCGTCAGTGTTCATCCAGAAGACAAAACATTAGAAAGTTAAAAAACTCTTTGTTTCAGAGCCTTGCGTGTGTGTGTTTGGGCCTTTAGAGGGCATGTTAGTGTCCTGTCATCGTTCCAAATCACAGTGTTTGTAGTTGATGGTGCACTTATCAGCTGTTTAAAATTAGAACATCTTTCACAAGAGTTCACCACATGATACAGAGAGCCTGGGAAACTTTGTTCGAGTCCACTGAGAGATAACATGTTTTTACAGGTGAAGCAACATGTTCTGGTCTCAAATAAAAAATATATTTTGATAGAAGATTAGTTGGCATTTTGACATTATGCACATGATCAGTGCTGGAAGTGGAAAAAAAAGAAAGGTCACCTCACACCACCATTCGGCCCGCTACTGATGGCCCTGCTCGCTTGCACTCACACTGACAGTGGCAAAGTGTTGTGCCGAATTTTGACTCCCTGCCAAATTATTACCTCCTCATTGAAGTTAGTACCTGATTGCCTAATTCTACCTCCACACCTAATAGCTACTAAACCTACCTATACCTGGAGGTGAAGTCGCTACCTGATTGCCTAATCTTAACCCCACCCCTAATCCTAACCCCTCCCCCACACCTACTCCTAAACCTACCAATACTAGGGGGGTAATAATCTGGCAGGGGGTCGAAATTCACCACTACAATGGCACTTAAGAAAAAGGTTTACTAAAGATTAAAATATAGAAGCACCTGTGTACTGTTGCATACCGACCCACTTTGAACACTGCTCATGATAATTAAGCACATTCTTCAACCATTTCTCAAGACTATAATGTAAAGATTAAATAAATAAATAAAAAATGCCCATTACTTTAATGTGTCCAGAAGATTTATAGCCTACTTGAGTTTCCTGTCAGGACACTTTTTTATTATTATTTAAATCAGCATAAATTAATTAAAATAAATAAATAAATACTCTGTAATTAAATTAATTAAAAATGAAAATTTGTAAAAATATTTTAATATTTCACTTAAAATAAATATAAAAATAGATAATAATAGAAATTATTCAAATATGCTTATTTGCTGCTCAAGAAACCTTTATTATTATTATCAAGGTTGAAAACAGTTAAGCTGCTTAATATTTTTAAGGAAAGCGTGATTTTTTTTAAAAAAAATTTATCAGAATTCTTTGATGAATAGTAAGTTCAAAAGATTCAAAACAGAAATATTTTGTAACATTATAAATTTGTTTTCTGTCAGTTTTGCTTGAATCAATACTTTCAACATTGCTTGAATTAATACTTGCTGACTAAAAAGTGTTATTTTTTTTATTTTTTTTTAAACTTACTTTTTTATAATTGTTTAATGTACATTTTGAAATAAAATATGACCAGAACATATACTTGACCGGCTTCATGAAATTCATAGATTTATAAATGTGTGTGTTTAGGTTTTCTGACAGATGACCCATATGACTTTGCAAATTCCTGGGCCATGAAAGGAGCAGATGAACCCTGTAAACGCGTCTTGCCCCCATCGCAGAGCTGCAACAGCACCGGAGAATCAGCGAAAGTCAGACGCTTGCCTGCACAACAAACACAACAACCTTGTTACAATCCATTCTGTCAGCCTTATCATATAGATTGCACTTTTTGAGATTTTTCAGAGTGTGTATGTGTGTGTTTCAGGATCAGATGTCACGATGTGAGGCCATGAGCAACTCAGCACTCTTCCTGCGTTGTGCTCACCTCGTGGATGCGGCTGCGTTTGTGTCCGTGTGCGAGTCTGATGCCTGTCACTGCAGTACGGGAGATGGATGTGTGTGTCAGGCCATGCTGGAGTACGCCCGCACCTGTGCCAATCACGGCGTAACACTGTCCAACTGGCATGTACAAAGCCAGTGCTGTGAGTAATCTCACTTTCACACTTATATAAATACAATTCATATCTGATATTAACTGTGCATATTCACACATGTATGTTTCCATTTGATCAGCCCCTAAGTGTCCTATTGGCATGGAGTACAGCGACTGCACCCCGACCTGTTCCACTTCCTGTCAGAATGTAAACATCCAGGAAGTCTGCAAGGAGGAGTGTGTTGATGGCTGCAACTGCCCAGGTAAGAGTGATAGCGGTCAACCAATGTAGAAAAATTTAATTTACCTCAATTTCATTTTTGCTTCATTGTACTGTTTATGACCTCTCTCGTGTGTATTTTATGTCAACTAAGTTGATGCTTTAATATTAAATAATGACTAAAAAATTATACACTACCATTTAAAAGTTTGGGCTATGTTTTCTTTTAAAGAAATTGATACTTTTAATATTCATATTTTAAGCAAGGATGCGTTAAATTGATCAAAACAGTAAAGATATAACATTTCTGGTCATCAAAGAATCCTGAAAAAAAGTTTAAACAAAAAATATTAAGCAGTTTTCATCATTAATAATATTAAGAAATGTTTCTTAAGCAGAAAAATCAGCATATTAGAATGATTTCTGAAGGATCATGTGACACTGAAGACTGGAGTAATGATGCTGAAAATTCAGCTTTGCATCTTAGGAATAAATTACATTTCAAAATAGATTAAAATATAAAACAGTTCTTTTAAATTGTAATAATATTTCACAATTTTACTGTTTTTACTGTATTTTTTATCAAATAAATGCAGCCTTGGTGAGACTAGGCCATGTTCACACAACAGCAGAATGTGTTATTTTTTGAGTCCTTAAAGGCCCACTGAAGAGTGTTGGAACGCGCAGCATTATTCAATGTGTTGACGTAATTTCAAATGAAACAGGAAGACAGGGTGATATCGAACAGCCCCGCCCCTTTTTTAAAATAGCCAATAGCGATTTGTTTATGTTACAGCTCAGGCCATAGCCGTTAGACTCAGTAAAACCTCAGTTTCCTTCTAATCTCTAACCGTTTCTCCTCATAATGTCCTTTATATCACTTTAATATACAGCATTCTGTGCAGAATTCAAATGGGTCCAATACCTTTTGTGGTCTGTGCGACTCGCGCATATGATCCGCTCTGTGCTCTCGTATCTCTGGACCAGAGCAGACTGTGCTCGCGTTGCGGTGGTTCATGTGACACTGACACAACGCGAAAACAGACATCATTCTCGTCAAAGGAAAGCATATTTACACTGTCTGAATTGTTCCCTATTCTCTAGTGCACTATGTACCATTCACCATGTAGAAACTAGTAAATGTGTGAGCAAATGACCGATTTCAGCCTCAGCTCCAGCGTCTGTAAGAGTGTAGGAGGAGGCGGGACTAAATATTCTAGAGAGCATTTGATTGGACCGAAGATTTGACGAGAAACTGAAGTGCATTGTGATGTCATTAAAATCCGTGATCCATTTTAGTGGAAGTGAGAGACTAAGTTTTGAATGCTTATATCTCCTAAATGCGAATTTTGACATTGTTTTTGGAACACACCAGCTTATTCATAACCTGAAGGCTAACATATTCATAATAAAAGCTAAAAAACTTACATTTTGATTTCAGGGGGACTTTAATACGGTTACGTTTACAAGCAGTACGGTTGTTTACGGAAGTGACAACCGCATTCTGTAACAGAACTCACATCTGTAAATCTTCAGGACTCACAACTGATTTCTTAGAAAATCCATGCTGTATGAACAGAACCGGATTGGACCTATACAGTACGAGAGAGCCGCTCTTCTAAGGGGTTTCGTGTGTGGTTTCGCTTTCGGTAACTTACAGCGACGGACGTATTGAGTGCGTCATCTTAAGGTGTTCGATCCAGTCACTGTTATCCACCGGAGCGGCTCCCGTCAGTTTTGTGTTTCTTTGCGAAATTCAAGTGCCGTGTCATGCGCGAGACGTCGCAAAAGACGTGAGACGCTAGTGCAGGCGCAGCGGTTAAAGACTCCGGCTAGCGCGTGTTTACATTGATTCTGCTGTCGGTTAATGAAGTTTTGATGGGTGAACTCGCGGTGCAATTCGTCTCTTGTCATGTCAAAAGTGATAAGACTTTTCAGTTTTATGGACGTCGCCATCTTTAATATTACTTTGGTCACTGTCGTTATGGTTACTTGGAGGCCCGGTTCCAAAATCAAATCACATTTGACACATTTTGAGGGTGCTTTTGAAATTAGTGAGGGTAAAGTGCAGATGTAATGTGTAAGTGACGGCTCCACCATAACAAGAATAGCAATGTACAGTGAGACATTTTTATAAGTCATTACTTTTACAAATAATTGGAATAGAATTTTAAAAATATTTTTCTAGTCTGCATTTACATTGCTTAATTTTATTTTTATTATATATATATATATATATATATATATAAATTTTACATATTTTTGTCCCGTGTTATGGTAGCAATTTTGAGCGTAAATCCTGCATTTATATGTAGATGTTACTTCTGAAACTTTGCATTGGCCGTCGGTCCTCTTATAGCATGAAAAACAAAACTTGTTCAAATTCTGAATTTAGGCAATTATATAAAGCATGCAAAGAGTGCTTCCTTTATAATCACTAAAAAGCTGTAACTTATCTCAGTTATAGTTGTTTACACTGCACAATGAGTCTCTTACACTTTGTTAATCAGAGGCTTCGGAAGCGCAAACTCAGCGTTCAAGAAAAACCCCGGTGTTTTTTCCAGTGAGCGGATTCTAACTGACTTAAACACCCCTGATTGGCCATTGCGTTTAAGAGATAAGCTAACACGCCTGTAATTGGCTACATTGCTCACCGCTGCAAAATCATGTTGTAAATAGAAACATTTGACGTTCTCCAGAGCGCAAACACAAATATGCACTGGAGCGTTTGCAAAATCTCTTTCGCCAATATGATATTATTACAGTATCAACTGAGGGTGCTCTTGCTTGCATTTGAGGGTGCTTAGCGGGCCTGGTTACTAGTAAGAGAATACAGGGTTGACTCCCATTGCACATTCATAATACAGACAATGTTCGAGAGTAAATGTGGCTGTCAATCCCAAAAACTGACAGTGTGAACGTGGCCTAATAAGAGACTTATTGAAAAACATTAAAAAAATCTTACCAATCCTAAACTTTGGAATGGTAGTGTAGTTTAAAAAAAACATTTAGTGAAGTTTATATTGATAAATGTGGGGGGGAGGGCTTTTTAGGTAAATTTATCTTTAGATATTGTTACTGGAAAAACAAGACAAAGAAACTGACCACCAATGATTAATTTTAGTGTGCCTTTTCCTGCCTAATGTTGAATGTGTGAAATGTGTGTGTCAGCGGGTAAGGTGTTGGACGGAGATCGTTGTGTTGACGTCTCTCAGTGTTCCTGCACGCATGCTGGACGTAGCTACCCTCCTGGTTCCTCCATATCGCAGGACTGCAACACATGGTAGGACACACGCACCCTCCCACACATATATACACACACATTACAAAACAATGCATTCAAATATGTGTGGCTACTATATCTGGACACATTCACTTAAACTCACCTTAACTTCTAGCATCTGTCGCCATGGATCATGGGAATGTACCAACGAAGGATGTCCTGGTAAATGTGAATTTGTTGCTTATTTTAATTTAATTAACCTTCCTATAATTAACAGTATTTTAATGTCAATCTAGCTTAATTTCTAGTAAGCAACATAAAATATTCTTTTTCACCAGGAAATACGACCCATTACAACACTAAAATGTTTTGCAAATGCAGTTTTAATGTTGACATTAATATTTCTGAATGCCCTGATGGACAAACATTGCTTTCTAATCGATTCCTTCCTCTGTCTCTTCTTAGGGGAGTGTCTGGTGACAGGACAGTCCCATTATAAGACCTTTGACAATAAGTTCTTCACCTTCAGTGGGATTTGTCAGTATCTGCTCGCTAAAGACTGCCAGAGCAACTCTTTTTCTGCCATCATTGAGACTGCACAGGTCTGAAATCTTCTGTGTAGTATATAAACTTGTGCTTATTTGTTTGGCTGTGTGCTTATGGTTGTATTTTTTCTGTTTAAGTGTGCAGATGATCAAGATGCCATCTGCACACGGTCAATTACACTGAGATTCAGAGATCTGGCCAATCAGACGGTTCACCTCAAGCATGGGGGCGTGGTCTCTGTGGATGGAATGGATGTGAAAACACCCTTAATTAATGGTCTGTCAAGTAGCAAAATATCCACAATGCATACACAGAACATATAGATGCAATGGCTTTTTTTAAATAAAGGACAGCTGCAATGTAATACTGCTCTACAAATCATAATGCACCATAACAGTAATGTGTTTGTGTGTGCGTGTGTAGTATACTGCTATACAAATCATTGTGCAGCATAACAGTAATGTGTTTGTGTGTAGGTCCCCTAAGAGTCCAGAATACGGTGTTGTCATCTGTAAGATTGCGTTACGGTGATGATCTACATCTGGATTGGGATGGCAGAGGACGTGTTTTGCTCAGGGTGAGTGTGCCCTGCTGGGAAAAACAGGCTATACACTGAAAAAAGATTGTTTTTGAAACAATTTTCAGTCAGAAATTGCTAGTATATTTCACAAATAATTACAGAAAAACAGTACATAACACATTGAATTAAAGGTGAAATTTTAAAGTAGAGAGACTGAAATAAATTGTTTAAAAACATACTCCTACAATCTGTTGGACAACAGTATTTTTTGCAGTGTACCAACTTAACATGGTCAAGTTCTACCAGCTCTAACCTGGTGAAAAGAAAATGTTTGCCCAGCCCAATAAATGAAAATTGTGTCATCATCAATGTTGTTATTGTTATCTAAAGCTAAAAACTTAGACTGTTCAAAATCGTTTTTGGCAAGTAAAATGAAGCTGAAATAAAATAAAATATATTAGATGAACAAATTAAACTTAAAAGTTTAGAAATGTTTCCTTGGCAAATAACTGAAATAAATAAGTTGAAGTTGAAGTACAAAAATGATGAAAACTAAAACTGAAATAAAAATAAGTGAAAAATAAATTGAAATATTAAAAAACCTAATAAACATAACAAAAGCACTAAAACCTTAACTAAAATTAAGAAAACTGATACAAAAAGCTAATTTAAAATATTAATAAATACTATACTATATACTATACTATAATAGTATATACAGTAAATAATACTAAAATAACACTGATCATTGTTTATTTACATCATATTTTTGTTCCAAACCTTATTGTATTCCGAAAATGGAAAGGAAAATGAATATTAACTGAGGCGTATTTCAAATCTTCTGAAGCCATACGATTGCTTTGTGTGAGGAACAGACCAAAAAATGTTAGTTATATATTTACATTGGAATGCATTCAGATATTTCACCCCGAAATGCATTGGAATATAGTTGTATGGACCATTTTTATAATAATAGTTTTATGGTGTTTTTGTCATTTTTTAAAGTTTGGTAGCCTCAATCAATCACTTAAACCAGTTTGAATTAGCAAACAACCAGCTTCGACCATCCAGAAACCTTTTAAAACATTCTACCACCTTAAACTGATTTTAGCTGGAATTTCCAGCAGCATGGATCACATCTCGTGTGTTTGAGAATGCTGGGCGCTTTAGACACTCAACATAATGCATAAATAATTTCCATATACATACAATAGAGTCTGTCTGTGAAATGCAGAATCTGGGACGTGTCAAATATTCCTGTGCTGCAAACCTGATATGTGAGCATATGTGTGTGTGTGTTTGCAGCTAAACCCTGCCTATGCTGGGAAAACGTGCGGTCTGTGCGGTAATTATAATGGTAACCAAGGAGACGACTTCTTAACAGTGGGCGGGCTGGTGGAGACACGCGTCGAAGGATTCGGCAACGCATGGAAGATGAACGCAGACTGTGATGATGTTCAATTGCAACACTCAGATCCCTGTATCTTAAATCCTAAGAGAGGTATACACAAACACACACAAGGATGTGACCAAAAATATTCAATATTAGTGGGACAGGTGTCAAATTTCAAGAATCTGCCAGTAAAAGAACATATTGACCACTAATCTGAATATTGATATTGTGGTTACAGCCCCGTACAGATGCATATTTATAAATGCACAATAGATGCAATTTTATCTCAATATAAATGTCATGTTTGATAATGTTCACTTTGCAATATCTTAAGTTAAGATGGAATGAACTGATGTCACCAATGCATGATGTCATGATTTATAAATGCACTGAACACTAGAGGGCAACAAAGACCAGCAGGTAACAATAAGTGTATTTGCATGTTTTGTATGTCTACAGTGCGTTTTGCAGAAGAAGCCTGTGCTGTGCTGCTCTCTGTGAAGTTTGAACCCTGTCATTATGCGGTCAGCCCTGAGCCGTATGTGAAAAACTGCCGCTATGATGTCTGCTCCTGCGCAGACGGCCAAGAGTGCCTGTGTGATTCAGTCCGCAGCTATGCAGCCACCTGCGCAGACAAGGGAGTGCTAATCAACTGGAGGGGTCATGGATACTGTGGTATATCTCATTCTTTCTGTAGTTTTAAACTCCATATAAGAGTTAAGACAGCAAAACAGTTCCAAAATGGCTGAATAAACACTAAATGCTGAAAGGTTTATCTGAGGGTTAGGGGATAGAAAATATCTCTAGATCTGTATAAAATTAATGGCCAACCAAACCAAATGTCCCCACAAGGATAGTAATACCAGTAAATTGTGTCCTTATGGGGACATTTTTTTGGTCTCCATGAGGAAAACAGCTTATAAATCATACTAAATGAAGTGTTTTGAAAATCTAAAAATGCAGACAGTTTTTTGTGATGGGTAGGTTTATGGGTAGGGTTAGTGTTGGGGGATAAAATATACAGTATGTACAGTATAAAAATCATTATGTCTATTGAAAGTCCCAAGGAAACATGGAAACCTGTTTGTGTGTGTGTGTTCGAGCAGAACTGACCTGTCCGGACAACCAGTCGTACGAGGTTTGTGGGAACATGTGTAATCAGACGTGCCGGTCTCTATCGCTGCCTGACAGTGATTGTGGTGGGTTCTGTGAAGAAGGCTGTTTCTGCCCCAGAGGACTCTTCCTCAGTGACGCGGGGGAGTGTGTGCCACCCGAACACTGCTCGTGCCACCATAACGGAGAGATCTTTGAGCCCAACGACATCATTGGTGACCATCACGCCATCTGGTTAGCAGGGAAAAAAACACAGTATTTTACTATATAGTTACACATCAGGTTTCTTTGATAGCTTGGTATTTGGTCAACTGCTAATGTCTCACCGGACTCATATGATATTAAACATAAAGTGTTTATGTGACACAGATTATAGTCATATTCCAACTGTGTTATTAATATTACCAGTAACCAGAATATTGGCTTTAATGTAATATCATCTGTCAGAAAACCTATACATATATATATATATATATATATATATATATGTATATGTTTATACAGTCAAACCAAAAATTATTCAGACACTAGATATAATTTTTTTACTAGTGGGTGCAGGAAACTATAGTTAATTTATGTAAGCGAGGATAGCAAAATAAAGTAAACTATGACATATTATACCCAAAAATTGTTCATACAGTGGACTACCAGTAAAATTGATAAAAATTTAAGACCAAAAATTAAGACAATTTGACCTGACCATGTTTTTCATAAGTGTTATCTGACATAATTAAGATTCATTTTTTCTGACACAGTTTAACTCTGAGATCATATTTTATTACCATTTTTTTTAAACTATAGTGAATAAACTAAATTAATGAATGAAATGTTCAAGGTGTCTGAATAAATTTTGGTTTGACTGTATATATATATATATATATATATATACACACACATAGAGATAAATATATAAAATGCATTATGAATAATAAAATGCATTATTACATCTACATATATTATATAAAATATACTTAATTATATACATTATTCAAAAGTTTGGGGTCAGTACATTTAAAAAAAAAATCAATTTAATATACAGCAAGGATGCATTAAATTGATCTACATGGACAGTAAAGACTTACATTATTAAAAAATGATTTCTATTTCACATAAATGCTGTTCTTCTGAACTTTATAATCATCATCAAAAAAGGATCACGTGACACTGAAGACTGGAGTAATAGTGCTGAAAATTCAGCTTTGACATCACATGAATAAATTACATTTTATAATATATTCAAATTGAAAACAGTTACTTTAAATTGTAATAATTTTTCACAATATTACTATTTTTACTGTATTTTTGATCAAATAAATGCAGCCTTGCTGAGCATGAGAGACTTCTGTCAAAAACATTAAAAAATCTTTCCAACTCCAAACATAAGTGTATATATATTTATATGTTTTTTTAATTTTATTGTTTTTTTCTGTATGTAGTGTATGTGAGAGCGGATCAATGCAATGCACTTCTAATGAAGCCACTGGATCTACTCTGACAGACCTCTTCTTTAACGAACATTCTTCTTCAAGAGGTATTTCTCCTCGCTTTCACAATGGAGCACAACTGCACTTGATACAACAGAAACACACAATTGGATAGAATATTTTTGCTTTGACAAGTACATAAAATTAATTCTTTGTGTGTGTTTCACCTGTAGGGCGGCGCTCTATCTCTTGTCCACCTCCACTGCAGCGGTTTGAGTGTGGCAGTACAAGGGATGCTGGGATAGAGTGTGCTAAGACCTGCCAGAATCTAGACCTGGAGTGTGCCAGTCAGGGATGTGTGTCTGGCTGTATGTGTCCACCTGGAACGGTAAGTGTGAAAGCGAACACTAGGAAATGCTGTTTAATATAATATATGTTTATATTAAAGAAACGTATTAATATTCATGAACCAAGTAGGACTGGTAAATTCAGATCAGCTTTATGTTTCCTTAACTATATTTACACAACTTTTTTATGTTTTCATAATTTTTTCTGAAAAAATACTTCTATTCTGAAAGTATACTTTATTTGATAAAAAAAAAATGAAATAGTAATATTGTGAAATATTATTAAAATTTAAAAGAACTGTTTCCTATTGTAATATGTTTTAAAATGTAATTTAATCTTGTAATGGCAAATTTGAATTTTCAGCATCATTACTCCCGTCTTCAATGTCACATAATTTTTCAGAAATCATTCTTATATGCCGATTTGCTGCTTAAGAAACATTTATTATTATTATCAATGTTGAAAACAGTTGTGCTGCTTAAGTTTTGGAAACTGTGATAATTTTTTTTTATAAAACTGTGATTTTTTTTTTTTTTTTTTTGTAAAAGTGAGCATTTTACGTATGCAGCTTTTTAATGTATAAAACTTTTTAGGCTATATAATTTTTTTTTTTTTAATGTTATGGGTGTTTGCAGGTCCGACACAGAAGAGAATGCATTCTACAAGACCAGTGCCCTTGTTACCATAACAACCGTGCCTATGCCTCAGGACAGAGCATTAATGTGGACTGCAACACCTGGTAAATGATCCAATCATGGCTCCTCTATTGGTGTAATGTAATTTTGTTGCGTACATCAGATGACAAGTATAAGCATTCAGATTATTGTGTTACAATTACATTTCCCTTTCTTTCCCAGTGTTTGTGAGAAGCGTCAGTGGAAGTGTACACAGCGTGTGTGTGACGGTGTGTGTCGTGTGATAGGAGAGACACACTACATCAGCTTTGATGGACTTAAGTTCTCATTTCCTGGACGTTGCCAATACGTACTGGCTCAGGTAAACTCAATATTCTCAATCTCTCTTTCCTTCATATTCATCCATGTTTTTGCTCATTTTCTTTGTCTGTCTGTGTAGGATTACTGTAATGGATTGGAAGGAACGTTTAGGGTTCTGGTGGAGAACTCCGCTTGTGGGATCGCAGGTTACCGCTGCAGTAAAAGCATCATAGTGTTGTACATGGGAGGGCTGATTGCAATGGAAAATGGCGAGGTAACACTAAAACTCATTTATAGAGTTATATTTGACATTATAAAGCTAGAGTCTTGGATGTTGTTGCCAATAAAATGTTACTAAACACACAATATTGCAACAGATATTTTGTTGGTGGAGCAAACTAAACCAAATAGTTGGTCATATTGTGTCTGAAATTAAACTAAAAAAATTTAGATAGACGTTATGACAAGCATCATGTGTGAAGTAAAAGCATACAGACTTTTTTCTTTCTTTCACTGTTGTCTTCTCTAGGTGAGGATGAAGAGGCCTGTGTTGAAAGAGACAGCGGTTGAGATTGTGCGCTCTGGACAGTATTACATCGTCCTTCTGGGTAAACACATCTCCATCATCTGGGACACAGGGACCCGAATCTCACTGCAGATCAACGGACAGTACATGGTAACACACATTAAAAGAAAAACACACACATCTACCTAGCTATCTGAGTGAGCACATACCATAGACAACTTCTTTTTTGTTGTGAAAAATATTTGTGAATGTTTATCTTTGAGTATGTTACCCAAGTGGTAAGATTTAGCAAGTTAACCAAAAAAAAAAAGCATTTTTAGAGTAAAAAATGATTTATGAATCAAATACAGTATTATGTATATTTATGAATCATTTTTATCTTTAAGCATGTCCCCAAAGACACATTTTTAATAAAAATATTTAAAATATGTTTTAATAATACATAAAATAAATATTTCATATTTAAATATCATAAATATTTTTATAGTTAAGATAATGAATCAAATTTTATAAATAAAAATATTTTAATTTTCCATCATTGACAAACATAGTTTTCAGCATGTCCTGGAAAGTCAGTTTTTGTCAGATTTATCAAGTAAACAAAAAACAAAAAATAATTTTTAGAGTTAAAATGATTTATGAATCCAAATGTATGTATAAAGTATGATTTATTTTTACTTTTGAGCATGTCCATAATATGGGTTTTTATCTGATTTATTAAAAAAATAGATATATTTATAAATAAAACCTGATGAATATTTTTTTTTAATCATTTTTATATTTTAACATGTCCCCAAAATTAGTTTTTTTTTTTTTCATATTTAGCAAGAGTTAACGCTAATAAAAACATTTTTAGAGTTAAAAATTATTTATGAATAAAAGTGGATGTATAAAATATGATTTAGAAATTATTTTTACCTTTGAGCATGTCCGCAATATAGGTTATATGGGTTACAACTACTTGGAGCACAATTGAGAAATTAAGAATAAGCTTATAAGTTTATTTGTGTGTGTTCAAGGGGAAAGTATGTGGCCTTTGTGGAAATTTTGATGGCAGTCAGAATAACGATCTGTTGAGCAGCAGTAACCAGATGGAGGTGGACGCTGCAGACTTTGGAAACTCGTGGAAAGTTCAACCCAGCTGTGCTGACGCAGTTCCGGTGAGTTAATGCGCATCACGGCCTGTTTTCCTAGAGCGAGTCAGAGCATAGAGACATAAAATGATCTCAGATTACATATTTTGATCTGCATGCAGGTGCTGTCTCAATGCAGCACAGACATGGTGAAGCTGGTGACGGTGGAACAGTCCTGCCGTGTGCTCAACAGCGCCATCTTCAGGGAGTGCAATATTGTGGTTGGTAACATTTATACTCAATAGTCACAATTAAATGATGACAACACACTGACATGTGGTCATTACTCCACTTTCTTACAACTTCTTTTTTACTTTTTACTCTGACTGTATCAGGTGGACCCTGAGCCGTACTGGGACATTTGTACTCATGACACATGCTCGTGTCCATCGGTTGGTGACTGTGCATGTTTCTGTAACACCATTGCAGCATACGCTCACGAATGTGCTCAGAAGGGGCTGCTGGTGAACTGGAGGTCCAACGATTTGTGCCGTAAGTTTTACCACTGTACCCCTTAGCAAGGCACTTAAAGGTCATTTACTCACCAACAAGTTATTACAAACCCAACAGACTTTCTTTCTTCTGCAGAATACAAATGAAGACATTAAGTAGAATGTTCACACTCTTTTACACAATGAAAGTGAATGGGTATAGAAGCTCTTGATCTCCAAAAACGACAAAAAACATAAAGAAAGTAACAAAAGTAGTTCAAATGAATTGTCCACAGTATTCCAAGTCTTCTGAAACTGTACAAATAGTAATGTGTTCTGAAATTTTTTATTATTATTATCATATTAAAGGGCAATATTTACTGCCTGGAATAGATTTTCAATCACGTTTTACTTTTAACAGGGTATTTTCTAATTAACCACAAAAAAAACCAAAACATTAATTTCTGTCAAATGCTTGCAAATATAACACACACATATAAGCAATATCACACAAGTAGCCGTGCGATATCGCTCTATATCATAATATCACAGCTATGATTCAGCCGTATACAGAAATTGAATAAAGTTATTAAATACTTTACAGTCTTCACTGCATAAAATTTTAAGAAGGATTATATTTCATAAAAAAAGCTACAATTTTCTCTTTTACCTTTGTTCCTGACAGACATCAAAGCAACTGATTTATTAAGCTACTGTGACTTTAAGACCTGCCGCTGCCAAACATGACGTGGATCGGACGCGCATCTCATTTTTTCACAACGCTTTAAGTTCATTTAAGACGTTATTTAGCTAATTTAAGACTGCTCTTATGAGGATACTCGACAAAAATGGGCATTTTGTGTCACACAGACACGACATTCACAGACAGCGTGTTATCGTTTGTCTTGTGGCGCTTGAATGGTTTAAAAGTATTTACCTGAAGAAGAGCGTGATCATATAATGCAACGCTAGCCACATTATGATGGAAAAAATGTATGCTGGTTTAATTGCGTTAAATATTTTTAACTGAAAAAAATTTATTGCGTGCGTTAACGTGCTAATTTTGACAGCGCTAATAAATACATAAAACTGCACTTAACCTATAACTGCATAGGCCTTAGATGCAATATAATGAAATAGCCTGTATCAAATGTTAATTTATGAGACTGTTGAGCACCTATTTGTATTGTTGGGAAAACTAACCCTTTAACCCCAAGACAGATTATTCCCTGAAATAAGTACAGAAAGTCAAATTATACAACAGTGTGTGCTAAATGACTGTTTACTTACAGCACTGAGTTGTGAGGAGCTGAATAAGGATGCAGGGGTGGAGTGTGAGTGGAAATATAACGCCTGTGGTAGCGCTTGCCCTACCACCTGCCAGCATCCTGAACCTCTGAACTGTCCCATCACATGTGTGGAGGGATGCCATGCTGTCTGTCCACCAGGTAGGGCCAATTCACACATACCGACAAGTAAATTGACTTCATAGACTTCAATCTCACTTTTTTTCTCACATTCACACATTCTGTCTGCTTCAATCCCTCAGGGCAAGTTTTAGATGAGGTGCTGAGGAAGTGTGTGGAACCGTCACAGTGTCAGGTGTGTGTGCATGACGGGGAGAGAATCTCCCATGGAAAACAGTTCATCCTTAACCATGAAGATCCTCATCTTTGCCAGATATGGTATGCTATGCAACATTCTTTTTTGATCTCCATCACTCATTACTCAATGCAGTGTGTAGGAGAATCTCATAAAGAAAAGTTTGGGTCATATTTAATCTCAAAATTTAAAAAATAGGAAAAAATGAAGAGAATAGACAAGTACTTAAGAGTCTATGAATGGATCATTATTACAGTGATTATTATGTTTCTAGCATGTTATATGTTTGGGAACAGTTCTTCTAACCCTAATTGATGGAGTGTGTAGCTTTTCATTCCTTAAACAACCGTGTAGGAAGACACATCATGGCCATATTCCAGGATGACAGTGTTAAGATTCACCAGGCTCAAATTGTGAAAGAATGGTTGGGAAGGAGCATGATGAATCATTTTCGCACATGAATTGGCACCTCTGAATCTAGACGTTAAATTCATTGAAAGTCTTTGGGATGTTCTGGAGGAGACTTTATAGAGTGCTCACCTCTTACATTGTCAATACAAAAACTAGACCAAATATTGATGCACCTTATGATGGAAATAAATATTGTGATGTTATTTTCATCAAGATGTGCATCAATTTTTGGTCAAGATCTTAAAAGAACTGTTCCCAAACATATAACATGATATAAACATAATAATCACAACAATAATGATCCAGTGATAGACTCTTAAGTATTTGCCTATTTAAATCCAAACAGCGACTTTTTTTTGGCCAGGCAGTGTACACACACACACACACACACACACACACACAGAAACACATATTAACATATTAACATATTAATTTTGATATAATTTTATAATTATATAAAAGTATCCTAAGGTCTGTATATTTTTTATATAATTTTATATTTGTATTGTATTGTATTGTATTTTTTTTTACATAAAATTATTTATATACATTTTTTTATATATATTTTTAAGATAACTTAAATGTACCATATATATATATATATATATATATATATATATATATATATATATATATACACACACACACACACACACACACACACACATACAGTCAAACCAAAAAGTATTCAGACACTAGATATAATTTTTTTATTTTTTTCTAGTGGGTGCAGAACACTATAGTTCATTTATGTAAGTGAGGATAGAAAATACAGCAAATTTTTTTATACCCAAAAATTCTTACCAGTAAAACTGATTTTTTCAGTTTTTGGGACCAAAAATTCTTCAGACATTTTGACCTGACCATGTTTTGCTTAAGTGTTATCTGACATAATTAAGATTATTTTTTTCTGACACAGTTTAACTCTGAGATCTTGTCACATTTTATTACCATTTTTTTAAAACTATAGTGAATAAACTGTAATAATGAATGAAATGTTCAAGGTGTCTGAATAAATTTTGGTTTGACTGTATATATATATATGAACTGTAAAAAAAATCATTTTTATACTTAAAAAAAAAGAAATTCTGACAGGTTCTAGACAGGCTTTGTGAGATACGTAGATTTAGGTGTATAAAATTGATGTTTGTTATGTTTTCAGTCACTGTGAAAGCAACACACTGACGTGCGGCCCATGTCCTCTAACTGGTTTGGCCTCTACGCTAGCACCAACCACCATCAGCAACACTCCTACGCCACTCCCGTTTTCCACCCCAGTGCCAGCCGATGCCTGTGATAGGGCGATGGACCTGGCCTTCTTAGTGGATGGCTCCTCTGCTTTGAGTGAAGAAGACTTCAGTTTAATCAAGCTCTTTATCCTCCGGGTAGTAGATCGGTTCCGAATGGGTTCCGCCCACACTCGTGCCACGGTTCTGCTCTTCCACTCTGGCGTGAAAAGTTATGACATGCAGGTGCAAAAATGGATCTTTAAGAAGATGGTGCGTGAGCTGCGTTACAGCGGTGGTGATGTAGCATTCATGGACGAGGCAATAAAATATCTAGCAGTCTACATTTACGATAAAAACAAGCGCGAGCACGCAGGCCGAGTCGCTATATTGCTGACGGCGAGCGCAAATCCTAGGCCCATGCGTAGTACTCAGCGTCTGCTGCGTAAAAAAGACATCACCATCCTCACTGTGGCTCTGGGGCCTGACGTCAACATGGCACAGGTTAATGAGATCACGAAGGCCACGCCCAGCAGTCGCTCATATGTAGTGAGCAGCGTAACAGAGCTTGACGATGAGGCTCTGGCCATCACAGACTACCTCTGCACTTTGGGACTGGATCCTGAACCCCCAAAAAAACCCCCTACCAGAAAGCCCAGCACCACTTCAGTCACCCCAACAACTACCACAGCTTCTAAACTCACCGTCGCCACAGTCCCACCAACCGCTGCCATTGTAACCTCATTTCCCAGCATCCCCAGTCCTGGAACATCATTTCCTCCACCCACAGTAACAACATATGAGGTTGTCTTCCTGTTGGAAAGCTCAAATGCAGTGGGTGAGGAGGGCTTCAATCAGACACGTGATGCTTTGGTCGATGTAATTGCTTCACTCGATGAGAAAGAGGTGGAGAATCTACGGATCACGGTGATGCAGTACTCACTCACGGTTACTGTGGTAATCAGCCGCATGGAATTGCAGCACAGGGAGCAGGTGCTGCAGAGAATGCGACAGTTACGTTGGACCAAAGGTGCGGAGGTCAACACAGGTCATGCCATTCGTTCTGTATATGAGACTGTCACTACAGACACACCAAGTAATACACCAGACCAGATGGTCTTTCTTATAACACAGAGCCCTCCGACGGACGTCATTCAGCGGCCTCCAAGCTCCACTCATAAAAAAGTGTATCCAATTGGGATCGGCCAACAGATTCGATACGAGGATCTTGCACAGTTGAGCTTCCCGGACGAACCGATCATGCTGGATAATCCCTCGGACCTTAGGATGCTGCGGCCCATGCTGATCAATATCAGTAAAACAACCAGGAGGCCTCTGCTGCCTACGCTTCCACCAAGAGCCACACTGCCCCCTTCAGGTCAGATACAACAATGCTACACTCTCTTCACATCTTGCTATATTCTAGGGCTGCACAATTTAGGGGAATAAAAATAAAAATTGATAAAAATTGTGACTGCAATTTAAAATGCAATTAAAAAGGTTGCTGTGCTTGTTTGTAGGGCTGTGTGATTGTGTAATCAATGACTAGAAAATAATAAAAATAAATATAGCTGCGAGCAGCAATTATTGGGTTTAAGCACTTTAAGGCCTTTAAGCACATGCGTAAAAATGTATAATGTTTTAATTAACAAGCCTGTAACCATCTCGATCATAGATGGAAGACAAATTATAGCCAATACAGGTAATTTACCATAGGAAATGTATGGTTTATAAATAGTTATAAACAGTTATCAAGGTTGAGCCAAAAACCTAGGATAGTTCGCAAAAGTTGTTTTTTGAAATAATCCCCAATATTTAACGAACTATTCAATGGACAGTGGCGGTCCTAGAGGCAAAGTTGCTCAGAATGAGGAGGTCTACCATGTGGTATGAATGTCGTGGGCGTGTGCGAAAAATTGTGCGATACACAATCCTTTACGCACGTGAAAAATGCGAAGGCGCCCCCCGGTGGCCGATTTCTTTTGAATTTCTCACAGGCCTCTAAGGCCAATAGTCAAACAGGCCTAGCGAGTTTCATTCCAGTCGGCCTCCATTAACCTTTTCTGATAGCTGCTCAAAGTTCATTGGCAGATGGCGGACATGTTTTTTGAGATGCCTCAATGTCCTCATAGACTGTCATGGCACCTTGGACAAAGACACTGCGTGCCAATTTTCAAGTCGATTGGACTGACAGTCAAGTAGTTATAGCCATTTTCATGTTTTTTTTTTCCTGTTATAGCGCCATCAAGTGGCCAGTCGATGTGACCTTCTTTACGCAACCACAGAATGAGTACTTACATAGGTGTGCTGAGTTTGGTGAAAATATCTCATTCCATTCATGAGTTATAGCCATTTTATTAAAAGTTTGAACGTTTTGGCGGTTCTTAGGGACCGTGAATCGAAATATTTTAACTTTTTTTGATCATTATTGTCAATCAGACTCCAGAGAATCTTGTTGCACTGGTTTAGTTCCGATTGGGCCAAAAACCTAGGACTAGATCGCAAAAGTAAGTTTTTCAAAAAATCCAAAATACCCATAAATATTGCCAAAATGACGAGCGAATTCGAGGCAAGTCTTGAGCCAAGGATTCCAATGATATAAGACACTTGAACCTACGCCTACGTTTTAGGAGTTATAAGCGATTACGTACTTTTCACCGCTGTGGTGCCCCAGTCAGGCCAATCAGGGCGAGTGCTATGCACTTGAACCCCTAATCATTACTAAATGAAAATATTACACAAAATAAGAAATATTACTATTCTAATATTGTAAAATAAAATAAATTGAGTATTCAAGAAAAAATAAACTACTACTACTACTAATAATGTTTATTTTATAGTACATCTGTAAAACTATGATACTACAATTTATGTTTGTCTTCATTTCTGCATGTTTAAACACAAAACCATTTAACTTTTTGGTGGAAACCTGCAGGGACGCCTTAAAGCCTTTTTTTTTTTTTTTTTTTTTTGTCAACAGCCAGTTTATAAGCGCTTCCCATTACAAATCTGTGAAGATGGTTGGCGCATGTTGCATTTCTAAATGCATGTTATGAATGACTCAAACTCATGTGGAGCAGCTTTTACTGTGAACCACGCCGTGAATCTGTGAATCTTTGCGATTTGATAATCACACTGAACCATATTGTGATTTTGGAAAAATGAAATGAAAAATGAAAATTCTGTCATCATTTACTCACCCTCAAGTTGTTCCAAACCTGTATGAATTTCTTACTTTTGCTGAACACAAAAGAAGATATTTTGAAGAATGTTGGTAACCAAACAGTTGATAGGCCCTGTTGACTTAGTATTTTTTTTCCCCCATACTATGGAAGATAATGGGGCCCATCAACTGTTTGGTTACCAACATTCTTCAAAATATCTTCTTTTGGTTTGGAACAACTTGAGAATGAGTAAATGATTTTTCTGAACTATCCCTTAAATCGTGCAGCCCTGCTACATTCTTTCTTTTCTATTGTCATCACTGCCTATTCCACTGCACAAGGTCTTTTTCATCTCAGTTCTCAGATTTTTCATTGACAATGAGTGTGATTGCTGTAATTTCAAAAAATGAAAGATAAAAGGAAAAGTGAGGCAGCAGAGAGAGTGACTCGTGTGCAACAATGAAATGATGTAGTTCCCTTAATTACTGTGGAAATTGGCTGGCAAATGATGCAGAAACATGGTGTTGTACACAAAATGATCAAAAATGAATGGATTTGGCAGTGCTAAATGTCAGATGGCTTATTTCAGATGACATATCAAATTATCTTATACATTTTTGGAACTATATCATGCTACAGGAATTCTTTTTAGACAGTAGTGTATGACAAATTATGTTGGTTTGACTAAACAACCATGAACACCTAAGCAACCATCTACCAACTTCCTAGTAACAAAACTCTCTAGCACAAAGTATATTAACATTTATCTCTTTTAAAACAGCCTGACTAGGCAAACTACTTAAGGCCTAGATAATCTAAAAGGTAAAACTTTTTTAAAAATTAAGACATTGTCAAGCAAATATTGAAATGTTGTTTTTTCTTGTTGTTAACTACAAGTATAGATAGACACAGATGCTTACGAAGTGAATACATAAATGCTTTCTTTGTAATTTTATGTATGTGTGTGTGTTTGCTCAGTGCCGTGTTCAAAGCCCATGGACTTGCTGTTCCTGTTGAGAGCCTCTTCTGATAACCAGTTTGAAGACTTGAAAACATTTGTGAGAACTATTATAAAGAGCACAAATATTGGTAAGTCTCCATGAGATTGATTTTTTTCATTGTGTGTGTGTTATAATAGTTACTTCTAGACTTCTACTTATCTGTGTTGCAGGTCGCAATCACACACAAGTGGCAGTGATAGTGTATGGGGGAAAACCAGCAGTGGCAGTCACATGGAGAGATAAACAGACAGAAGACAATCTTCTCAAGCTTCTAGAAACCCTACACAGCAAGACAGACAATAAACCAAGACTGGGTAAACATGCTGTGAAGACACAGCAGCTACAATACAGCCTGACAGTTAAAACATATGCCACACTACATACATGTGGGCGTTCTTTCCTCTTTCTCTGCAGGAGCTGCTCTGCGATTGGCTGTGCAGACAGCCATTTCCTCCACCAGTGGGGGACGGATGGGCATCCCTAAAGCTGTGGTTATGGTGGTGACTGACAGGTCAATAGACTCAGTGCAAGAGGCAGCAAACGAGGCTTTGACCGCTGGTTAGTTTTCTAGCTTTATTGATTCACTCTTTTGAGTGGTCCCTATTGTAGTGTTCAAGGTTCAATAGAAGTTAAACTCTATCAACAGTATCTGTGGTATATTGTTAATTTCCACAGAAAATAATTTCAACTCAAATCAAGCAAAAAACAACAACCAAAAAAAAAAATTAACAGTATTGGACTTGAGTGTATGGTGCAATATATTCCAGAATTTACTGTAAAAGCAATAATGTGCAACTTGTATTTTTGTTTAAGCACATTAATTGCATGAAATTCGTTTTATTTTTAAAGGTACACTATGTAACTTTTTGCCCTCTAGTGTTTAAAAAAACAAAACTGCATGCACTGTGCGGATGAATACTTTGTGAATGTAACTTAACCGAAAAACAATCAAATAAATTGTGTGATTTACATAGTACTTCAACTGCACCAAGAGGAAACAAATGTAATAGTTTACAGATTTCAGTCAGCACCAATTGAAGATAATGGTGTGGTAAATGAGGCACATGTGTTTTGCTTGGAGTGGAAGCAAATTGTTCTTTCTCATAACTAAAAAAAGAGAAAGAGATTATCCTACTGCTCATAAAACATTCACTACTAGGCTTAAGAGATATAACCAGATTAGATAAAAAGGATCTCATGCTGACTAGCTGAACACTTTACTGTAGCTATACCTATTAATATTGAAAATAAATTCCAGTACAGTGCTACAACAACCCATAATGAAATAACCCAGTAGATAAATAGGTAATGATATATAACTTTTTACAATGAACTCTGTTAGAGATCTACATATGGCAGTTTATCTGTTCAATAAAATACCTTACTCACCTGTTGAGTAATAAAAAAGCCATCTCCACGTCGACTTTACAACATTTCAAATCCCTCTGTTCTTGCCATCTCCAAAAAGCCAAGCCAGTGTTGATTCTGGTTTTATTACGAGCTCTGTCTGTTCTCTTTTTGTCAGCAGGCTTTTATGTAAAAAAGTTACATAGTGTACCTTTAAAGGGTTAGTTCACCCAAAAATGAAAATTCTGTCATTTATTACTCATCCTCATGTCATTCCACACCCGTTAAGACCTTCGTTCATCTTCGGAACACAAATTAAGATATTTTTGATAAAATCCAATGGCTCAGTGAGGCCTCCATTGACAGCAAATAATTAACACTTTCAAATGCCCAGAAAGGTACTAAAGACATATTTACAACAGTTCATGTGACTACAGTGGTTCAACCTTAATGTTGTGAAGTGGCAAGAATACTTTTTGTGCACCAGAAAACAAAATAACGACTTTATTCAACAATATCTAGCGATGGCCGATTTCAAAACACTGCTTCATGAAGCTTCGAAGCGTTACGAATCTTTTGTTTTGAATCAGTGGTTCGGAGCGTGTATCAAACTGCCAAAGTCATGCCCCTCAGTGGGGAACCATTGAAATTTTGAAACACTTATGACATAAGGAAGCCTTGTTTACTGAAATCATGTGACTTTGACAGTTTGAGACACGCTCTGAATTCGAAAACAAAGATTCGTAAAGTTTCGTAGCTTCATGAAGCTGTGTTTTGAAATCGCCCATCACTAGATATTGTTGAATAAAGTTGTTATTTTGTTTTTTTGGCGCACAAAAAAAAATTCTCGTCGCTTCATAACATTAAGGTTGAACCACTGTAGTCACATGAACTGTTTTAAATATGTCTTTAGTACCTTTATGGGCATCTGAATGTGTTAATTATCTTGCTGGCAATGCAGGCCTCACTGAACCATCGGATTTTATCAAAAATATCTTAATTTGTGTTCTGAAGATGAACGAAGGTCTTACGGGTGTAGAACGATATGAAGGTGAGTAATTAATGACAGAATTTTCATTTTTGGGTGAACTAACCCTTTAAGCTGTAAAGTTAGGGATGAGGATGTTGAAATTATTCTGTGGTAATCAACAGCGTGCCACCATGACTAACGTTACACAACCTAGAACACTCTAGCAACCACACTAAGTGAAAAGTGTGTAAAAACAAACAAAAAAAGTGTAGATTTACAGTAATGCAATGGAAATCAATGGGCTGAGACATTTAAAATTTAAAAGCAGAAATGTGCAGCTTGTTAATTTTTTGTTTAAGCAAATATACAGTACTGTATGTACATAAATTTGTTTTATTTTGAGCCGTAAAGTTGTCGAAAACAGAGGGATGAGTTTAAATTTTTTCCTAATCAACAGCATACCACTACAAAAGTTCTTTAGTGTCATGTTAATGTATAAAAAAATCAAATAAAAACTTTTTCAAGAATAAAGTCATGATGTTTTGAAAACATAACAGGTATTTATTAGAATAAAACGTCAAACTTTCAAGAATAAAGTCGTAACATTATGAGATTTAAGTCAGTGCATTATTGGATTATAGTCATAATATTATGAGAATAAAGTCATAAAGAAACATCAAAGTGAAGTGGAGTCGACCACCGGTTGTTATTTCAGACTGCACAAAAGAGGCAATTTCCTGAATGTCTGTCTGGTTCTTTCTTCTGAATAAATTCGATTTCCTACATAACTGCTGCAGTGTCCTCATACTAATGATAACTTGGTGCTGATGCAGCAAAAGACCAAGGATTTCTGAGCTGGTAAATCCTACAGTACGATTTATTTTTTGCATTAATGAAGCTGCAGCATCTGTCTGCACCCTATTCCTATTGCAGCCTTTTCTTCATAATGCTGTGAATGCTTTCTCAAAATATTACTATTTCATTTATACTCTTAAATTTTATTCTTTTATTTTTATAACATTATCACTTACAAGCCACATGTGTTTGTTGCATACAGGTGTGTCAGTGTTTCCCATTGGACTGGGTAACCAATATGACCAAACTGAACTAAGCACGCTTGCAGGGCCACACGCTCAGGACAACATAATTCGTCTGAGTAGCACAGAGTACCTGCTCGCCATGGCTCTACTCGACCAGTCGTTCACCGACAAAATCTGCAGGGGTGAGACTCACGTGTTCACACACACACATAACACAATAAAACGGACTAATTTTGATTATAATGATGATGACGATGTCCCTCAGCGGGTCCTCCTGGAGCGTGTGTGGATGATGAAGGGAATGAACGGAAGGTGAGATGATGCTAGTAGGATGTAGGATGCTAAATTCACTTCATGCCATCAAACTTCCATTAAAGACCTCAACTTTAGGAACATCAGCTTCTAATTTTCTTCCATACAACCTCTTGATCGAATGCAGGCTTTCAGAGAACTCGAATCCAATCCATTTCATTGGATCTCAAGATCTCTATCACTGGATCAGGCATTCTGGGCCAATAACTTCACCCCTCAAAAACCTTTTTGAGGTTGAGCTGCTCATTAACATATCATTTAATCTAAGGCCAGAAACATATTTTATGCATGTAAGCAAACATGAATGCTAGGCCAATGCACTTTTGGGTGACAATGGCAGTAGCTAATCACTGAACTCAAGGGGGCGATAGAGTTACATTGAAATTTAACTTTTTTAGACAATTAGCTATAAATGTCATCATTTGAACTGACTTGCTTATCAAAGTATCAAAGTGACCAATGAGAAAAATGACCATAGAAAACACATTTCGCAATGCAACAAATGCATAGCTTCCATAGATAGAAGTGTTTGCGTTTATTACTTGCATAGTGTGTTTCGTCTACCTAGGTCTGCACGATTTGGGGGGGAAAATGTAATTGTGTTTTTTTGGAAATTGCAATCACAATTTAAAATGCTATAAAAAGAACTCCAGGATTGATGTGCTTGTTTGTAGGGCTGCACAATTTGGCCAAAAATGCTATGATTATATATCAATATGACTATAATAATAATAATACCGTAAAATCAAATTATTCTTCTTATTTTTATATTTTTATGATCGTCTTATAATTATGATTATTATCACTAAATTATAATATCAAAACTGTAAAATACAAATATTTAAGAAAAATTATATATTTTTTAATCATTTTATTTTACTATAAAAGTACAATATTAATATTTATGGATGATTTCATTTTTCATTTTCAAACATTAAATCATCAAGCTTTTATTTTGGTGACACAGTTGATTTATAAATGTTTCTCATTATGTTTTGGAAGATGGCATGTTGCGTTTCCAAATGACTCAAACTCAGAGCAGATACAGAGATGAGTTCATGTGGAGCAGCATTTACTGCTAACCGAGTCGCTGTAAGACACTGAAAAAGCTATAATTATAGCCGCTCTAATAAATTGAAAAAACTGGATCATTAATTTATGTGTAAAAAACACAGTTCCACACTTCACTCTGAAACACGCAGCCACTAAGCCATATACTGATTTCGGTTTTATTTCAATCATGCAGCACCTAATGCAGACTAACAAAGGCTCCTAATGTTCTGGTTTGTGCGTCAAATAACTATTCTGACTGTTTCTGTCCATCAGCCTGGTGAAACATGGTTGTTGTCGGACGGCTGTCACTCAGTGCTGTGCAACCCATCAGGCACAGTAACAGTGCAGAGCCACCGCATCAACTGTGAGAAGATGGAGCCTCCCGTCTGCACAAACAGCCTCCCGGCCCTCCGCTACAATCACACCTGCGGCTGTACCTGGACCTGCCCCTGTATGAACACGCATCAATAATTATGCAACAACCAATCCTGTGATGAATCACACATTAAAGGGGACCTATTATGCCCTTTTTCAAAGTCTTGATTTTGTTTTTGGGGTCTACTAGAATAGGTTTTCATACTTAAATTTTCAAAAACAATAGTTTTCACTCTCCTTTCAAAAAGCAGTGTGCTCTGATTGGTCGGCTGGACCAGTGTGTTGTGATTGATTGTTTTGGAAATGTCAAGCCCCTTACCATAATGCAAGTTTAAACACACTATTAACGCAACTCAACCAGGCCTCGCCCCCTTTATTTTGCATATGCCTTGGGCTTGAATTATTTAAATGAGGAATATTGTGATGTGTTTGTTCCCAGAAGAAAACTCAAGACTACAATCAAGGTGTTTCAGAGAGAAACTGCTTACTGATATAGAGAATAACTCCCTTTGGAGTGACTTTGTGCTTTGTAACTTCACAGATCTTTTTCATGTTCAAACAGCAACATTACACACTCAAAGAAAGTTAAAAATGAAAAAGAAAGAAAGCATAATAGGTCCTCATTTTAGGTTATTTTTACTCAAACTTGGATTAAAATTGCAAAATAGCAATTTATTTCTGAGATAATACTGAATTAAACATAATTCATGTTTAAAAAGTTGCATAATGCATTGTTTCAAATACCATTTAAAAAATTTAATGAAAAAGCATGAACTCTAAACTTCTAACTTGAACATGCTTACTTTCTTTCCTCAGGTAGCTGCATGGGCAGCTCCACTAGCCATGTTGTGTCATTTTCGGGGGCGGCTCTAAAGCTAAGAGCTGCTTGCTCTTATTTGCTGCTTCGCTCAGGAGGGGCTGAGCTAGTGTTGCATGCAGCTGTCTGTAAAAGCTCGCCCAATCAGATCTGCATGAAGAGCCTGGAACTGAGGGAGGGAGAGACAAGTGTGGTGCTACAGGATGACATGAAGGTAGATGCACTGAAAAAGCATGCAAAGTGAAACAGCCAGTGTTGGGGTAACGCATTACAATTAACTTGAGTTACGTAATCAGATTACTTCATCAAGTAACTAGTAAAGTAACGCATTACTTTTTTCAATTTACAAGTTACTTTTTCACATTTATTGACTGACAGCTCTCCTGTCCCCATGTTGAGAGAAATAAAGTGCAGAGGTGTTGTGTGCGCTGTGTGAACATGATGGTTATTGTAGTTCTAGACTAAATGTGAAGATGCATTTACTCATCTCACTTGCACGAAAACATTCAGTATTCCTCAAAATGAATAAAAACAGTGAAACGCAATCTCGGAATTTTACGCAAACGTGATAATTAACTATATTAATTTACACAAATCTCACTTTATTAACCAGTGTCTTTGCTGCTGACCTTCAATGATCTAATTCAACCATACCAATAAGCAAAAATTACTTTAAATTTGATTTAGAAATAAGAGTGTTGAACTTCCTTCTCCTTTATCCTATTCTTCTTTAATCCAGAATGGCAGCACAGCTGAAAGGTTTGTTTGAGCTGCGCCCTCTACTGTAAAGGTGTACATATGCATTTCCTTCAGCCTGAGGCTTACTTTTGGTGTGAAAGGGCCTTAACATTTGCCAAAAATAGAACTTTTTTTGTTGTAATTAAAAAACAAACAAGCAAGCCCAGCCCAGGTGAGAAAAAGTAGTGCAAAAGTAATGTAACGCATTACTTTTTTCATAAAAAGTAACTAATGCAATTAGTTACTTTTTTAGAGAGTAACGCAATATTGTAATGCATTAGTTTTAAAAGTAACTCTCCCTAGCACTGGAAACAGCTTACCAAGCAGAGAAATTCAGCATGTTCTGTACATTTCAGGTGACTGTGGGCGGTGTGTTTACCGCAGTCCCATTCAGAACTGAGGGAGTGACTGTGACACAAATTGGTGCAATACTTCACCAGCTGAGATCAGAGCAGCATGGTTTCACACTCACCTTCACTCCCCACAGCAATGAGTTCATGATCAACGTGGACATCGCCATGAAACCCAACACCACTGGCTTATGTGGTAAATACAGTTCCTTTAAGCTTACGAATGTAATTTTTTGAGCTTGATTGCTGATAAGAGTATTAATATAATTGAGTTTGCCTGTATCAATGTTTTGTGGTATTCAAAATTAATTTTTTGAATAATTAATTTTTACATTCCAATTCAGTTCCTAAAAGTGATTTAAGGTAGCAATCAAGATGCACAATTGTCAAATTCAAATTTAAAGAAGGAGAATTATGAAATGATTATGAAATTAAATTCAGAGAAGTTTATATAACTGCTCTGTAGGTTTTAACATTTGTTAATAATTTTATCATTTATTCATAATTGATAAACATATGGAGTATTCTCATTAGATTAGATGATTATTAATGATATTAATGATATATATGTACAGTCAAACCAAAATTTATTCAGACACCTTGAACATTTCATTCATTAATTCAGTTTATTCACTATAGTTTAAAAAAATGGTAATAAAATATGATAAGATCTCGAGAGTTAAACTGTGTCAGAAAAAATTATCTTAATTATGTCAGATAACACTTAAGCAAAACATGGTCAAGTGTGAATAATTTTTGGTTTCAAATTTTCATCAGTTTTACTGGTAGTCCACTGTATGAAGAATTTTTGGGTATAATATGCCACAGTTTACGTTATTTTGCTATCCTCACTTACATAAATGAACTATAGTGTCCTGCACCCACTAGTAAAAAATAAAAAATAAAAATAAAAATTGGTTTGACTATATATATGATATTAACAGGGTTCGTACAAGTTGCTTAAAGAGCTTGAAGTACTTGAATTTGACTTTTTGAAATTTAAGTCCTGGAAAACCCTTGAAAACAGCAATATTTATGAAAATATACTTAAAAAGTGCTTGAATTGTTGAAAGACAATTTATGTGAAATTAGAGTTTTTGTGTAATCTTTTCACACAAAATCAATGCTGCAGCTCATCTGATATAGATATAGAGCCATTTTGCATGGCTATGAGTGTGATATTGCTCATATAAATATCCAAGTATATGATACAGCTTTCATTCTTCAAATCAATCATATATTCATTGGAGAAAAATCAGTTTGAATAAGGAAAGCGATATCTTTGTCATAGTATCCTTTCAATGGTTAACATTATTACAGTCATTGCATGTGCTGCACTTTATTTGTACCATTTTGTTTTATTAGTTCATTTTTATTTATCTATTTACCTTTTTTAAATTTTGAAAGAAAATAAAGATATTGTTTGATAAGTGAGATCTCTGATTGTAGTCCTTGAAAACCAAAAAAGTAGAGCTTGAAAAGTCCTTGAAAGTCCTGGAATTTCATTTGATAGTATCTGTATAAACCCCGTATTAATAATCAATCTAATGCCGCCTATAGAGATGTTTGTTTTTCTCTTAACTAAGTTAAATAAAGTTAAATGTAATCAGCTGAGGAAATATATAGCAGCAAATAAATGGTTATTCAGAATTAGTTCAAATTAACGTTTTGTTGCAAAATGTGACAATATCAAATTTCTTTCAATTGCAGTTCTTCTTCCTGTCAATCTAATTCAAAGTCCAGTTCAACATGCTGTGGGGTGTGTTAAGTACATAAAGTAACTTATCAATCTCTCTTTCAGGTTCCTGCTCTGATGATCAGACAGGTCTGGTGTTATCTGACGGCAGTGTGACCACAGACCCTGACGTGTACCTGAAGGGATGGTCTCTGGGCGAGTGTGTCCAGCATCGGGAGGTTGAGTCGTGTGCTGCAGGTGCGGCGAAGGGCTGCGATGTGTTAAGTTCTGAGGTGTTCAGCCGCTGTCACGCGCTGGTTCCTCCGCAGGAATATATGAAGATCTGTCAGAGCGTGGCCTGCCAGCCTAACGCAGTGTGCGACCTTGTTACCGCATACAGCACAGTGTGCCGTCAACAGGGAGTTTGTGTGGACTGGAGGACGCCCACCCTCTGCCGTGAGTCTTCTGTGATTAATGAGTCATGAAAGTGAAGCGTGTGAGGACCCTCTCAGATCAGTGGCTCTAGGCCTGTGAGATGGTGGTTCTTTGATCAATGTGCCTGAAAAAGAGAACAAACAGGAATTACAACAGGTCTGTGCGCAGTAATGAAAGTCTTAAGCTTGAAAGAAAGATAATGTGGGAGCTATACATCTAGTGGCTGGTATTAAAGAAATAGATCCCTCCAAAAATGAAAAATTATGGCATTAATTAATCACCCTCATGCCGTTCCAAACTAGCATTCTGTTATGACCACAGAAGGAGACATATTTACACACCTCTTAACCAAACTCCAAAAAGGATAATAAAACACCATAAAAATACTATCTTGTAAAATATAGTCTTCTGAAGTCATTTGATGATAAAAAAATAAAAAAATAAATAAATTAGGTCATTAATCACTGATAATCTTCACTCTAGCACTATTTAGTACAGTTTATATACTAATAAATTATATTTTTAATATTATGAATTAGCTTTTATTTTTGAATTTTCAGTTTGAATTTTAATTTTAGTTAAAGTTTTGTTATGTTCTTTAGTCATATTATTAGTTTTTTAATATTTATATTTATTTTTTATTTCAGTTTTAGTAATTTTAGTACTTCAATTTAACGAAAACAATTTTTAAAGGTTTTAGTTAGTTAACAATAACAATGCTGCTATTTAGAAAATTAAAAAAGAAAAAAAAGGGAAAAATAGAAATAGAAAAAAATATTTATTAAATAAATACTAATTTAAAAAATCCTTTAATGATTTTTGTCTGTTTCACATCATATAATTAATCAGAAGACTTGCACAACTCCTATGGACAACTTTTCTGTAGTTTTTGTCCTTTTTGTCTATGAATTGACATTTTTCCCACATGTGATGATTTTGTGTTCAAATAAAAAATAAAAAACAGCATAAACGTTTAGAACAACATGGAGATGAGTAAATAATGATCATAATATGAGATTATCAAAATGTATCCAAAATCCCTGGTTTTATGTTGCACAATTCATCAGTGTACATTATTCTAAAAAAAGGTTTTCATAAAAATTTAATAACTTCCTCCACCTCCTCTCCTCCAATTTCATTACTGCAGATGAAACAATTCACACATGTGGGGAAAATAAAGATATTAAACAATGACATAAAAAATAATCTCCAGATGGACAAAATCAAATCCCACCCCACATTATTTCCTACTGTGTGCTGCTGTTCCCTTTTTCACTCTGAAATGTTGTATTGCAGAATTAAATATGTTGTGAACTGCATTTCATATTGTTAATAATTATGTATTTGCTATCTTAATTGCGATTGAAGTGTCATATACTTGAATTTTACATCTCAATCTCTGTGTGTGTAGCCATGTCTTGCTCAGACTCTATGGAATACGCTGCCTGTCGAACGGGATGTTTGGAGCAGTGTGGCCAAAGCCAGTTCAGTCCTGGTGACATGATGGGTGATGGTTTAATGAAGGGCAATGGATCACTGTGCTTGAACACTCCCACAGAGGGCTGTTTCTGCCCTGAAGGGTCTGTGTTAATGGGAGATAAGTGTGTAGGCAAAGAGGCCTGCAGTCAGTGTGTGGACCACCATGGGAAAACCCATCAGGTATATTAATTTTGCCATTTATTGAACAGCAGTGCCTTTTATGATATTGCTATTGCCCCCTTTATAAAACCAATAAGCTTTTGTCAGATCTGTGATATTGCATACAACAGTCTTGTGACCTTGGTGTGTGTATTTCAGTTTATGGAAAGCTGGAATCCTGAAGAAAACCCCTGTCTTCTGTGTGTGTGTCTGGATCAGCAGCGCATTAACTGCACAACTTTACCCTGTAGCAATGCTAAAGGTAAAGACACAATGTGTATATATTCCCTCTCTCGTCCACTACATGATTAACAGCCCCATTTCTTGAAGTGGTTTCTCAGTGTGTGTTGTCATGGTAACTGTTGCTGTGCTACAGCCCCAGAGTGTGGACAATGTGAGATTCTCCAGGAGAAGATGGGATCCAAGTGCTGCCCTGAATATGAGTGTGGTGAGCTGAGAATACACACAGAATCCAGAAATAATGTACATTGTAGTAATCAATACATCAACAATTTATTATCGTCACTAACATTCCAATATCAATGAATACAGATAAATAAAAAAATACTAATATCAATAGCTGATATGGCCCCGATATATTGTGTATCTCTGGACAACTCCATCTACAGCTATTTTAAACAGCATTTTTCAAATTCTTTCATATTTATTATTCATACAATCTGTAAGTGCTCATATTAATTTAGAGATTGGAGCATTCGCACTTTTAAAAATTCTTTTATCACACACAGGTCTATGAAAGTAAATGTAAAAAGATTGTTGGTGAAAAACCTAAAGACGATGACCAGTTACATATTGTTAAATTATTATAGTTATATAATTTCCCTTATACAGTCATATAGTTGTGGGCGATCTGAAGATTTTATATCATGACCGATCGTGTAACGTGACTGTTGTAAAATGCAGTCAACTGCGGGACCCGCTTTATTTTAAAAAGAGTTATTAAAAGTGCATTAAACTGCAAAAGGGACTGATTCCCGTGCGCTTTCTGTGTGCGTGCTGCGAGACGGAGCGGAACACGGAATAAACGGTCAAATATACACAAAAATATGTCAAAATGTCCGTCTTGGTGAGTATTTACATAAAGACAAGTCAGTTATGTCTTCAGTGAATAAACAATAAATGTGTCATTATATTAGATCCATGCATTTAGTCTTAAATGATGAATGAAAATACCTGCTGCTGTCTGTGTCATTAATGTTAAACAAAAGACAAAGACAAAATCACTCACTGCTCTTGACTGAATAACTTTAGTAGTTTTAAAAAGAATCAATGTATATGTAATTCATACAGTGATCTGAAGACTATGCAGCGTTTTAAAGGGGACCTATAATGCCCCTTTTCTCTGGCGTCCCCAGAATGTGTCTGTGAAGTTTCAGCTCAAAATACCCCACAGGTAATTTATTATAGCTTGTCAAATTCGCCCCATTTGGGTGTGAGCAAAAACACGCCGTTTTTGTGTGTGTCCCTTTAAATGCAAATGAGCTGCTGATCCCTGCCTACTTTCCAGAAGAGGGCGGAGCTTTAGCATCTCGTGCTTCGGTTGCTCAACAACAACAAAGCTGGAGAATCTTACACAGCCAAAATGACAATTGTCAGTAACGGTGTTCAGCCTTACATTGTTCAAACCGGAGTCGGACACTGATGGAAGTTACAACTTTTAGAATGCAACTGGACATTTCTGAATGTTTAGTGGATAAATGTATGTAGTTGCTGTGGAGTTGATTCAGCTCATCGACTAGCATGTGCCGCCATGTTAATATTTAGTGCAAATCCAGCATTGAATTCACCCTCGTTTTTGAAGCAGTCTGGTGTAAAATGATGGCATGGCAACAACACTGTACTACAACTTCTTTAAAGCAGCCCAACATGGCCTCCCCCCCCCTTTGTTGTGTGTTCTCGGAGGCAGGGTTTATGTAAATTTTGGTAATTTTGTGATGTCACCAACCTGGGAAGAAGCTTGTTGTAGTCCCTACCAGCCGTTTGTTGTAGTCCTTAAACAGTTTTCTTTATATTCAAATTCTTTAAAATAAAATATCTCACTTTGCATTAAACTTTGAGCGTCGTAACTTTGCAGATGTTGTTTATGCTCTAACAGCAACATTACACACTAACTAAAGTTAAAAAAGTGAAATCATAATCAACCACCCCTTTAAAGTTTAACTCAGGGTTTAATGAATATTTTGACAACTGATTGTTTAATGCAATACTGTGTTTAAAATTGTGCAAATAGATAAGTCTATCCATGTTCCAGTCTGGATATTCTCGAGTCAAAATTGGGAAGAATTGCATTTCAGATCGTGGATCGTGATTGTTTGTTATAAGATTGTGATATAACATTTTGGAAAGATCGCCAAACCCCTACAGTCATTTAAATCTTAACCTAAAATCTTCTTGCTGATAAAAAAGACTCATGGATATATTACACTTTTACTACCCGTATACTCAGACAGGTGTGATGACACATGATGGCAATACTATGATATAATGTTGTGATGTACTGTGTGTGTTTGTAGTGTGTGATGCAAACTGTAAGCGGCCAGATCCCCCGCTCTGTGATCATGGGCTCAGTGTCGTACTCACAAACCCTGGAGATTGTCTGCCAGTTTATCAGTGTGGTGAGAGCACATATACACACACATACTCTAGATCGTTTCACATAGATGGTTTTCAATCACGTACACATTGTCTCTTTCACCGCCTTCTTTCAGTTTGTAAAAAGGATCAGTGTCCTGTGACAACAAAACCATCCTGCCCTGCATACAAGAAGCTGACGGTCAAACCGTCAGAGTGCTGTGATTCGTACGGATGTGTGTGCGAGTGTCAGAACATCACCCGCACGTGCCCTCCAGGTTACATCACGAATACTAACACCAACGATTGTGACTGCATAGAGGTCACCTGCACGCCTGATAAGGTTGGCACGCTTTTGCTCTCTCGCTGCGCATGTGTTATTCACTTGCCCTTGCAGCTCCATGTCCTGATGAGTGTACTCTGCAATCAGCATGTGATTGACTATTTATATGTGCAGGTGTGTGTGGTGGACGCTGTGGTGTACCAGGTGGGCAGCAGGTGGGATGAGAAGTGTAAAACCTGTACCTGCACGGAGCAAGCAGACAGACAGACTGGCCTGCACATCGCTCAGTGTGTGGACCCCGTCTGCAACCAGATCTGTCCTCTGGTGCGTCCTACACAACTTAGTTTCAATCTTTGAGTTTGAATAATATTTATTAGTGAATTTTTATGAATTCTATTCAATTTTATGAACATTGAATGTATTATAATGATCGTATGTTATTTTAAAAAAGCCATATTAGGCCGGTTTCACAGACATCTCTTAGGCTAAGCCAGGATTAAGCCTTATTTCAATTAGGGTATTTAAGTCGCTTTTATAAACATACCATAGAAAAAAACATTCCTGCTGTGCATCTTGAGACAAAACAATGGCACTGACATATTTTAAGATATGTCAGTGCAAGTTGCTTTCAGTTAAAACAGCTCAAACATGCATTTTAGTCTAGAACTAGCTTAAGCCTTGTCTGTGAAACCGGGGGTACATGTCCTTTTACTAAGTCTTGATTTTGTTTTTGGGGTCTACTAGAATAGGTTTTCATGCTTGGAAGTTCAAAAAACATTTTTTTTTTATTTTTTTTTTTACATATTTTACATTGTTGCAGCAGCTCTCTTCCTGTAACTGTCAGTAACACTTTGTTTAGTTCCTGTCTCTATGAAACACCTCCTTCCAAAAAGAGCAATGTGCTCTGATTGGTCAGCTGGACCAGTGTGTTGTGACTGGTCAGCTGGTTTGAGAAAAATGTCACGCCCTTACAATAACTGCAAGTTTCAACAAACCACTAACACAACTCAACCAGGCCTCGCACCTTTTTTCGTATTTTATTTTTCATATAAATCAAGTTTTAATGTTGTTTATATGTCTATGTGGTGTTTTAATATACTTTAAGACAAACCATGTGCAAATTCATCCTGCCGTCTCCTACCGTCACAAACTTGCATATTGCTCACCGTGCTCTGTTTCCTAAACCCACCAGGTGGCGGTGGCACAGGTGCGAGGGCCCTTTCATCGCTGCTTGCAGCTTAAATTTACATTCTGTCTACACTTTGTTAAAGGTGGGATAAGTAGATTTTGAAAAACGCTGTTGGACATTGTTGATATTTGAAATCAACCCAAACAAATCCACCCCTCTCTTCATTGCTCCGCCTCCAAAACTCAAACTCCAATCCTAACCACCCTGCTCCGAGTCGGTCTCGAACCCCGGCCTGTTCGCTGCTGGCAGGTGAGACGAGTGGACTGACAATGACGCTAAACACCGCATTCGCTAGCAGTCGTCAGTGTGCAGTAGTTTAACTGCAAAACTCTCACTCTCTGGCCACTGTTACACACGCAATGCGAAAGTGGATGTCTGTTTATCATAGCTGACGTGCCACAAAATGCTTCATGAAAAATAAAGCGCAGTTGATGAACGAATGACAAGTAAGCACAAAAAAATGAACGTACAGTACACAGGAGTAAATACAAAGTGTTCGTTGTTAGTCTCCAACAGCACAGCAGCTCCAGACAATCAAAACCCAGTGTTACTCTCACGTGAAGCGGAATCAAAGCAGCCTTCGCGTCTGTTTTCAGGCCCTCCCACTTAGCTCTCTCCAGCGCTGGAAAGCTTTTCTAATATAAACGCGGGTCCTAAAGCGCTTGCCCAGTCATAAGCCTTCATTCCAGTGATATTCTTTTGAGCTCTTTTGTATTGTGTCCCATCTTTCGTTCTGCAGTTTTTTTTTTCTTTTTTCAAATCTCCCTCTTGCTCTTTTTTTCTCCTCGACCATC
The DNA here is from genome assembly GCF_019924925.1 of Ctenopharyngodon idella. Taxonomy (NCBI): domain Eukaryota; kingdom Metazoa; phylum Chordata; class Actinopteri; order Cypriniformes; family Xenocyprididae; genus Ctenopharyngodon; species Ctenopharyngodon idella. Next base: position 30,027,514 of record NC_067237.1, on the reverse strand, counting down.
ATCCCCCCCCTAATGCTGATTAGTTACACGTTTGTTGTTGATGTCAGCCCGACAAACTTCCAAACAGTGTTTTTGAAATTCTACTTACTCCACCTCTAATGAGAGGATTCGCGAGTGTGCAGAACTTAGCACTGAACAAAAACTCTGGTGTTTTGACTAAATTAAACACCCATGATTGGTCACTGTGTTCAGGAGATGCTACATTGCTCACCGCTGCAAAAAACACGTAGTAAATAAAAACTTTTGACATTCTCCAGAACGCAAACACAAATACACACTATAGCGTTCACCAAATCTGTTTCGTCAATATATTATTACAGTATCAACTGAGGTGCTCTTGCTTTCATTTGAGGGTGCTTAGCTCCCTCAAGCACCCCTACAGAACCGGGCCTGGCTATATAATTCGTTCTTCCTTTTCTTTTTCTGAATCAGTTTTTAGGTTCAAACATATATGGCAGAATTAAACCAATATTTCCACTTGTCATTGTGTAGCGTTTACAGTTGGCCATGTGGATCAGGTAGTCAGGAGGCGGGAACTACTTTGCATATTCATAGCCCCATGTATACTAAATTAAGCAAGGGTGTAGAGTTACTTTCAAGCTATTTTAAGACATGAAGAAATTATTTTCACAGGAAAACACATTTAAATATATCATTGTAATTATCAAAGATGAGTTTTAAGGAATAAAATTATTGACTGCAGGGAGACTTTAAATGAAGTATATTGTTATGTGTTCATTCCCGGAATCAAGGCATTTCAGGGAGTTCAGAAACAGTGCTTACTGATATAGAGAATTACTCCCTTTGGAGTGACTTTGTGCTTTGTAACTTTAAAGATATTGTCATGCTCAAACAGCAACATTACACACTAAAGAAAGTTGTAAAAAAGCATAATAGTTCCTCTTTAAAAGACAAAATGTGGCAGCATTTACAGTGCATTTAACTTCTGTATTGTATACTTTCAGAAGTGAATTGAAGTAACTCCTAACCTCAAGTATTGCATTTTTCTGCACTCATGCTGCATTGAATGAAACTAATATCCCTTTAAAGTTTTGATGAAATGAAAGTAGAGACAGGTCTTTTCTTCGGCAATTTGACAGAAAACCAAATGAAATGAGTTATTGGAATAGAAGAAAGAAGAAAAATAAGAAGAAAATTAGGGCAGGTTCTATCTATCAGTTTTTGATTGGATTTTGAGATCTGGGCTTGCACTCAAAAGTAAAGGCAGATCTGAATGAGAGCTTTCAGTCGACAAAGAACGTGACAGACAAAAAAAAAAAAAACATATTCATTTAAGAATCATTCACAATAAGATCAAAAAATGTGCATTTAGAGAATACAACTTTAATGCAAGCCAGTCAACTTAGTGAATATCTTGGTAACAACCTAGGCAGCGATTTCCAGTCATGAATTTGAATGGAAAAGACACAAAATGTTATGCTTAAATAACATATTTCAAATCAGGAATAAAATCTGGCAACAATAGTATTGTGCTTCTTTTAAATCACACAAAAATACTATATATATTCTCGGGCTGTTCCAGCTAAAGCATATCCACATTCAAGAGTAAACAAACAGTCGATCTATGAGAAAGGCAGTTGGCTTTTTTAATTCGCAAGGCAGGACTACAGCCACCATATTGAGTGTTATAATTTCTCCCATTCATTTCTGTACAAGTGGACCATTTCCCCTTATAATGTCTCTAATAATACCTCAAATATGCAAAATGTTGAGGAGGTGTGTTATTACTATTCTCAGATTTACTGTTTACTGTTGGATAATGTTGGCAAAATAACTCCATAGACCCTTATATCTAGTGACCAGAATATGATAGTGGCTCTTTTGATTTGGGTCAGAAATCAAACACTTGGCAACCACCAAGAACACCTTAGCAACCACACCAAAAACCTCTGGCACTGTAGCAACCAAATAGAAAATCCCTGACAATTACTATTAAGCAATTTATTTATAAAAAAAAAAAAAAAAAAAAAAGAAGTATAAATCTACTTAATATAATTTCCTTCACCCCTGCAGTCTTGGTCATGTTAACAAAAAGGAAACAATTTAAAAGTATAAAAAATGATTACATTCTGATGAAAGATTATTAAAACAAATGTGTTTTCCCTTACAATAACATGCAGTGATGAATCATGCACAGTAAGTCTAGAGACATTTATAGCAAAGTACAAATGATTATGATTTCACATTGATTTTTGTATATGTAGGGAACCACATACTCTCATTCAGAAGGCGAGTGCTGCGGTCACTGCCGTAAATCCAGCTGTGTTGAAGGAAGCCATTTGAGACAGGCGAGTATTTAGTGTATTTTTCTTTCTACTATGAATGCGCTATGATCTGAAATCAATTCTCTTTGACTTCACATGCGTGCAGGTCGGAGAGCAGTGGGTGTCTCCACACGACAGATGTGTGTGGAGCGAATGTGTACAGGTCAATGAAGAAGTGTTCATCCAGCATACAAACGTGTCCTGCCACCTCATGGACACGCCAAGCTGTCCACTGGGCACAGAGCTCCAGTGCAATACCGTAGATGACTGCTGCCCAACCTGCCACTGTGGTACAAACAGACTCTCTTCCACACAAACTAACACAGTCCAAAATTAACTTAAAGGGTTAGTTCACCCAAAAATGAAAATTCTGTCATTAATTACTCACCCTCATGTCGTTCTAAACCCGTAAGACCTTCATTCATCTTCAGCAATTTAACCACCACTTTCAAGGTCCAGAAAGGTACTAAAGACATTGTTAAAACAGTCGACATGACTGCAGTGGTTCAACCTTAAAGGGATAGTTCACCCAAAAATGAAAATTTGATGTTTATCTGCTTACCCCCAGGGCATCCAAGATGTAGGTGACTATGTTTCTTCAGTAGAACACAAATGATGATTTTTAACTCCAACCGTTGCGGTCTGTCAGTCGTATAATGCTTGTCAATGGTAACTCCATCTATAAGAGTCAAAAAAACATGCACAGACAAATCCAAATTAAACCCTGCGGCTCGTGACGACACATTGATGTCCTAAGACATGAAACGATCGGTTTGTGCGAGAAACCGAACAGTATTTATATCATTTTTTACCTTTAATGTTATGAAGCGATGAGAATACTTTTTGTGCGCAAAAACAAAACAAAAATAACGATTTTATTCAACAATATATTCTCTTCTGTGTAATTCTCATACGATGTTTACATTCAGCTCTTCCAGAATGTGGGCTCAGTATTGGCAGATGCTGACGCAGGAGCCGGACGATAATGAGTCGGTGTTCTGACGTAGAACCTGGAAGCGCTGGACGTAAACATCATATGAGAATGACAGAAGAGAAGATATTGTTGAAAAAAGTTGTTATTTTTGTTTTGTTTTTGCGCACAAAAAGTATTCCCGTCGTTTAGTAACATTAAGGTTGAACCACTGCAGTCATGTCAACTGTTTTAACGATGACTTTAGTACCTTTCTGGGCCTTGAAAGTGGTGGTTAAATTGCTGTCTTATATATTGCGAGTCATACACCTCTCTGATTTCATCAAAAATATCTTAATTTGTGTTCCGAAGATGGGTCGTACGGGTTTGAAACGACATGAGGGTGAGTAATTAATGACATAAATTTAATTTTTGGGTGAACTAACCCTTTAAATTAATGCCACACCTGCCAATGGTAGATGAACTGATAAAATATTTATGACCTGCAATGAAACTTCATACATCGATTCACTATTGACAATAGACAATTGATCTTTTTTGCCTGTGAAATTTCACCGAAATTTCGCTAATGTGTCCGCACCTTTTGAAGGGAAAGAAGGATTACATTTTTGCCATATTAATCTATCACTATTCCTGTGCCACGTGACGATTTAAATCTTTATATAGGTGGCAACAATTAAATATCCACAACTGGTTTATATAGATAAATAATGGATATATCAAATTCAAATTGAATTGTAAGATTCTTAATGGTTTATTTATTATTTATCACCATATAAACGGCAAAGGCAAATTTATAGTAGAAATTAAAATAATAATAATAACAATAAAACTTCAGTAAATAAAGAACATTACATACAATAATTTCACAATATTTTTCTTGCAATAATATAAAAATATAGCTATTATAGAGCTCATTCAGTTCTGATATTTAATAAAAATCCTAACATTTCCTAAGAGAAGTCTCATTTAAAATGTCCATTAATGAAATTTCTGAATAAAACAGTTCTTAATAGTAGTAAAACTATTAAGTGGTTTTATTTGCTTGCCCAAACCAATTTTACTCTCACTTGAAGTGTTAATTTTGGACCCTTCACACACATACTGCTCATTCACTGCTGCTCTCTGTGATTTTTTTTTTTTCCTTAGACGTTAATGCTTTTTTTTCTCTCTGCAGTTCCAATGAATGCCTGCGTGCTGAATCAAACTGTTATTGCGGTAAAGACGTTGAGTTAACATACAGAATACTAATGTGCCGTGTGCAGATGTCTTGGTGCATAACAGATTGACTTTGGGGTGTCTTGCTTTGTGTGTGTGAGTAGGCTGGAGAGCGAGTAATGGTGGATGTCTGCACACACTGCGAGTGTGTGGGAGATAAGAGGAGTTATCGGCTCTCTTGCAGGAAGATGAGCTGCTCCCCCTGCTCAGAGGTAAAACTCTCACTCTGAAGATTATTAAAGGGATAGCTCACCCAGAAAAATGACAATTCTGTCATCATTTACTCACCCTCATGTCGTTCAAAACCTGTATGACTTTCTTTCTTCCATGGAGCGCAAAAAAGCAGGTGTTTTGCACATGCTTGGAGACATCCAAGCTGCTTTTGTGTGCAATGAAAATACAATAAAAAGGCAGCATCATTTAAAACAGCTCTTAATGTCAGTAAAACCACATGCCATTGTTCTAGTGTGTCATGATCTGTCACATTTGAATATTGAAATAAGATGAGAAAGACAGTTATTAAATTTTAAAGCTTTTAAAGATATATAAGAATGGGAAAATGATGGCAGAATCTAAATATTTCTAAGTAAATTGAGCCTTAAAATGACCGTAAGCCCTAAATATATGAGTACAGTCACATGTCATGTGTGTTTTGTTTTGTAGGGATATACACTGGAGCCAATACCTAATGCTTGCTGTGGCCGTTGTGTAGCAACTTCTTGTAGCATCCGACGACCTGATGGACAGCTGGTCACTCTGAAAGTAATAAATATGTGCAGACATGAGTCAATGTCACAAACTGTAGCCAGTATAGTCAGTGTGGAAGACAGGTTTGAATCTCCCCTCTCTGGTCAATAAGTACCCCAGTGTGTCAATGAAAATGGTTAAAATGGCCAAAACAAGAAAACAGTCATGTTTAGCCATCTTAAGATCTGCTTTGCTCAGAAGAATTGTTTTAACCATTTAAAAGGCATCCATGAACTATATGCACTACCGTTTAAACATTTTTGAGCAAAGACCCATTAAATTGATCAAAAGTGACAGTAAAGGCATTTATAATGTTACAAAAGATATCTATTACAAATATGTGCTGTTCTTATGAACTTGCTATTCATCAAAGAATCCTGAAAAAAAAAAAAAAAAAAAAAGAATCATCATTTCCACAAAAATATTAAGCAGCACAACTGTTTTCAACATTGAAAATAATAAGAAATGTTTCTTGAGCATCAAATCAGCATATTAGAATGACTTCTGAAAGATCATGTGACACTGAAGACTGGAAAACTTGATGAAAATTCAGCTTTGCCATCACAGGAATAAGAAAAAATATATAATTATATTTCAGAATATTTCAGTTTTATTGTATTTTTTAATAAATAACTGCAGCCTTGGTGAGCATAAGAGACTTCTTTCAAGTCATTAAAAAATCTTACCGACCCCAAACTTTTGAAAGGTAGTGTATATAAGGTCATTGTTTATGAATCCTTGAAGAAAACTACAGGATAACCAAACCAGAAAATGAAGTGATCTGCAGGCTATTTCAAAAAACAAAAAATCAAATATTAATGCTTGAGGATCATGCTGTAAATGATCCAGATGTTCTGTTGATTTTCAGAATCAGATAGTGTCATAAATGTGTACATATGTGTGTGTTCAGGCAAATACAACGCGTACAGATGGCTGCACTAAACACACATGCAGTGTGAATAAGGATGAAGAACTGGTGCTGGAGACTCTAGTGACAACATGCCCTCCATTTGACCGCAAACGCTGTCTGGAGCATGGGGTACACACACACACACACACACACACACACACACACACACACACACACACTTTATAATCTAACAGTCAAATTTATTAAATGGAAAAGTTCTTTTCACTCAAATATTACTGAAAGTTCTTTGCACTTAATAGAAAAAGATATGTGAACTCAATAACTGATTATATTAAGCAGATCTCAAACTGAATGAGTTGCAGCAGACTCCTAGTTCCCAGCATGCTTTGCTTCAGACTCTGTAAGGAAAGTAAATGTTGAAATTAAATGTTATTTTGTGTTTTTGCGCAAGATTAATATAGATTGAGATCTGTGTTTAATATTCTGTTATGTTGTGCTGTAGTAAGCAATCAACTGCAAGAGTGTTAAGTTAATGTTTCTAAATTGAATGGGTTTTAATCTATACAGTGAATTTTCAACTACACGAAGTATTTAAATGGAGAGTATAGTTTAACTGTATATTAGGAAATATCCTTTTTATAGTGAACTCAAATGAAATAAGTTCACAGTATTCATGACTATTGGTTTCTAAGCTTAAATGGATAGAGGCAATACATTTCCTGAATTGAAATGAGTTATCTAATAGTATCAAAAGATCACATGACAAACCCTATTCCTTTAGTCATCTCCCAAACCCTAAACACCAATCCAGGAATGTGTTCTACTTGAATAAATCACAGTTATTGTGTTGCACAATGATAAAAGTGATACTATGCATCCTTTGTCCACAGGGAAAAATAAGCCAGATTGGAGACACCTGCTGTGAGATGTGTAAGTATAAACACCAGAACAACCTGCTCAGTTTATAATCTCCATCCATCTGATCTGAACATGACGTGTGCATGTTATATGTCTGTTTAGGTACTGAGCCAGAGTGCAGAAGAACTGTGGGTCTTCTGAATTACATCAGGGTGGACGACTGCCAATCAGAAGAGCAGATTGAACTCACTTACTGCGAGGCGAGTCGATGCACTTTTATATATGAAGGTCGCAACAATTTCATGAAGCTATATACATATAATTTATCCCATCTGTCTTTCTCTCTCACCCACAGGGAAAGTGTAGCAGCAAGTCCCGTTATTCTCTGGAAAAGCACAAGGTTGAGAGCGAGTGTGTGTGTTGCTCCGCTACAGGCACCGTGCCGATTAATGTTTCCCTGCGCTGCGCTAACGGCACGCGAACACACCAGCAAGTCCTCGCTGTCACTGGCTGTGACTGCATGTCACACGCCTGTCCGACCGACTGAGAACATGCACACAAACATGATAAAATAACATAAAAGTGAAAAACTGCTACAATACACTTTCATATATGCATCTACAACAGGTATGTTGCTCAGTGGAGTTTGTAACAACTGATTTACTGATAATCGAGCACTTCATCATATCTTTTTATTTCAGTGTATAAAGGACACCTCATTAATCAATGAACAATAATCTCAGATTGCTGCATTGCCATTTTGCTGCCACTAAACAATCTGTCCATACAAATATATTCTTGTTTATAAACAACAATTATGTGTGGTTGTAGCTTATGGCTGTTTATTAAACTAAACTACAATAAAGAACAAGGCTAAAGAAGTACTTGGCTTGGACCACTCGGTGGTGCTCAGGACACTTGAACTCATTTGTGTGAGAGCGTTCGTGTGCATGGAGAATACTGATCGGTCAATTAGTTGTAAAGGGTGTTGAAGGGTACAATTCACACATCTGGAGGCCACGAGTCACACATTAAAGACTTGTTATTCACCTCTCGGCCTCATGAAATAGAGTATAACAAGGTAAAAGTAGGTTAGTAACCAAATGAAAACATGAATAATTTATGTGCAGAAAAGGATTCATCTCAATTCGAGCTGCCATGACCTTCACAATAACTATAAAATCATCTGGAAATCATGTCAGTAAGTGTGTTTATTAAACCCAGTGAGTCACTGCATTATTATGATGTGTTTTGAAGGTAATTATATAAGTGCATGACTGATCCATGCATTCTCTGATGGGAATTACTTAGCACTCAACGTGTACAACAGCATCAGATATTTACTACAATACTAGTGATCAGTTTGCTTTTGTTCTCTCATTTAAGGCCATTTAATGTTCTCTCGTAAATAAACTGACTGAATAAATGATGTAAAGTGTGCCAAGGCAGGTAAGGTAGTGGTTGTTTAACGCTGAAGTCTCTGAGGTTCAGTTCTTTTGAGAAGTGACCCAAGAAAATGCCACTGTGTTCTTAAACAAAGCGTATAACCCCAGGTTTATCCAAGCAGACAAAATGCTACAAATCGGTTTGGACATAAAACGCATAGAGACTATTACTGACGCAGTTTAAATGTCAACAACCTTTAGATATTAATTTATTCTCAAGAATATCAAAACTCTTTATTTTTATACTTAAGTTCACAATGAATATCATTAACAAGTGTGATTTCATTATATAATGCGTATAGTAATTGTTCACCAAGACTAAACCTATGTCATTATTTACTCATACTCATGTTGTTCCAGCTTTCTTCCATAAAACACAAAAGGGGAAATTTAGCTGAATCTTGAGGTTCTCTTTCCCATACAATGACAGTAAAAGATTACCAGGCCTGCCAAGCTCTAAAAGGGATAATAATGCACCATATTACGTGTAGTCCATACAACTCATGCGCTATATTCCATGTCTTCCCGCTCAAATCTTATTTGCATAGCCTATTAAAATATGGTGCATGAAGACGACTGTCACGCGTCAGTTGTCACGTGTTCGCTAGTATATAGTATGCAAAAGCAGTAAATAAGTATGTCCGAATATGCAGTATTTAAATAGTATCTGATGATTCTGAAGTATGCATCCATATACCATAATGCTATACGAGCTGAGGAGCTTTCTGGTTTAAAAAGTTGTTTGTTTGTTTTTGAAAGTGCAAGTGGTGTAAATGGCAATAAAAATATCATTGTGGTTAAACTGTACATGAAAAAATTATTGTCACAGTTGGTTTTTTAGTACATGAGGTCAAAGAACGCACAAGTCAAAGGACATATCAAGATGGCGGATATTCCTAGGAATGTATCTGCGTATCTACTGATTTCACAGTTTTCACATTTTGCAAGTACAATTTGAAACAGCAATAACTAAATAAAATTGAAATTATTCCAGTCCGTCCACACTTTTAGAGGCCCACCCATCATCCACTTTCTGCATCCGCCATTGGTCGAAAAGTAAATTATTCAGAAGTTGTATGTACAGAAATTTGGTCGCAGCAAGTTTTGTGTGGAGGGGAATAATGAGCGCGACTTCGTTTGTAAACAAAACTGAATGAACAAGTTATCTTGTTCGTGAAAGAAACGAATGAACGATTCATCTGCTGACCGACTGTGAGGAGTTAAACGCTGGAGTCTCTTATCTAATTGGAGATTCTGGATTAGGCTATATTATATATTTCTAGATTCGTACATTTAATAAAGAACACAAAACTTGGTCAACTCTGTATTTTTAATGAATCGGTTATGTGAATGATTCATCCCTCACACTTGTCGCCTCCTACTGTTAACTTGCAGAAAGAGTCACTGAATGAATCAGTTAACGGATCTAAACGATTCTTTTGAAAGTGTTTGAAGCTGCATAACATCTCCTTTTGTGTTTAACTTCAGAAATGAGGTTTGGAACAACATGAGGTAAGTAAATGATGTCAGAACTATCATTCTTGGGTGAACTATTGCTTTATTATTTAATGGTTGATCATAAAATACATTACAACTTATTTGTATGAGGCATGACGGGTTTTGGATGTTGAATTGTATTTTGCATTTGCATTCTTGCATTTAGCGTTTGTGTGAGAGAGACACCGAGTGTGTGTGAGGGGGAGGGGGGAGTGTCGGCTGTCACCGTTCTCTCGGTGCACGCGCGCTGTGTCCGACTCTCGCTGGAAGTTTGAGCGTCTCGAGCGCTCCACGGAATTAACGGCAGCAGCACGAGCGCGTTAAGCTGCGCGGGGCCGCGAGCGGATTGTCCACCATCTCACCGGGAACATGAACATGGCACTGAACAGGTCGCCCTCTGCCACGGGTGAGTACTAGCCCTGGCACTCCGCTTGATGTTGTTGATGATGTTGTTTGTGCGCGCGCGCGCGCGCGCATTGGTTTCTCTGAGCCAAAGCGAAAATATATTTGCTGCATATCTGTGAAATTGTCACTTCAACAAATTGGCTAGTTTCATTATCGCTTAATATTCAACTGTTGCAGATGCATGCGTGTTATTTCATTTAATCATGCATTAATAGTCAGTTTGTCTGATCTGAAGAAAACTGAACATTTTGAGGGGCACCAAACTGGTCATTCATGTTAACTGCAATGAAATCACTAAGGCGCGCGCCATTATTTGACCCTTCAGACGGGCTGTCACAATTTACCACTCATTAACGTCACTAATTGTGTTAGAATTCATCCTTTTGCTTTAGAAAACAAAGAGAGGGCTCAGTGTGTCTGAGGGGGTTTGTATAATTAGCTGGGGCAATAAGCTGGAGCTATTTCAAGCGTCAACTGACGCCATGTGTTTTAGAAATCTTAGATTTCTTTTCTTCTTCTTTTTTTTTTTTACATTGACGACAGAATGTAAATTGTGATTTGATATGAAAGCACTGTGAAGTAAAGGCACACACATATACTGTGATGTGATGCATGGTTTGGTCAGGTGGTGTAAATGCGCTTAGCTTTCTCTTAAGAGTCATGAATCCCTGTGTTTGTTTACCTGAGGGCACGAGGCATATTTAAGTGACGCTTTAGTCAGGTGTGAGCATAATTTAAAAGACTAGTCGAGGTGTACGTGGCGCTCTTTCTGTAGTCAGAGTCAGGTTTACAGGTTTTGAGCATTGACGCACAGCCTTCAATTATGTTGCTGTCCTTGGTGCTGAAAGGGTTTTCATCTACTTTTGAATAGACGCGTTCTCTCTCTCTCTCTCTCTCTCTCTCTCTCTCAATTCCATTTCAGTTTCAAGCAATTTATTTGCATTATTGTTTTGCATGCAGTGAAAGTGAATGAAATTGTGACATAAAAGAAAAGATTTAAAATAGCAATGTACAATAATTTCAGAAAGGTATTAATAGAAATTAAAACTTAACTTGTGAATATTCATTTCTCTAACAGAAAATTGGAACGGGGCTCCCGAGCGCATGCGTGTTTCTACCATGAGGAGTGAGTCCTCTTCAATGCAGAGTGAGAAACTCCGCTGTCTTGCCCGAGATATCTCTGAACTGGGCCAGCAGGGCATGGCCAGCAGCGGGCATGATGCCAACGACATTGCCGAGGACACGGTGGGTGGATTCTCTTGTCTAATACAGGAATTATCATGAAATGTTGTTTATTATCAAAGACAGGCCCAAGACAGGCATTTTAAAACACTTTATGCTCTCTTTTATTAAATTAGTAGCTAACATTATTACATTAAATAATGGTTTTGGTTAAATCATTAGTTGATGCTTATTAAAATAGTCACATTGCATATGTTATATACATCTTCTCCGTGGACCCCCTGCAGTACCTTCACAGACCCCCAGGGGTCAACTGACTTAAAGACAAGTCAAGTTTTTAATGTTGTTTATGTCTATGTGATGTTTTTAATATGCTTTAAGACAAACCATGTGGAAATTCATGTCAACACCATTGCTGAGTATTTCCTCCTTAAAACTGCAGTGAAAAAATATAGTCTCAAACCCGCGGTTTGAAATCGCTGGTGTTTCTGACGTCACAAACTACCTTGTAACCAATCACGTCAATGTGCCGGCGGGCTTTAGCATATCATTAACAGCGAACAACTTTCTGTTGATATAAAAAATCGTGTAGATTTAGCAATTCAAAGCATTTGTAAGGATACTGATTGTTAGAAGGCAGCTGTCTGACTCTGACAAGGTGGTTTGTGTAACATTAGCAACACATTATTAGCTGTTTGACAACATAGTCAAGCAAAAGGCTAATCGTATTAATGACCGTTATGTGTCCGATGTTGTAAAGAGCGATACCATTGTGCAGCGTCTACCTCAGTAAGTTGCCCGAGTGGATCTCTGAGCTGGTGTGAGTGAGTGGAGGCGGGCTAATTTGCATATTCATTGACCCACGTATATTAAATGAGGCAAGGGTGTAGAGTTACATTCAAGCTATTTTAAGACATGAAGAATTTTTTTCACAGGAAAAAAAACAAAACGTTTAAATATGTCGTTTTGGTGATCAAAGATGAGTTTTAAGGGATACATTTATTGACTACAGGGGGACTTTAAGGCGTCAGAACATTTTCAGATGTTGGTCACAGAAAGATTGTGGGATGGACCCACAAGTAATTATCTCTAGATATCAGCATAAACTATTGAAAAACCCATATCACTACTGGACAGTTACTGTTAGATTCCAGAATCCATTAAAGGAAAGCACTTCCCAAGATCCCAGCATCCTTCATTTTTATTGTATCATATTGAATACAAAACATCTGCTAACTGAGATCAGTTTAATATTCACAGCAGATTTGCCCAGTTGTTAGCCTATTTGTGTTCCTATTCCAATGAATTATGATTATTATAAAGTTCTTTAGCATACAGTAAGAAATTGCTCCCACAGACACTGGTAATATTACAACCTTAAAATTGATAAATTAAAATATGCATTAAGACTTCTTAATTACGTATTTTATGTTTTTATCATTAACATTAAAAAATTTGATCTGCATAAATTTTATATATATATATATATGTATACACACACACACACACAATGTAAAAAAAAATCACAATGTAAAAAAATATATATGTTTTATAAGTTCCTTTTTGTCTTTTTCATCTTGCAGAAAAATATATTATCTTATATATTTCAAACATAAAATTTTGGGGATGTTCCTGTAGTGTCGAGAGAGCATTATGAAAACCACATTTGGCAATTTCAGCTGACGCACTTATCTATTAATTTGCCAACCACAGGGACCGTCCTAGTTATGCACCTTGCTCAAAAGCAGAATTCTAATCAAACATGAGTATGACAGGAAACCAGGAAATCCAACTGCTTTGAACCACCAGCCAGTGATCAGTGGATGACCCAGATCCTCAGTTTTTTGCTGAAACTGCCAACTAAAGGCTATGCAGCTTTGAGGGAGCTCCAGGAATCTGTAATGCACTGCCTTTCTCTGTGAAGCAATGCAGATGTGTCTGGCTGTTACTGCTTGTGTATGTTTTCAGGTGGAGCCAGGCCCTGGTCCAGGAGGAGGGCTGTGTTTTGCAGACGGCCGCAGAAGAGTGGACTACGTTCTTGTTTATCACTGCAAGAGACGTCAGTTCCAACACCGCCTCTCTGTTGTCTCTAATGGTAACGTGCCGTCTCAAAGCCCCACCCCTTCACGCAGGAGTACGAAGGGCGATATTTCGGAGGCGGTGCTGGAGGCGGGGCTTGAGATGGAACCCGCCAATGGACTAAAAGATAAAATCAGGGAGGAATTTGAAAGAAGACTTCAGGAGGAAGGCTTGGAGATTGAACATGACAAAGAGGTTTGTGTGTATGTTAGAGTTGTCAAAAGTACCGACTTCGGTACCTAGTCGCTAGTGAATTTTTAAAAAATGTGACACTTTGAGCGCTGTTGAGCAGATTCCTAAACACCTCTGATTGGCCATTGAGTTCACGCGCTCAACAGATATGTCTGTGATTGGCTACAATGATCAACGCTTCAAAAACATGTTGAAAATAGTTATCAATGAAGCTCTTCACCAAGCGCTTACACAGATACACACGGGAGCATTTGAAAGCAGGTGTCTATCGTGGACCAGCCCGCAAAATGCCTGGTTTCAAACGCTCCCTCTTTCAAAACACTTTCAAATTCAAACACTTCAGTGTGCTTTCAAACACTCCCGTGCGTTGATCACTGAAGCCAATCACAGACATATCTGATGAGCATGTGAACACAATGGCCAATCAGAGGTGTTTACGAATCCGCTCAACAGCTCTCAAAGTGTCACATTTTTAAAATTTCAGTACCGATTGGTACCAAAGTCAAGACATTTCCTTACATTTTAAATATCATTACTGTCACTTTTGATCAAATTAACCCATCCTTATTGAATAAATATGTTAATTTTTTTTTTTTTTAATTGCTGACCCTAAACTTTTGAACAGTAGTGTATGTAATTTCACAAGTGGTGTCCAGTTATCATTTTGGAAATAAAAGGGGTTGCTTTTTTTTAATATCCATCTTGTGTAAAATGTCTTAAAATTCAATTAGTTTGATCAAATAACAAGTCAAGAAAAAGATATATCCATACTGTTACTTCCAGTTTTTTTATCATTTGGTTATGGAAGTTGAAGTGTATTGTGGCATTCGGTATGTTTTTACAAACATAATAGGCCAGTAAACATAATAGTATGCTATTCCGAACATAGCCTGTGTATGTTCTTATCTGGCCATGCATGTATCTATATCAGTTTCCTGGCAAACACATCAATGTATCATCATCTCATGTGTTGAGCCATGAATAATCAGGGATGAGTTCAGTTTTGAGTGCAATACTAACAGAATGAGCACAATCAAAATATTCCCAAGGTGACCTTGGAACTTAAGAATTGGAGACCCAGTTTAGAAAACCCCAAACCCTCCCACACTAAGAAAAGTCTATCTTGTTTTAAGGGGGAGCTAGTTTTCATTTTCAAGCAATGCGGCATATTCTAATACTAGTTAACAGCTGCCAAAAAGCATTTTTTTGCTTTCCTGCAGTGCTGCAGTAGTAGCCCCCAGGCAAGATATTTGAGAAAGACACAACTGTGGTTGTCAAAACTGATGATCGCTTCCCCCTGCATCATGGATTTTCCCAAGTTGAAACAGGGAGAGCTTAGTATTTCTGAATAGGAGTAGATTGGTTGACTCATGCAGCTTTTTCCCACAAAAATAGCTTATACTCAGGAAATACCCTCATGAATCCAAATATAGTTCTCATTATTATGCAGGTTTGAGTAAACCTTAAATTACACTACATATAATCAATTCTAAGCTGCAAAGGCATGTTCCTGTGTTTTATGTCTGTATAGACCTAATATTGGCCCCAGGGTTCATTTAATTTAGCATAAAGATTGACTGATGAGAGCAAAATCCTGAGTGAAAGCTGTGACGTGGGTGTGTCTGATTGTTGGTGGTGTGATGGTGGTAGATCAGTTGTGTTATGTTGGTGTGGATTAAATTTGAGTGCTGCTGTCTCCATCCCAAAGGCAGATTATGGTTGATCCTCATTGCCAGAGGTGTTTGTGTTTGATGTGTTTGTGTGTGTGTGTCACTCATCCACGCTGAATAAGACCATTTTAGTAACAGCTGCTTCTTATAGACTGTGTGTGTGTGTTTGCATCTCTGCATGTGTTAATCAAGACTGCAAATCACCTTATCTTGAACTAAATTTTCATTTGCATCCTGCAAACCAAAATGACATGAACTGCGTTATTCAATTGTGCTTTACTCTTTAAACATATGCCGTTTCTTTCTTTCGTTTTCTTTCAAGATGAGGACAGTCCGGTTTACTCGTCTTCATGTTCCCTGGTCTGTTCTCAGTCGTGAGGCAGAACTTCTTAAGATCAGAGTGCCCACTAAAAAGGTGAGTCACTATAAATCTTTCTAAAAGAAAATCATTCTAAAGGGGGAACAATTACATAAAAAGGCTGCATTTGAGAATAAAATATAAAGCTGTGATGCAGTGTGTAATGTATAATTTGTGACACTTATAAAGCTCTCAGGGACCTAAGTTTGAGTCTGGTCTGTCTCAAACAGGCACACAGAAAACATGTATGCATTTGACAGAACCTTTTATCCGATGCAACTTATGTGTTCTCTGGCAATCAAACCCACAACCTTGCTTTGCTACTGTACTGATCTTTATATTGAACTTTTGTTTATGAATTCACAGGAAAGATTTCCTAAGATTACTTAAAGAATTAGTTTACCCAAAAATCTAAATTATCCCATAATTTACTCACCCTCAAGCCATCCTAGGTGTATATGACTTTCTTCTTTCAGTCAAACACAATCGGAGTTACATTAAAAAATATTCTGGCTCTTCCGAGCTTTATAATGGGAGTGAATAGTAACTGATATTTTGAAGATCAAAAAAGCACATCAGTCAATCATAATCAGTAATCCATACAGCTCCAGGGGGTTAATAAATGTCTTCTGAAGTGAAGCAATGCGTTTTTGTAAGGAAATATCCATATTTATAACGTTCTAAACTATAATCACTGGCTTCCATATGAGAGTCGATTCCGACGGAAGAGTGGACTTTGACCAGACGCATGACGTATTGATGAACGGGGAAACGCAGAGGATAGAGAAAAACAAAACGCTGATCATTAGAAGTCTAAAACGAGAATTTTTAAAGAGAAATGTCAGAGGAGCTTGAGTTCGTTGCTCAGTCCTATTTGTTTGAACCTACTCTCGCCTAAGATTATGCTACTCCTACATCCTACGTCATACGCCAAAACTCGACTCTCGTGAACGCGCAAACAGATGTTACCAAAAGCTATAGTCTAAGCTAAGTTATAGTCTATAAATATGGATATTTTTCTTACAAAACGCATCGCTTCAGAAGGCCTTTATTAACCCCCTGGAGCCGTTCAGCACAACCGTTTAAAAATTGATAATAAGAAATGTTTCTTGAGCAGCAAATCAGCATATTAGAATGATTTCTGAAGGATCATGTGACACTAAAGACTGGAGTAATGATGCTGAAAATTCAACTTTGCCATCAAAGGAATTAATAAAATTAAGAAATTATAAAATATATTTTATATATCATAAAATACATTAAATCAGAAAACCATTATTTAAAACTGTAATATTTCACAATGTTACTGATTTATTGTATTTTGTTAACAAATAAAGGCAGTCTCGGTGAGCTTATGAGAACTTTCAAAAACTTTTAAAAAAAGTGTATTTATTCACAAATATCATGAATTGATGATTACAAAGGTATTTATATATTTAATTACTTCTTCTGACTTCTGACATTTTGTCAAAGCCAGTTCATAATGGCTCTACTGACTTATTTAAATCATCTTTTGTTTCTAATTATGAATGTAAAATTATTTTACTATTTTAGCTATTCTAATATGTGCAGTGTTAATTTTTAAACCAATATATTGAAAATAAAGTAGAATATGAAGTTTGACCCATTATACTGTTGCTGAAATCTCATTTCTAACTAACTGCTGATTGGCCTGTTGTTCTGACACAGATACAAGCTGTCATGCTGCAACGCTTGGTCACTTCCAGACTAGGCACAATGTCAGGATATTTCACATTGCATTGGTGAATGTAAAGGTGTTGAACACCAAACAATAACCATCAGAGCAAATATGCAAAACAAAAACCTTACATATGTGGTTCAACGGATCACAGTTCGCATCATATTATGGTTTATGTGTCACGGATTGGATCTTTTTTCGGATCAGCAAGATCAGCAAGAAAAAAAAATATTTTGGGGTTGTGGGGTTGTGTGTAACTTTGCTTTCCATTTATTACTTAAAGCACACTTTAAGTACTCTGATACCACAGCAAAGACCACTTGCCTAACTTATAAAGTTCAAACATTATTAAAGGCAAGTGAACAGTCAGTAAAAAATAAGAACAAATACACTAATCACAAGCATAGTTAAATACAATATAACAAAGTTACAAATAAAGTAAGGTCTAACTGTAGTATTCATTTCAGGTAAAGAAATGTAATACTTAAATATAAGATAACACTATAGTGTTCACTGTATAAATTTAATATAGATTAATCTTTGTTAAAGCTGTGTATTGTTGTTTGGTTAACATTAATTACATACAGACAACAGCAGGTATTTATAGACTGCTGTTACCTTAAGACCTAATGCACGGATCCAATAGAATGATACACATCCGATTTCTTTCTCAACTGTTTAAGACATAACCGACTGTGTTTACGAGAAAACTTGCAGAGACAGGTATTTTGACATATTTGTTTGTGTATGTGTCCATCCAAGTGCAAAGAGACATGAAAGAGGAATCAATTCGGAGTTTGTGCGCTATCTGAAATGCGCCTCTCTCTGTGTGTGCGCACTTCAGGTGTGTGTGGCTATGAGGACAGATAACAGCATGCGAGTACCAAATTAAATTCTCTTTTGCCTCTTCAAGTGCTGGAATGGTTTAAATTTATTAAATGTGCAAACTGGCAAGACAAAACACATTTAAATGATAAACTTTCACTCTATGGTGGTTAAACTTGCAGTTAATCCACGAATTACTTGCGTGCCGAACCATGGGGCCTGGTCCGTATGGATCACGGATCAACTACGATCCGTTTAACCCCTATTATATATGTTACATGTACATATGTATATATGCATGTATAATTTTATATAGGTATGACTTGACATTTTACTGCATATTGCATTGACCAATAAGCTAATGTCAATGATAAGAAACAATTCCTTCACTGGTGTGTCTGTCCGAGCTGTACAGACTCCATAGTCAGCCTAACTATGGACACTGGCACAGCCCGTGAGTGTCATGTTTTTCGTGTTAAGAGCTTTGGCTCCATGATCATCTTTGTAAGTGCTCCGGGTTGGCGCGGTCTAAGAGCAGTTGTAATGCCAAAAGTCAATTCTCAAAGTCTGAACACTGCAGAGAAAAAAAATGTGATCTGATTATACGGTCAACAAGCCGATTACTTGTAAAATGTTTTCAAATTCCTGCAAGGGACATTTGTCATATAGGCCGCATACTAAGATGATTGTTAGCGTTGTGTTTCCCTATACATTTAGATTTGGCTTTCATCCTGAAAGAATGATTTGTCCTTTGAGGTTGTGAGTTGTATTGAATGATATAATCTGATAATAATGGATTAGCTATTGAAACATATGGACCCACATCCTACATATGCTTCTGTTTGCGTTCAAATCAAGATATTCCCACTCTACACTTGTGGTGTCACATCATCTGACCCTGGTCTCAAGTATGTCTCGTCTGTCTTTAGCTCTGGATATAAATGGATTAATCTATCTTTAATTTCAGTTCCCTTATGCTTGTTTTTCCAGACGTATCGGCTGAAAGAGAAGACGGGGCTCATGGGCGTAATAAGCTCATTTTGGACGAAGATCAATCAGCCGTTCCAGCCGGGCGTACCAGAGCCCCAGGACCCACGCACACGTGTCCTATCCCAACCGTTCAGCAGAGACAAGCTACACCTGTGAGTGCCAGCGCTTGCAGACAGCCAGACTATCATAAAAGCGCATTTACAAATGGTAAACCCACACATTGGCCTTATTGTTTTTCTTTTATTTTGCAGATTTGATATAAAGTCAAAAAACAGCTTGTTCAGCAATGCAATACGAGGTCGAATTGTGAGTATCGAACCCAGAAATGAAAATTACGGCATTTACTCACCATTGTGTCATTCCAAACACACAAAGGAGACATTTTGAATGGTCAATTTTTCTCCCTGTACAGTTACAAGGATTGGGGACTGGAGCTTTCAAGCTTCAAAAATGACAGAAAAGCACCATAAAAGTATCATAAAACTATACCAATTGTGCCATACAATAGCAGACAAAAATGTATATGAGTGAACTCAAGAATTATTTATTCAGACCAGTTTTGTGGGCTGCTTTACTGAAAGGAACAAATTGTTCATGAATTAGACATTTGCTAATGGACTCACATGAACATGCCTAGGAGAACTAAGCTGAATATTCATTTAATAACTTAACTGGTTATAGGGATAGTTCACCCAAAAATGAAAATTATCCCATTATTTACTCACCCTCAAGCCATCCAAGGTGTATATGACTTTCTTCTTTCAGACGAATACAATCGGAGATATATTTAAAAATATCCTGGCTCTTCCAAGCTTTATAATGGCAGTGAATGTGGGGCACAATTCTGAAGCCAAAAAAAGTGCATCGACTCATCGCAAAAGTACTTCGCGCGGCTCTAGGCGGTTAATAAAGGCCTTCTGAAGCAAAGCGATGGGTTTTTGTAAGAAAAATATCCATATTTAAAAATTTATAATCTAAAATAACTAGCTTCCAGCAGCTGACCGTACGCATACTGAGTAACGCCTAAAGAGTAACTCGTGGCGCTATGTATGATGTAGGATGGTGGAGTAGCTTAAGCTTAGACGCCTCTCGCGATTTAAACAAATGGGGCTGTGCAACAACCTCAAGCTCCTCTTTTCCTATATCGAAATTCTCCGACATTTCTCTTAAAAATTGATTGTTTTAGACTTCTAATTTTTGACCGGTGTTTTGTTTTGCTCTATCCTCTGCGCTTCTGCTTTCGTCATTACGTCATGCGTCGGGTCAGGGGTTACTCTAGGTGTTAGTCCCATCGCTTCGCTTCAGAAGGCCTTCATGAAATCCCCGGAGCCATGTGGAGTACTATTACGATGGATGGATGCACTTTTTTTGCTTCAAAATTGGGCCCCCCATTCACTGCCATTGTAAAGCTTGGAAGAGCCAGAATATTTTTAAAATATCTCTGATTGTGTTTGTCTGAAAGAAGATAGTCATATACACCTAGGATGGTTTGAGGTTGAGTTAATCATGGGATAATTTCATTTTTGGGTGAACTATCCCTTTAAGTGCATGAGTTATATAAGCCATTTTATAGTCCTTTTTGGTCATTTGGTCCAATCCTCATTCACCTTAATTATATTGAATGAGTAGCCAAATTGGACTTTAATTGAATTTAATTGAATTTTAATTTATCTTTAATTTTTTTTTTTTTTTAAATGAACACTTTTAAGGACGCATGAAATTTCTCAAAAGTGACAGTAAAGACATTTATATTACAAAAGATTTCCATTTCAAATAAATGCTATTCTTTCTATAACTTTCTATTCATCAAAGAATCCTGAAAAAAAAAAAAATTTGTCAAAGTTTTGACAAATATATTAAGCACCACAACTGTTTTAAATATAAATGTTTCTTGAGAAGAATATTATAATAATATCTGATCATGATCAAGGGTCAATGATATCAAGGATCATGCCATCAGAGGAATAAATTACATTTTGAAATATATTCAAATACAAAACAGTAATTTTAAATTATAATAATATTTCACAATATTATTTTGATCAAATAAATGCAGCCTTGGTGAGCAGAAGAGATCTTTTCAAAAAAATTTAAAATCCTTACTGACCTGAATTTTGAACGATAGTGTATTTTTGTGTTGTGTCCACGCTCTTTCGCAGGTTTATGAAATTCTGAGGCGCACAGCCTGCACACAGACCTGTCAAACTATGGGTATGTTCCTGGAGATGCAATTGCAACAATTTAAACAATTGAACTATACTCTTTTAAATTGGATTGTTTAACTAACTGATTTAGTTAGTTTAGTCATTTATTATTTTTACTACAGACATTGAAATTCTCTCTCATTTCTGTTTCAGGCATTTCATCACTGCTAGCCAAAGGGGTTTATGATTCCGCCTTCCCTCTACATGATGTAAGTGCTGCATTTTACCTAGTTTAGGTGAAGCTGATACGTAATTTGTCTGTTAGTTTAGTGTAAATGTGTGATGAGGTTTGGGTAGAGCTCTGTGTGTGTTGTCATTGCTGCAGGGAGACTTTGACAGCTCAGAAGATAGAGAGCATCGCAACGACAGACAGGTGAGTCCTGCAGCTTTGATTGGATGGCAGTGTGTCACACGGTGACATTTAGCATAACCTTTGTTTTGACTGATAAAACGGCAATAAGCTGCTTATTCCAGTAAGATTGTGTGTGTGTGTGTGGGTCTTTGTCTAACAAGATGCAAAGAATATGGGTTTTGTAATAGAAAAGCTGAACAGTTAATATAACAGAGTGATATTTGTGTGTATTACAGATGTTGCATGAGGAATGGGCCAATTATGGCGCTTTCTACAAATATCAGCCAATGGACCTTATCAGGTATCAGAAATGATATACTTTACTACATCTGGTTCTATGAAAGATATTATTCAGTACACAGATGGTTATTGACTGGTTTTCCTTTATGAGAACTGTCATATGTGTGTGTACTTTCACGGACTGCCATAAATAGTTCTACTTCAAAGCATATGGCTTGTTAAGGAGAGATGTGTCACTTCTCAGTATCTTTTAAGATTTTCACCTGGCAGGTGATAAAACACCTGAAAAAAAAACCCACTGCCTATCCCAAAATGGCTACTTAAAAGTAAAGTATGTAAGATTTTCTTTTTATGTTAAAATACTTTATCTTAACCCAGTTTCCAATGGAGACATTAAACATTGAGATATTAGCTTTTTCCATCCAAAGTTGCAAATTTAACTTATGCACAAAATTGAAATATTGTATAAAATATCCAGCGAGACAAAGAGAACAAAACTGTCACTTCCTGATAAACTGGTGCCAATTATCACTAAGAAAAATATAAGTAGTTGCAATAGGGGAAGCCACTGTGGGTCTTTTTTGGTATACATCATAAATTAATTGCTCCTCAGAGCGCGCAGGCGAAACGCAATAAGCATGGTGATGTTATCTTGTGTTCAGAGCCGGATGCCTGCTGTTTGGGAATGCTGACGTTTAAGACAGTTCTGAAAGGCATTTATACCGAACCACTTTGACGACGGACTTTGGCTAAGGCATTTCCAAAACAACATTTCAGATGCTATACAATGCTGTGTGCTGATTAGTCCAGTTATTCCATCCTATAATGCAAAGTCACATGACTTTTTTGATGCGCATCAAGGAATTTATTCAGGTAAATGATTCCATCGTAGTTTATGTCCATGTTTTCTTTTCGGATAAAAAATTAGCATACGTTTTTTTTAAATTTATGCGCTTCTTGTTGTTTCCATTCAGCTTTTATTATATCCTAAAATGCACATAAAAATAGGTGGATGGAAACAACGCTATTGAGAGCTATTTTTCCAGTTCAACCTATAGCAAGAGTTTGGGGCGTGGCTACTGCAGCAGGCGGAGCCAGAGGGTGTTTAGCCACTGTGGGACCATGACTGATGTGTTACATGGGAAAAGACATTCAGCTTAGGGTACAGAAGAGCAAGCCAAATTTCGCTGCATTTAGACCTTCAAAGATTAAACAGGTCATGAACACATCAAAGCGAACAGGACATTGCGATGCAACGCGCTACAATGGACGCTTTAATACCATACAGCATCATCATGCACCCGTTCAAAAAGATAAATGTACCAGTTTATGAAGTTTACTTTGATGTGTCCAGTGTTGATAAATAGTTATGGCGTGTCTAAAAAAACATCTGGTGCACATATGTTGGATGGGTTTATTATAAGAGAGACACTTACGTTCGCTCTAGACAGAGTGTTTCCCTACTCAATTGCTTACTCATGACACGTAGCAACACAGTTGGACCTTTTATTAAAAGTAGCCTAATTGTACTTGAGACATATGCGCGAAAGGGGCATTTGCAAAATATGCTACGTGCCACTAGTGCTGCAAAAAACTATATCACATTCAAAGTGAGATGCTCATCAAACAAGTATAGATTACATTTTCAGCATAATAAAACATTATTAAATGACCTACAAATGGAAATGGAAGCTGAAATGGAATACGAATTGCATTTGGTGCATTTAATATGCCATCTGGCTATCGCATATATTAAATACGTGCCCACTGTATAGTACAGTATGTATGCTGTGAACTGCAGATAGCATGTCTTTGACAGTACAATAGGAAGATTACTTAGTAAATGTATTACTTATTAGTTGGCTCACATGGAGTCTGCATATTGTTTGACATTGTCTGAGCTGAATATGGGGGAGAAACTCCGAAATGTACCTGAATATGGCAAAATGAAGCTGACGCTTTTATTGGTTGCTGAAAGCATAATCAAAAAAGCCCAAATATTTTAATGTGTGATGTGTAAAACTTTGTGAATGGCATTCGATTTCTGCAGGTTCACATTCCATGCAGTCGTTTTTTGAAAACAGTATGTATGTGTTGGTGTTCAGTGGTTGTTTACCTTGTCAAATTTGTGACAGTTTTGTAACCCGTTTACCTGTATTCAACAGGAAGTACTTTGGAGAGAAGATTGGCCTGTATTTTGCCTGGTTGGGAGTGTACACACAGCTGCTGATTCCTGCCTCAGCTTTAGGAGTCGCAGTATTCCTGTATGGCTGCTTCACCGTAGACACCAATGTGGCCAGGTAAACACATTCTTACATCATGGCGGAGTCTTTTTATTGACTTCTGTCATGTTTAATGAACAATTTTTTTTCTATCCCCTAGCCCTAAATCTAACCCTCACAGATTTTCAGTGAGACTTTATTTAGAGTGTTCATTAAGCCATTTTCTTTGTGGAGACTTACTATTGAAATTAGTTTTTCTTAATAAGTTAACCTAACTTAAAATATGTATTTTGAAATATTTACATTTGAATTAGAATGATTTATTTGCTTTATGAACCCTTTTTACTTGTGGGGATGTTTTATCAGGTTTTGCAGTTTTCTGAAATTTGTAAAGCACAACTGTAACTTTTTTAAAAGAAAACCATTTTCTAAGAAAATAGATGTTCATGTATTGCAGTGATTTTTTTCTTATCTAATCAATAACTAATTTCTCTCTCTTTCAGTCAAGAGATGTGTGATGAGCGTCTTAATTTCACCATGTGTCCTCTATGTGATCGTGTGTGTGATTACTGGCAGCTGAGCAGTATCTGCAGTACTGCACGTGCCAGCTATCTATTTGATAACCACGCCACCGTGGGTTTCGCCATCTTTATGTCCCTCTGGGGTATGAGCTGCATGAATATGTACATTTGATGATAAACTATGTGTTTACTGTACATTTATAATATATTGAGAAGTAAAAAAATGGTGGTTTAAAGAGTAATAGATAATTGTGTGTGTGTGTGTGTGTGTGTGTATGTGTGTGTTTAGCGGCAGTGTTTCTAGAACACTGGAAGAGGAGGCAGAGATGTCTACAGCACAGCTGGGATCTTACCGGCATGGAAGATGATGAGGTGAGTAAAATCCAAAGCATTTGAGAATTCTAGAAACATGATCAAAGCCACAGAATGTCTATGCCAATAGGCTTATAGTTAAGTCACAGCCATGAGCAAAGATGTGCTACTTGCTACTAGTTGGATACAGTTGGTAGTAGGGGAATTCTCATTTTAGAGATTATTTTTCTGGACAGAAATCTTTTGTGCACAATGTATATTTTTACTTGGTTTCCCTAGAAGAGAAAGACTGTACATTTTAAATGCATACACTAACATTCAAAAGTTTGGGGCCAGATTTTTTGAAAGAAGTCTCTTATGCTCACCAAGGCTGCATTTATTTGATCAAAAATACAGTAAAACAGTGATATTGTGCAAATAATCTTTCAATTTATGACTGTTTTGAATAAATTTTAAAATTTATTCCTGTGATGGCAAAGCTGAATTTTCAGCATCATTCCTGTAGTCTTCAATGTCATATGATCCTTCAGAAATTATTCTAATATGCTGATTTGCTGCATTTTTGGGGGATTCTTTGATAAAAAGTCTTTGCTGTCATTTTTATCAATGTAATGCGTCCTTAATAAATAAAAGTTTTTTTTTTAATCTTACTGACCCCAAACTTTTGAATGGTACTTTATTTGCTAAAAGTGAATTTTGTCACCATTTATCAGCAGAGATGAGCATCATAAGCATATAGATACGATAATACACATGCGCTAAAAGCGATAAAACTTTCATATGGATAAAATATTTATTGAAAATTAGTGACTTCTTTTCATATCTTATGGCTTTTGGTGCAGTTTTATAAAACCAATTAGCCACTTGAGGCAACATTGTTCATGTCACGTCTATCATCACCTCTTATCCTTTTTACGCACAGCCTACAATATAACTGCCCTCTTAAAAACTACTCTGGAGTCTCACCCATGAACATCACCGGAAGCAACACGGTTTATAAAGCATCGTTAAACATAATGCTAGATAATAGCCAATTCTCTCCAACAGACCCTCACACTGACTTCTAATGCCCTGGTCTTCATTTAGGTTTATTAAAATTCAAGCTTTCATTGTTCTTGAGGGTCTGAATTGTTCAACTGGGAGCTGATTCAGTTTGAAGTGTGTGTTTACTGTGTAAGGTGGTAGGAGAGGGTGGCATGTATGTGTGTGTGACAGGACATGTGTGAGTAATGAGATTGTGTTCTGCTTAAAGCATTGAGCTGAGTGGATGAAGGACTGCACTCTCAACAGGACGCAATGGAGATCATGAGCATCATGCTCATGTGAACGATAATGAAGTTCAATTACACCGCATATTAAGCACTGTAAATATGTGTGTCTAACTCCATGTTTTCTTTGCTTTGATGCTCACCAATAGGAAAGGGCTGAGGTAAACCTATCTCTTGCTCTCTTTCTTTCTGTCTCTGTTTCTATATTGTTTCCGTCACGCTCAAATGCACACCATATTTCACCACGTCCCTCACACTTCCCCCCACCCTCATCATCGCTCCATCTCCCGTTTGCGATTTTCTGCGCAGCGGGAGGATCAATTTTGCATCCGAGTCTGTGATGATGCTGTTTGATGAATCAACCCTGAATTCATAGGAGGAGAGATTTACAGTGGATTAACTTTGTAGTAACCTGTGTGCCAACGAATCCTTTACCGTGATTTTATACCATTAACCTCAATGCCATAATCCTGACCACAATGTACTTGCCAGATAATCACGACCTTATTTGTGACACTGAAAATGCTACCTGTCACCTGAAACACATTTTATATTATAAAAATATCAGCTTAAGCATTGTGTTTTGAACATACAACTATATACCACTCTTGTACAGGATGGTAGTCTAACAGATTGAGTCTACAGCACTGTGTTATATATAGCATATTACCCAGAAAAGCCCCGTGGGTTATGTGCTTTTTAATGAACTTGCAATTTTGTATCATATCAGTGTCTTTGCCTCAAGACAAGAAATTATTTAATGTGGAACCAAGATAATTATTTCTATTTGTGCATGTGTTTGTGAATCCTGTTTCTATGGAGACTGTTTTGCTTATGCATTTCTGAGGAAGTGATGTTGGATTTGACATTGGAGTCCTTTATCACAGAGCTTGACATGTATGTTTGTGTGTTTAAATCTCAGAATGAGCTACGACCAGCATATGAGGACTTTCTTCTTAAGAAACAAGAGAAGGCGGCAAAGAATAAGAAGAAGGAAGAGGTAACTGCGCTATTACGTACAAAAATTTATGTTGATGATAAACAAATTCCATGATTTCTCCATGTCTTTAAGATTTTAATAATTTCGGACTTGGAAATCACAATTCCCGATATCATGGGAATAATTTGTTTTTATAAAATAAATAAATAAATACATTTCTGATTTTAGTGTATGGAAAAACTACTGAACAAATAATTACAAATAATTGAACCCTTGCCCAAATTCTGAAGGGATTTGTACAGGATTCCTATTGGAATATTTATAATAATTTTGATATTTTTTAAATAAAATATAATAATTATAGGTTGCCATAATTTTGCCAAGCAAGAAAATTTAACATATGTTGTTAATCCTGGAACTGCATTCCTGTCCAAAACCTTTGCTCTAGCCCTAGCCCTACTACTAAACCTAACCATAACTTATCCCTAAAATCAGAAGGAAATGATAGGTGAATAACACTGATGTAGAAGTGCCTAAACTTGACATAGACTGTAAACAAGTGGCTTTGTTGACTGAAATGTTGTTCCAGGATCAACAAAGATGTTGATCCAGGAACATGTTGTACTTTGTGAAATCGTGTTTACCAATAAGTATAGTAATTTAAATTAATCACCTTTTTGATTCCCTTCAAATTCCCATTAGGATTTACTAATACTAAATACTAATACTAAACATAACCATAACTTATCCCTAAAATCAGAAGGAAATGATAGGTGAATAACACTGATGTAGAAGCACCTAAACTTGACACAGACTGTAAATATGTCCCTCCAATCTGATTTGTTGATTGAAATGTTGTTCCAGGATCAACAAGATGTTGATCCAGGAACATGATGTACTTTGTGAAATCGTGTTTACCAATAAGTATAGTAATTTAAATTAATCACCTTATTTGATTCCCTTTAAATTTCCATTAGGATTTACTAATACTCTACACATTCCTACACATTTATTTCATTTAATATAAGTGCATTTTTAGTGTCAAGTTCTTTTTAATCACTAGTCAGGATCTCAAGGCGAAGTCTTTAATTTTTGTTTTAAATTAATTATTGCATAAAAATGCACTGAGCTGAAATACCTGGAATATCACGCAAATATTTCCAAGTAGATATGAGAGAATGAGTGTGTGTGTGTGTGCAGTGCTTTTAATCTCTGCTCTGTGTTCTAGCCGGACGCAGGAACAGATGACAAAGGAAGAGAGAAGCTACTGTCTGCTAAAGGAGGGCAGTCACCGGTGAGGAGGGGGGAGATAATTTGAGAGTTTACTGTGTTTGTCTAGGAGAGAGCAAGCTAATCAACTTAACCAGAAAAGGCGGGGCTTCAGGGATAATGCAGTTAGTTCTCAGCTGTCAGTCACCGAGTGGTCACTGCACTGACCTCTGTCGGACCCCACCTGCCCACCCAACTCATATCCGTCTTTCTCCTTATCTCGTCCCACATTAGCACTCTCTTATCTTTTTCTTCCTCATTCGGACAGTTTAATTAATAAGATAATGAATTACACAGACCAACAGAGAGACCACTGGCACCATGTTTTTCCTGTCTGAAATGAGCAGTTTGGTCGCAATTTCATTTGATGTGATTTTGCGGATTTTTGTTACTGTCATTGTGCCCTTGTACGTAGTGTCAGGCCTGCGCCGCATACACACAACACACGTATGCGCTCAAACACTATATCTGGCGTACACGCTTACTACACACGGCACTCAAAGCAGATTACCTCTCTGGGTATTCCACACTAGATTATACAGGATTAGAGTCAGAGCTGGATTAAAACACGCAAGTTAGAGTGGTGTCCTTCCTCTAATCAAAGACACATGTTCACTGTTTATGTGCGTGTACCTGAGAGAGTGTAGTGTTTTAATTCAGATTTCATGTGTTTACGTCTGGTGGGTTTAATTAAATCACCCTTACTTGCATTAAATGATGACATTGTTCTAAGTCCAAACTATTTCCTGTTCTGTTACATACAACCCGAATTCCGGAAATGTTGGGACGTTTTTTAAATTTGAATAAAATGAAAACTAAAAGACTTTCAAATCATTTGAGCCAATATTTTATTCACAATAGAACATAGATAACATAACAAATGTTTAAACTGAGAATTTTATGCACAAAATGAGCTCATTTCAAATTTGATGCCTGCTACAGGTCTCAAAATACTTAAGACGGGGGCATGTTTACCATGGTGTTGCATCTCCTCATCTTTTCAAAACAGTTTGAAGATGTCTGGCCATCGAGGTTATGAGTTTCTGGAGTTTTGGTGTTGGAATTTGATCCCATTCTTCCCTGATACAGGTTTCCAGCTGCTGAAGAGTTCATGGTTGTCTTTGACGTATTTTTCATTTAATGTTGCTCTAAAACCTTTATATACCTTTCAGCATTCATAGTGCCTTCCAAAACATGCAAGCTGTCCATACCGTATGCACTTATGCACCCCCATACCATCAGAGATGCTGACTGAGCGCTGATAACACGCTGGAAGGTCTCCCTCCTCTTTAGCCCGGAGGACACGGCGTCCGTGATTTGACAAGAATGTCAAATTTGGACTCGTCTGACCATAGAACACTTTTCCACTTTGAAACAGTCCCATTTTAAATGAGCCTTGGCCCACAGGACACGATGGCGCTTCTGGACCATGTTCACATATGGCTTCCTTTTTGCATGATAGAGCTTTAGTTGGCATCTGCAGATGGCGCGGCAGATTGTGTTTACCGACAGTGGTTTCTGGAAGTATTCCTGGGCCCATTTACTCTGCCTCTCTAAGACATCCCTTTTATAGCTAATCATGTTACAGATCTGATATCAATTAACTTAATTAGTTGCTAGATGTTCTCCCAGCTAAAACTTTTCAAAATGTCTTGCTTTTTCAGCCATTTGTTGCCCCCGTGCCAACTTTTTTGACACCTGTAGCAGGCATCAAATTTGAAATGAGCTCATTTTGTGCATAAAAGTGTAAAATTTCTCAGTTTAAACATTTATTATGTTATCTATGTTCTATTGTGAACAAAATATTGGCTAATGTGATTTTAGTTTTCATTTTATTCAAAAAACGTACCAACTTTTTTTAGCTATATGCAAGCAAATCATAGGATGACTTTACCAAAAGGTGTAAACAGTGCTGTTGTTTTTTTTGTTTGTTTTGTAAAAAATTTAATTAAATTTAAGTAAATATAGCAAGTGTTCAAAAGTGCAAAATCCACTAATTAGAAGAATATAATAACCAGTCTTAAGGCCCTTTCACACCAAGGATGATTACTAAAATGATAACGATAACTATACAGTTTTAATAATCATTCTAATTCTATGAGAATAGGGAAGTCCAATTTACAACTATAACAGTAACGGCACAGAGGAGCGATACCATTAGAATCACTTTCAGAACTATTTTTTTCCAGTTGATGAACAATAAAAAACATTGACAGCCAATCTGAATCCATTCTGCTTTAAAGAGCTCAAGCATTTAAAGCTCAGACCGTTGGTATAGATGCTAATATACACTATCTGCTTGTTAAGTCGTGACGTAAGGAATGCCGTTTCTGGGTCCAAGCCTCGACTCGTTTCACTTGAGAATGGCATCTCCACGGCCGTTTATGAACGCTATTTATTCATATTAAACATTTAACATTTTAAAGTTAAACATTTAAAATACTTACAGTCTACACAACAGTCTCCATGCTCACAGCATCACAGACATTAATATTTTAATGATTTATAAAAGATGAATCACTGTCTGGCCATCTGGGATTTTGGTATGGAGATAAAGTTTATGATTCTAATTTTTTGGAAGTATTACACCACATCGTGTGTGTATATTAGCACCATTTGTTGTTTTCTTGTGGTATGAGAAAGAGCGTTTGGACCCGGAAGCGCTGCAGCGTGACGTCAGACTTAACAACCGAATATTGCCAAAAGTTTTGGGACGTCTGCCTTTACATGCACATGAATTTTAATGACATCCCATTCTTAATTAAGCTATAACAGCTTCAACTCTTCTGGGAAGGCTTTCCAAAAGGTTTAGGAGTGTGTTTATGGGAATTTTTGACCATTCTTCTAGAAGCGCATTTGTGAGGTCAGGCACTGATGTTGGCGAGAAGGCCTGGCTCACATTCTCCGCTCTAATTCATCCCAAAGGTGTTCTATCAGGTTGAGGTCAGGACTCTGTGCAGGCCAGTCAAGTTCCTCCACACCAAACTCGCTCATACATGTCTTTATGGACCTTGCTTTGTGCACTGGTGTGCAGTCATGTTGGAATAGGAAGGGCCATCCCCAGATTGTTCCCACAAATTTGGGAGCATGAAATTGTCCAAAATGTCTTGGTATGTTGAACCATTAAGAGTTCCTTTCAATGGCATTAAGGGGCCAAGTCCAACCCCTGAAAAACAACTCCACACCATAATCCCCCCTCCACCAAACTTTACACTTGGCACAATGCAGCCAGGCAAGAACCGTTCTCCTGGCAACCGCCAAACCCAGACTTGTCCATCGGAATTGCCAGACAGAGAGTTCAGTGGCGGCGTGCTTTACACCACTGCATCGGACGCTTTGCATTGCATTTGTTGTTGTAAGGATTGGATGCAGCTGCTCGGCCATGGAAACCCATTCCATGAAGCTCTCTACACACTGTTCTTGAGCTAGTCTGAAGGCCACATAAAGTTTGGAGGTCTGTAGCTATTGACTTGCAGAGAGTTGGCGACTGCGCACTGTGCGCCTCAGCATGCGCCGACCCCGCTCTGTGATTTTACGTGGCTGAGTTGCTGTTGTTCCCAATTGCTTCCACTGTTATAATACCACTAACAATTGACTGTGGAATATTTAGTAGTGAGGAAATTTCATGAATGGACTTATCTCAGTACCACGCTTGAATTCACTGAGCTCCTGAGAGCTGAGTGAATGTTTGTAGAAGCAGTCTGCATGCCTAGGTGCTTGATTTTATATACCTGTGGCCATGGAAGTGATTGAAACACCTG
Organism: Ctenopharyngodon idella; assembly: GCF_019924925.1. Lineage (NCBI taxonomy): Eukaryota > Metazoa > Chordata > Actinopteri > Cypriniformes > Xenocyprididae > Ctenopharyngodon > Ctenopharyngodon idella. Next base: position 29,995,173 of record NC_067237.1, on the reverse strand, counting down.
AATTCAATGATTTGGAGGGGTATCCCAATACTTTTGGCAATATAGTGTATTTATCGTTTTTGCTATCATTCTTGGTGTGAACAGGCTTTTATTCTTTTTAGTTTTTTTTTTTTCTTTTTCCTATATATACTATTTTATTTATTCATTTTTATATTAATTATTTTACAAAAACAGTTAAAGGATTAGTTCACTTCAGAATTAAAATTTCCTGATAATTTACTCACCCCCATGTCATCCAAGATGTTTATGCCCTTCTTTGTTCAGTCGAAAAGAAATTAAGGTTTTTATGGAAAACATTTCAGGATTTTTCTCCATATAGTGGACTTCAACATGATTCAACGGTTTGAAGGTCCAAATTGCAGTTTCAGTGCAGCTTCAAAGGGCTCTACATGATCCCAACAGAGGAAGTTGGAGGAGAAAATGAGATGGAGTTTTTCACACTACTGCGGTACTTCCGCCAACGTCACGCGTGACCTTTCCAATGTGATTACGTAATGCGTGGCGCATCACATAGCAGTGCAAGACGAGCATTTGTGGTTAAAAAGTATATCTTTTTTTTTTTTTTTTTTTTTTTTAGAAAATGACCAATCATTTCAATAAATAAGTCCCTTACTCCTTGGCTGGGATCGTGTAGAGCCCTTTGAAGCTGCAGTGAAACTGCAGTTTGGACCTTCAACCTGCTGAACCATGTTGAAGTCCACTATATGGAGAAAAATCCTGGAATGTTTTCCTCAAAAACCTTAATTTCTTTTCAACTGAAAAAAGAAAGACACACATATTGGATGACATGGGGGTGAGTAAATTATCAGGAAATTTTAATTCTGAAGTGAACTAATCCTTTAACATATTTCGACAATACACTATAAATGTCTTGATGCAAGATTTGTCTAGAAACATTTAAAAACATTGTTGATGTTCTGTTTAAAAAAGGGCAAAATAGTATATATTTATAGTATGGGCCATCATATTGGTTATTAACATAACATAAAAATAATTATTGCTTATCAGTATTAGGCAAAAATTTCAGTTATGTATTGTTTTCGCCCAGTAGCTAGTGTATTCAGTGTCTAATATGGTGAGCATATGGAGTAACATGCTGTTGTTCTTGTAGCTTGCCTCAGAGTCTTTGTCATGGACAGACCGGCTGCCAGGATACTGCATCAACATATCCTCTATCCTCCTTATGGTGGGTACCTTTCCTAATAAGAGCATGTACATTAGTGTTTTTATATTGTCAAGATTGTTATTTATATGTTTTCTCAGGTTGGGGTCACGTTCTCTGCCGTGTCTGGAGTGATTCTCTACCGCATCATTGTGTTTGCTGTTATGTCGATGAACCCTGATCACGAGGCCAAGGCTAATGTGCGTGTTACAGTGACAACTACTGCTGTCATCATCAACTTGCTGGTGGTTCTGGTGCTGGATGAGATCTACGGTGCTATAGCGGCCTGGATTACAGAGCTTGGTGTGTGTGTTTACATGACAAAAAGATGAAACGTGTTGCATTTGAAAAAAATGTTCTACTGACTCTAATAAGATAGGATTATGCATTAACGATGATGATTATTATGAATATGATGTTAATGTTGCACTTACAGAGATTCCAAAGACTGAATCGACATTTGAGGAGCATGTGATCTTGAAAGCTTTTTTGCTGAAGAGCATGAATTCATTTGCACCTGTCTTCTATGTGGCCTTCTTTAAGGGCAGGTAAAATGGCATCCCATTAGCATACCCACCCAAACTAATGTGGCGTTCCGTCTCTGTTGCGAGCTAAGATAACTGGATTATTATAATGTACTTTGTTGCTGTTTGTCATGTCCAGTGTGTTGCAGTGTAGTTGTGTGCTTACTGTAGTATTGTGTTTATTGTATATTGTAGTGTTTGTCTTACTGTAGTGTTATGTGTTTACTGTATACTGTAGTGTTGTGTGTCTGTCCTGTGTACTACATTGTTGAGAATGTTATTTGTTGTTTATATTGTATATATCACTTTGCAGTGAGCATTTGTTTCATAAGAACATTTTTATATAGAGAGAAAAAGTTTTAACCTAAAATAACGCAACAAACAAAAAACTGATACTCTATTTTTTCTATTTTCTATTTAGATTTTTGACAGTATATTTCTTCTGCTTTTTAATATAATTAATGTACACGAGTTCCATGTTGTGCACTTAAATGAAAGCTTTTTTCTCTAAATTACTTTTGTACCTCCTTTTTTTTTACTAAAATGAAATGATAACATATTTTATTAATAAATTTCCAGCTGCGAATTACGATTCTATAACAACTTCTTTTGTGGTGTCTGTGTGTTACATGTAGTGTTGTATGTCTTTATAGTGTTTGAGCTGTAGCTTACAATGTAGTTTGTCACTGTGTAGTATGTGTGGCGTCAGTGTCTAACACCAAAATGCTGAATTTCTGGGTTAGCGTTGTTTAATCCAGAGAATATTTTAAATTATCCCTGATAACTCTGGTGTGCTAATTTAGGTTTGCCGGTCGTCCTGGTGACTATGTTTATGTCTTTAAGGATTTCCGCATGGAAGAGGTAATTATTAAAACAACAATATATTTGTCTTCAGTGTTTTAACATAACATAACTATTTGCATGTACATGTGTTTTTGGTCTAGTGTTCTCCAGGTGGCTGTCTTATTGAAGTGTGTATTCAGCTGGGAATCATTATGCTGGGGAAGCAGCTTATTCAGAATAATGTGTTTGAAATTGCCATTCCGTAAGTGTTTTACACACATGCAAAGTCTTCCTTGTGGTCCCTTTGCTAATTTTCTTTGATTCCGCAATGCACCCCCACTGTCTATTAAAGAAAGCCTCTAACTCTCTTGTTAAATTAAATTTTAATTATCAACACTGTTTAACTTCACCAAAGCAGTGCACAGTGAGTAATGAAGGAAGTGTTGGTTTAAAATGGCACAGCTGAGCTGACATTCTGCTTGACATTACAGAAAGCTGAAGAAGATGTATCGCACGTATAAGGAGGAGAAAGATGGATCGGCAGATGAGGAGGACAAAGACTCCAAACGAGAACCGCAGCGCTGGGATCTGGACTATGATCTGGAGCCATATGAGGGTTTAAGCCCAGAGTACATGGAGATGGGTGAGTACCACATGCTCAAACTGAACGATATGCTCAAATGTCAGCAACTTTTGGTGCATCGCTTTCATTATTCTACTTGTTGTAAATGCTGTGCATCATAAAAATGTTTAGCAGCATGTCATATCTATATGCTTGGTACATAACTTGAAAGCCTTATTTAGCTGTTTAATGACAGTGTTGTGGCTCAAAGTTTTTTTTAAAGTCAACCAAACATACTTTTTTTAATACACATTCATGGTCTTAAAGGGTTAGTTCACCCAAAAATGAAAATTCTGTCATTAATTACTCACCCTCGTGCCGTTTTACACCTTCGTTGATTTTCGGAACACAAATTAAGATATTTTTGTTTAAATCCGATGGCTCCGTGAGGCCTACATAGGGAGCCATGACATTTCCTCTCTCAAGATCCATTAATGTACTAAAAACATATTTAAATCAGTTCATGTGAGTACAGTGGTTCAATATTAATATTATAAAGCGACGAGAATATTTTTGGTGCGCCAAAAAAAACAAAATAACGACTTATTTAGTGATGGACGATTTCAAAACACTGCTTCAGGAAGATTCGGAGCGTAATGAATCAGCGTGTCGAATCATGATTCGGATCGCGTGTCAAACCGCCAAACAGCTGAAATCACGTGACTTTGGCGCTCCGAACTGCGGATTCGACACGCTGATTCATTATGCTCCGAAGCTTCCTGAAGCAGTGTTTTGAAATCGGCCATCACTAAATAATTCGTTATTTTGTTTTTTTTGGCACACCAAAAATGTTCTCGTCGCTTTGTAATATTAATATTGAACCACTGTACTCACATGAACTGATTTAAATATGTTTTTAGTACCTTTATGGATCTTGAGAGAGGAAATGTCATTGCTCCCTATGTAGGCCTCACGGAGCCATCAGATTTAAACAAAAATATCTCAATTTGCGTTCTGAAGATTAACGAAGGTCTTACGGGTCTGGAACGCCATGAGCGTGAGTAATAAATGACAGAATTTTAATTTTTCGGTGAACTAACCCTTTAATGTGAATGAGTCATCAGTGTACTTTAATAGCTCTTCAAAATGTAATGATACACTCCATCATTATGAAAGTAAAATGTGGCTTTAGTTTAGTTGGCTTTGTCAGTTTTTGTTTTGATGTATAATAACTTTAAAGGGTTAGTTCACCCAAAAATGAAAATTCTGTCATTTATTACTCACCCTCATGTCGTTCCACACCTGTAAGACCTTCATTCATCTTCGGAACACAAATTGAGATATTTTTGATGAAATCCAATGGCTCAGTGAGGCCTGCATTGCCAGCAAGACAATTAACACTTTCAATGCCCAGAAAGCTACTAAAGACGTATTTAAAACAGTTCATGTGACTACAGTGGTTCAACCTTAATGTTATGAAGCAACGAGAATACTTTTTGTGCACCAAAAAATAAAATAACGACTTTATTCAACAATATCTAGTGATGGGCGATTTCAAAACACTGCTTCATGAAGCTTCAAAGCTTTACAAATCTTTTGTTTCGAATCAGTGGTTCGGAGCGCGTATTAAACTGCCAAAGTCATGCCCCCCAGCGGTGACCCATAGAAATTTCGAAACACTTATGAGGTAACAAAGGCTTGTTTGCTGAAATCACGTGACTTTGGCAGTTTGATATGCGCTCCGAACCACTATTTAAATTAAAGACTTGTTCAGACTTGTTCGTTGCGAAAATTTGGTCTGATAAACATTTTATTGACAATAAATGTCTGTTAATTTATCTATTCATATTGCCACAAACATTTGCATGCTGTCAATGTAACAGATTTTTTTTTAATGGAGGGGCTTCAAATCTCTTTCCTATCACACTGTGAAAACACTGCCTGACCAATAAGTTTTGCACTTTCGGTCACATGCCCAGAGCTGCTGCTATTACAAAAAGATGACTCGGTGGCACTCACAAACAGTATGAGTTTTATTCTAATGCCAGCCAGGTACACATGATTTTCAAAGTCGTCAGATCACTGTTCTTCTCAAACCACATGACTGTCTGGGGTACCATTTAGTTGCGTGCACATTACACAATCAATCGGTGACAGGGGGCGTCGTACATTACACAACATTTCAATAGGAAGAATCATCAACAACTCAAAAATATATTAAAAAATTGTCAAAATACATTTCACAACCAAACACACATGAGAAGTGATACAGGAATAATGTAAGATCACGCACAAGTCAGTTATCGTGCTAGACTGGATTTCCTTCTGTTAAAATGATAGTCCGCAAGAAGCTTGCGATCCAAGCTGTCTGTGCACCGATTTGCATCAAAAATGTAAAAAGAAGCATATGAAGGAGAAAATGGTTGCTTGAAGAAGCCATGCTTGCTGATGTTATGTTGCAGATCTATGACTCCTCCCCCTGAACTTTCCCTTGCCCTGTATCTTGCTCTCTCATTAGCTATAGGTCATCACTGATGTAATTTCAGGCAAAACTCATTTCAGACTGGGTCCAGAAAGGTCCAGATATTTAGCATGCTAAATATTTCACAGGCATCATCGCTTCTCTCAGGTTGTGTCTTTGATCATACGCAATACGCGATCACTCATGTGAATGAGCACCAATTTGCCTCCGATTTCAGGCATTTGTCTGCGATTTCCTGTCGGTGAGTGGAAGTCAGGGCTAAAATCATGCAGTGTGTACCCGGCATAAGCGACAATGAATAGCGGAGGAAGAATACAGAACAGGTGTTCTGTCAAAGTCTGTTCACCCTGTTTCCCCTTAGGATAGTGTTCCTAGTAATGCCGCCACACAAACCGCTCATTGCACTGGTGTTTCCGCAGTTACCAATATTGTTCGTCCATGGTGAGAGATGTTGCTGAAGTGGCTTAGAAGTTGTTGATTCTATCCCGTATGTGGATGGATCTTAACCAGTATCAGTTTGGTAAATATTAGAACCTCGCTGTATAAGAAACATGGGGGGAACGGAATCCAATGGCGAGCAATCCAGCTGTCAAAATCCGTTCTCCCACCTTTATGGTGAGAGATGTTGAAGTGGCTTAAATTTTGTTGCTTCTGTCCTGTATAGAGATGAATCTGCACATTTTCATTCAGTCAGTCTGTTTTTTTAATGCATTGGTCTGAACAGACAATTTGCATACAAAAACCAGACCCATTTGTGTTGGTGTGAACAGGCCTTAAGCTTTGTGATAGTCAAGGAATGACCATGGTGGATGGGAGACCATAGACTCATCTTGATTGAGGGAAACAATAAAACAGTATCAAGTTGATAAGGTCCATGACAGATATAAATAAATGTAAATCAGATTAACCCTGTAGTACAGTAGCACTAAGCTGATTCTGTGTGTCAATGACTACTGAAAGCATTGTACGCAGTGAAGACTTGATTAGTCACGATACCAAAATGATGATTTCATGCTTCGGGTGTGTGATAGCGTGTGAGCACTGCATTGAGTTCTTTTTGAGGCTTATTGCACTTAACTCTTTTTTAAGATCAAGCCCGTCCCTGGCTTTTTCTCAATCACGCCTGTTTCTTTATCGCTGTAACGTGCAAATAACTTTAAGCAGTCCTGTGCTGCAAGAATATATATATACAGTGCGTGCATAATTAATATGCAAGTCGATATTTTGATCATATTTTTTTCCAAGCACATTTTACCAATTCCAAACCACATCAATCTTAATAACTATTATTAATTTTGTATTAAATCCTTTATAAGTGATATATAATTGTTAACGAAGGCTGGAAGTGAAAAACTCCTTATATTCAAGAGTGCATAATTATTAAGCAGGTTTACTTTTACAGGTAAAATGGGCCAAAAAAGAGATTTAACTCGCACTGAAAAGTCAAAAATTATAAATGCCAATGAAGGATGCAATACTAAAGCAATACTAGAAATTGCAAAACTAAGGCGTGACCAATGGACAATGGACCAAGTGGTCAGTAAACTTTTGTAACAGAGTGAGAGGAAAATTACATGTATTATTTTATTTATTCCATTTATTTTATTTTGAAATCCCCACATCTGCAAGGCAAAATAAGTTAGTAGTACTTGTAGTAATTCTTCACTGTAGTCACACAGCTGTATGGGAAGCCAGAGTGGCACAGTAATTAGCAAAAAATATAAAAAATGTCAAAATGTATGCCAACACCTGCTCTACACTAACTATTATTAGTTTATTAGAAGAGATTTAGCGATGGTGTTTAAAGATGCCTGTGATGACTTTGAGCAATCTGGTTTGATTAAGGACATGGATCATTGATGTATGTGTGTGTTTGTCTGCAGTTATTCAGTATGGATTTGTCACACTCTTTGTGGCCTCCTTCCCGCTGGCACCAGTCTTCGCTCTGCTCAATAACGTCATTGAAATCCGACTAGATGCGGCAAAATTCGTCACTGAAATACGCCGACCTGATGCAGTCAGTGCTAAAGAAATTGGTATGAAATTTAGCAGCAAATATGTACAGACTTACTCATGATTACACTTAACATAACTGTTATTCATTCTAGTTCACACTGTTGCATATGTATCTTTCTTTTCACAGGCATATGGTACAACATCTTGAGTGGAATCAGCAAGTTTGCTGTCATTACAAATGTGAGTGTTAAGACAGAGATTGTGACTTATGGTGAAAAAAAAAATTATATTTAGTTGCTGGTGGTGTTTAGTATGATTAATCTCATTGCATGCAGATATTTTAAGGTTTTTTCCTCTTTCTTTCTCTCTTTCCCTCAAGGCATTTGTGATTTCCTTTACATCGGAGTTCATTCCTCGAATGGTGTATCAGTATTTGTACAGTGAGACAGGCACTATGCATGGTTTTACCAACCACACACTGGCTTATTTCAACACAAGCAACTTTAAGCCTGGTACTGCGCCGCATGACACTGATTTTGACAGACAACTCCGTATTTGCAGGTGCACACAACACACATGCATACACATACTCATGTGAACTCCACTCGCCTACATAACCTGATATCGTTCTCTCTCCTCAACAATTTCTCATCTTCATAGGTACAAAGACTATCGAGATCCACCCTGGTCTCCTGAGTCTTACCAGCTTTCTAAGCAGTACTGGTCTGTGCTCGCTGCACGCCTGGCTTTTGTTATTTTTTTCCAGGTCAGTTTTCGTCACTGCTTGTCTGCTTTTCTTGTTGTTCAAGGAATATTGTGGGTTAAATAAGCTTAGATTAAGCTCTCTCTACCATTAATAAAAAAAAAAAAAAAAAAAATATTAGTCTAGTCTGTGCAACATTTTTCAACAAATGTCATGGCCATGTCATCCCGGTACCTTTCACATGATATCCATGCAATAATACCAAGAATAGTCGTGATTTAAGTATCTCTAAAGCATTTTCATGTGTTCATATGTCCATATAATCTTTGCATGATAATGGTAAACATATTTAGCTTTCTGTTCGCTATGAGGAAGCTAAAGCTGTCTAATTTCCCCCCTTTTGAACTACTGGTAGGAGATTAAAATAGAGCTGAAATATTAGAAACAAAGGTGGGATGGGGGATGCCGAAAGAATTGTGACCCAAGTAACAAAAGCAGGAGTGGCCTTTTTGCCCCTGATTGACAGATGGACATGATCATTTTAGAACTCCATACGCACATTGAGCAAATTCCAGCGAATAGTATTTATAAAAATAATGCTTAAAGCAGAACTCTGCACACTTATTTTTAAAACCCAACATACCCCATAGGCAGTGTTAACTTTTACAGTTTTTCTTTCAGTCATTATTATTGTCTTATGATAAAGTGTCCATTAAATTAAAACCATATTTCATGTCATATACATTAATATTAGTCTATCTGTTAATTTTTACTTGACTAAAATGATTTTTGTTAATGAATAAAATTTTCTGATGATAATGTGTCTAACTATAACAAACCAAACCTTGACCAAAAGTTCCAAAATTTTGCAAAATGTATAAACATTTATTAATTAACAGTTTTTGGTCCTGAGACTTCAACAGAAGATATGGTACACAAAACTCACGGTTGAGTACGTTCCTCGGTTTTGAAGTCACAGTTCGGTACGGGTTCGGTACAGCAGGGGGAAGAAAACTAAACATAAAATTGTTTTGTTTTTTTTTATTATTAAACAGTGGTTTACTGAACAAATTGTGTCTCTGTCTTTAAATATATTAAATAAAATTGTAACTAAAAGGATAAAAAAATTATCTTTGCTGATGCTATAAACTATGTAGGGAGCCCTTACTTGAACATTATGCTACTATATTATTAAAGGTTCAAAACAGAGCCCGAACTAGTAGCCTAAATTCAATCGCTATTTATTTTTAGTTTGCTATAATAATCAACACTCAAATAACAAATTGTATGCAAACATGTAAGCTGCACATAAGGCAGTTTTTGCATTAACTTCTAAATCTAATAATAAAATTATGTTTTACTCCAATTCGTTGTTGAAATATAATCATTTCTACAAAGTGGCTTGACATTTTCAAGACAGATTTATTTGAACATACATTAAATAATCAAGACATCACTAACAGGTTAAGTAAAATATAATGAATATATAGGCTAATATAGTGCATATATTAAGCGAAAGAGTTCATTCCTCTGGCGAACTAACAAGCTGTGGACACTGAATGGCTTTCCTGAGGTAAATGCTACGTGCTATTGTTTACAAGCTGTTTTATTTCTTCCGTTGAAACACTAATTGAGCGATTACACAAGATATGACCATTTCAGTAAGTTTTACTGTATCTTTCAACATACCTTCAGATGTTCATTCATGTATCATGTTTATTCTGTAACTAGTATTAAAGAGGAAGAGATGATCGCCTTCACTCGCACTCCGCTCTGCCGGTTGAACTGAGGTGCCTGTACAGAGATCTGTCACGCATTAAAGAGTGCCAAAGCGGCATTTTCTGTTTGAATTTCATGATTTTGTGGACAGAATTTGAAGTATGACACTTTGATTCTTATCGAAAGTAACAAAACACAGTGCTTATTATGATTATTGGTGGTTAATGGTGGTTAGGCTACAACGCTGTATTCATTGTGTACTGCTTTCGTCTTATCCACCTGTCTTTGTCCGTTGTCGTAATTCACCGGGAAAGCGAAGTGACAAAGTCTGATGTTTCACCATGAAAGAGGAAGCTGTTGTAACTCAGGCATACAATGTCCAGTCTGCCCCAAACTTCAAATGTGTGATAAGAGTCCAGGTCTAAAGACATCTATATCCCAACATTCAGTTAGACATTGCGCCACCTGCTGGCAACAGGAAATAGCATGCTTTACACTGTTATTCACTCCCAGAAACACATTTCAATATGCCACAAAGTACCAAACATACTAGAAATACATTAAATCATGAAACACTTGGCTAAGTGCTAATGTATGCGATTAACGCCACGAAATAGGAAGTTGTTGTAACTCAGGCATACAATGTCCGATCTGCTCCAAACTTCACATGTTTGATAATAGTCCTGGCCTGAAGACATCTACATGGCAATATTCAGTTACACTCAAAGCACCACCTGTTGGCAGCAGGAAGTGTGGCACTTTGAAAAGACTTTGTTGTAAATCTCCTGTATTTACTCGCTTACATGCATGTCGCCCACTGTTCACTGTTTTCCTAAGGCCAACGGGTGGCAGTGAGCCCGGGTGCGAGGACCTTTTCATCGCTGCTTGCAGCTTTAATGTTGCAATGTAATGTAATACACACGTGTACCATACTGAAAGCCCTGTACCGAAACGGTTCGGTACGAATACTTGTACCGTCACACCCCTAGAATATATGTACATGTTTTAATATTTAGACCACTTCTATTATTGAGTGCTATCAGGATGAGTTTCAACCAGTATAACAAAAAGGTTTTTTTTGTATTGCCTACTCTACCTTTAATGCATGTCTGTATGTTGTTGTATTGTAGAACTTGGCCATGTTCCTCAGTATGTTGGTGGCATGGTTGATCCCAGACGTGCCTCGTTCTCTGAAGGAGCAGCTGAAGAGAGAGAAAACACTCCTGATGGATCTTCTGCTCTCTGAGGAGACAGACAAGCAATGCACCCAGTCACACCCACTGACAACAAGCCACATTGATGTAGTCATCAAGGGTTTAGAGGAAGAGGAGGAGCTGCCTGTCTGCAGTGGGGTAATGCTAAGCCAGTCAGATGAAGAGCTAAAAGAGGAGCTGCCTGTCTGCAGTAGGGTAATGCTAAGCCAGTCAGATGAAGAGCTAAAAGAACTAAAAGAACTTCGGGTGACCAATGAAGAGGAGGAAGGGCTTGAGGAAAAATCAGCAGAGGAACCCATTGCATCCACCAGTGATCTGCCTGATGATAAACCTCAACCTTCGATCTGTGAAAGTCTTAATACAACTTCAGAGTCCCTGTCTAAGATAGTCTGTCATGATGAATTACCTACCACACCATCAGCTTGTTCAAAGCAGTCCGTTCAATCAATCAAATCCAGCTCACTATCACGGCACTGGGAGTTTGACTCGAATGGACCGCCACCTCGAGACCCAAGTTGCAAGGCTAAGAGCCGTTGCCGAACACTTCCACCAAGGCCTGGAGGTCCTGAAGCTGAAGAGCATGCAACCAGACCCAGCCACTCCACCACATTCACACACCTTGACCAGAAAGTTCCTCCATCTCCTAGCGAACTCACTGGGAACATCCCTAGAGCACTGTCTACAACCAAGCCCTCTGGAAGCCAAACGTCTGTCTCGGATTCAGTGGATTCAGACCTCGTGGACAGCCCTTCAATAGCACTTCCGCGCCCACCGTCTAGACCAGAGCTTGCCAGCGGCCTTTTGACAGTCTTGCCACGTCCTCCTTCGAAACCGGAGCTCGTGGGCAGCCAGCCAACAGGACTACCACGACCTCCCTCCAAACCTGAGCTGATGGGAAGCTCAATGAAAGGGCTTCCCCCTCGTGATCCAGGCTTAAAAGTTAAGGCCCGATGCCAGACTCTTCCTTCGAAGTATAGAGGCTCAGAGACTCCAGGGGAGACGTCAACCAAACCTAGCCATTCCACCACTTTCACACACCTCAGTCAACAGATTCCACCTTCACCCAGTGATCTCAAACGTAACACTCCCGTATGAGTGTGACAAGGCGAAGTGGAGAAACACTCCGCCTCTTCAGCACCTTGCATCCAATCACTTTCAGTGCCAGGCAACCCATGCCATCAACAACTCATCTTTGACTCTCATTAATGACTGAACAAGCATCTTTGGTGACTCTGGATGTAGATCAATTGTTGATGGCTTGGTGGAGGTTCACTTGGTTGCTAACGAGATCCGGTTGATTGACAAGGGGGACTTCTTTTGCACAGAATCATCAACTCATTATGCTTGTGCATTCTGGATATTCTGCTATTCTTTTAGAGCCATTTAACATGGCTTGATGACTCTTAAACTGTCTTATACTGTGACTTGCCATTCTCTCTTTCACATATAAACACTTGTACAGACACACACAAGAAATCTCATCCAAATCTTGAACCAGAACTGGTGAGAAGAGAGAGAGGATTAGGAATATGGGCCAAAGGGCTTTGCAGTCCATACTGATGCTACTCAGCAAGTGGAACTTTCATTTCATGGTGTTGTTAACATGTACTTAACCAGAATAATAACTAAATGTGAACTTCTTAACATAATACTTCAGCTTCAAAATAAGCCAACTTGTTTGTGGAATTGTCTTTTTGTCATTGGTGGCAACATCTGTAGTGTCTCATCCACATGACAAGTTAGCACGTAGCTTGGTGGTTAGCATGCTCATAACATGATAAAGAAATGTAATGTTGAAATGGATTCATAAGACTTGCAAAGCCAATTACACTGTACATTGCAAATACACTGTAGTGATTTACAAAAATCCCATTTAGCACTATGCTAGCACAGCTAAAGCTAATGTAAAGCATGCTATATTCACTGTGAAGAGTTTTTCAGGGATTTAGACCCAGTCATCAATTTTAAATCGTTCCCCACCAGGAAAAAAGCATGAATGCACACAGGCCATGTGCACACTGCCAAGTTTTTGAAGTGTCACCCGCATTTATTTAGTTATCATTCCATTTGTGTACAGAATGTAGATGTCAATCCTACTACCCAAAACAAGCAATAGTTGATGTCTCACAGCTGTAAACAAGAACTAGTTTAGCCTGTTTGGTGTTTTCTATTTTCCGTAAACTAATATTAGTGTCCTGAGATGCATTAGCATCTGGTCATTTTTAATACGTCATTAGTTGTCACTAAAAACCAAACTCTGTGTGTACAGAATAGGATTAAAAGATTAGTTCACTCAAAATGAAAATTATGTCATTATTTACTCACCCTGATGTCGTTCCAACCAATATTTTCTTTCATCCCTGGAACACAAAATAAGAAATTCTGTTGATGTGATATAATGAAAGTGAATGGTTAGCCTATTCATACTTTATACAATCTAAAAAGTACCAAAAGCACCATAAAAGTAGTCCATACGACTATATGGTTGCACAGTATGCTGTATTCTGAAGTCATTCAACAGCTTGTGTGACAAACAAACATTTTGGGGTGAACTATTAAAACAACTGGAGTGACAACTGTATTTGGCTGCAGTGTGGGCATGGCCACTGTGTATTAAACTCTGTGGCAGGTGTGTATGTTATGCATTGTGCTACCAGGAATCCATTAGCTAAGAACAGTTACAAACCAGCATTAACATAGAACATTCATGTCCATGTTACAGTATTTCTAGAAATCTTGAGAAACTTTGAAATATTTTGATATTATAATAAAAAAATAAAAAAAAAATACTGACTGTTCATAATAAAAACTGGAAAGGAAAAAGTTTCTGTTTTTTGTTTACCATCACGAAGCTAGAGATTGCATAGTTACTGGCACTGGTAAAAAAAAAAAAAAAAGAAGAAAGAAAATTAAGAAATATCCTATTTATGTTGCTATATAGCCCATATAATGCTGCAGTTATGGCATCTACCAGCAGAGGCTAACTTGATCATGCTTACCAACAAAACCTTGACCCTGTGTTGCATACTGACCCTCTATATGCTGTATTGTTGACCACCACTAGATGGAGACAGCAAACCTACACCAAGAGACAGTGAGGGCAGGGACACCAGTGAGACAAAGGACTAGAATCAGGATACTGTCATGTACAGACTAGTAAGCACAGGTGGAGCCAGTGATTCATACACCTTTCAATATTACAGAGAGAAAAGATTTCTTCTGTACTTTATTACCACATACAGGACTTTTCCCCTAGTAAACATCTTAAGGAAATGTCTAAAGGAACCAATCCTAAAGGATCCAACAGAAAAGTTCCTAAGAGTCAAATGACATAAACTGAAATGTTTCAAAAGTTCAGTTTTATTCTTATGATACATATTAAGAAGCATTAATAACCATAGTCAAAGTTCTATAGGAATGTGTACAGGATTCCTATTGGACCATAATATTTGGAACCAACTCTAATGCATATAACACAAAACAAAAACTAGATCTAGTTACTAATAGCACCGTTACGATTATCAATAGAATAATATGCGTTTTGAAGGATACTAAAAGGAATTTAAAGAAAAGTTGGATTTCTTTTATCTCTGCAGTAGTAAGACATGTTCTGATAAAGATTGCACTATATCCAGTAGGACTTAAAGGGTTAGTTCACCCAAAAATTAAAATTCTGTCATTAATTACTCACCCTCGTGTCGTTTCAAACCCGTAAGACCTTCATTCATCTTTGAAACACAAATTAAGATATTTTTGATGAAATCCGAGAGCTCTCTGACTAATTTCGACTGTCAAGGCCCAAAAAGATACTAAAGACATTGTTAAAATAGTCCACGTGACTACAGTGATTCAACCTTAATTTTATGAAACTTTTATGATACTTTTTGTGCGTGAAAACAAAACAAAAATATCGACTTTATTCAACAATCTCTTCTCTTCCCTGTCAGTCTCCCACGCAGTTGACATAGTAAGCACAGTGCAGCGCTTCTGTGGTTATGTTTTTTGCGCACAAAAAGTATTCTCGTCGCTTCATAAAATTAAGGTTGAATTACTGTAGTCATGTGGACTTTTTTTTACAATGTCTTTAGTACCTTTCTGGGCCTTGACAGTGGTAATTATTCAGAGAGCTCTCGGATTTCAACAAAAATATCTTAATTTGTGTTCCGAAGATGAACGAAAGTCTTACGGGTGTGGAACGACATGAGGGTGAGTAATTAATGACAGAATTTTCATTTTAGTTTGATTCCATTTATTTCCATTGGAATCCATTTAGATAGGTTTCAAATTATGATAGAATTTGCAAAGAAATTCTTTAAGATTTTTTGATTAGCATACTTTGATTAGTATTGCATTATAACAGCATTGTTGCTATTAGTGTGTAAAGTTAAAAGAAATCCTACAGAGGGCGCTATAGGAGTTTAAAAATCCTAAACAATTTTCTTCAAATTCCTTTTAATGTCCTACATGGGCATTTCATCCCATTGCTAATCATAAAAGCCCAAACTACAGTGTTCTAAAATATCTATATTTTGTTTTGTTTCGGAATCCTGTAGATTCCATTAGTATCATTTTCAATTGTTTCAAAATTATGATCTAACAGGAATCCTGTACACATTCCTGTAGGATTTTGACCAGTGTAAGTATTGTAGATGCTTTCTTACCAAATCACTCACAAGTTACCGAGAACCGATAGCGAAGTTTTCCTGTAATTCAGCTGGCATAGCATGACCCTAGCAACACCAAGGTCACAGGTTCGATTCTCAGGGAATGCACACACTGATTAAAAAGCAAAAACAAACCAGCTTGAACGCACTGTAAGTCGCTTTGAATAAAAACATATCTGACAGGTGCATAAATGTAAATAAGAGCTAAAATACTAACTGAAAGTAAGAATGTTACAGCAAACAGAACATTTCTCTTATTCACCCAGTGAGTTATTAACCTGTTTAGGGCATGCAATATTTCAAGGTTCATGTCCTCTCTCTCTAACAGCCTTTCTTTGACTGTACCTGAGGCTGGCCCCTCCCACAATATCTAGTTCTCTGGCCCTCTTTCAAGACACACACTCTCAGGCGGTTCAATGAGCTCTTTGTGGGGGGTTGAGGTATGCAGTGAAAGTGTGTGTGTGAGTGTGAGAGACAGTTGGCTTGTTCTGTTAGTACCTCATCTAGACTGGGCACAACTCTGGAGGATCAGCTTAAAGGTGTGTGTGTGAAGAGAATTACAACAGAAGAGGAGGAAAGAAAAGTGTGTGTAAAATCAAGAAAAGGACAAATCTGAGGGGAAAGAAGGTATGGATGTGTTTCTGTTTGGCATGTGTTTCTCAGTTTTGGCATGTTATGTGCGTCTGTTTGTCATGGTAACCATAAACAGTCAGTACTTACTATAAGAATACATACAGTAACTTGAGCTTTCACTTCAATAAAATGCTGCTTGAATCAGAATCTTGTGCTTTTGTCTTCTGCGTGATACAACAAGATAATATATCTTGTATAACAGAAGACAAGAGCACAAGACTCTGATTCAAGCAGCATTTTGTTGGAGCGAAAGCAGTGTAGCTCAAGTTACTGTATGTATACTATTACTAATACTAGATACTATTGTTCTGTTGAGCTGTCAGCTTTCAAGACTGGGTAAGTTGGACTTAAAAGTGAGTCTGAATTACTTTATGTAAGTCCAGATTCGTACTGCAGTTGGATACTCCCAGCGAGACTTAATAGACTCCTAACAGTCTGTTCTCAGAGCTGTTCAAATGTTTTAAACTCTTTTTCACACAACCAAATGCTCTTTTGCATGTTATTGTAGATTTGAGTATTTGCATGTCAATTATCTTTCATTAATATAGTTTCACGCTAATATTTCTGACACTGACACATTTTCTTAGCTGAAAATAACTAGAAACTAGAAGACATGTTTAAATGCTCAGAATGTTCCAGGAAATTTTGCAGGTGTCTGTGTTCATTTATGTCTATTGTGCTCTGGGAGGGAGGTATCCTATTACAGGAGCTACTGCATAGTAGTACAATAGCATGGAAAAATGGACCCAAATATTCTATTCAGTTCATTTTAAATGTCTCTTTTCTCAACGCAAATCATTCCAAAGCAACTGAATGAATATGTACAATGACTATTGCTTTACTACCTCCAGGTTTCTTTCATTCTTTCTGCTAAATTAATAAATTTAAATGATGTTATTGTTTTTCACAGAGCGATGCTCAGTGAGTGGTTTTGGTGGGATCGGCTGTGGTTGCCGAGGCCGGTGACGTGGGCGGACCTACAGGACGGAGAGGGGTGTGTCTATGCCCGTGTGTCCCACTTGTACATCACTCTACCTGTAGCAGTACTGCTGCTAGGTTTAAGGGCAATATATGAAAGGTACACACACACACACACACACACAATCTAAATGTTATTGAAAAGATCAGCTTACATCAGCATTAATATACATGCTGGTTTTTGCTGATTTGGCACTGGTAGACTTGTATATCCATGCTGTTCATCAGCAAAACTGAGCTGGTAAAGCCAGTTGGTCAAGGAAGCTTTACTGCTTAAGCTAATTAAGAAGCCTGGTGGGAACACCAGCATCCAAAACACAACATATGCATTATATGTTCTTATATTTGATAAAGTGCAGTGAATGGTTTCTGGTTAACAGCAGGAGAAGGCATGACTCTTTGTCTCACCGCCTTTCCCTCATTCAATAGGCTGGTTGCGGTGCCACTCGCTGAGGCTCTTGGAGTTAGAGACAAAAGTCGCAAGAGAGCGTCACACAACCCAGTGCTGGAAAAATACTACAAAACACACTCTAAACATCCAACACAGGTAACATCCCAAACATAAGACTTAAACAGTGATCTGATTACTTGAAGCCTGTGTATATAATGCTTTTTAAATGCATTTAATCTGAAAGATGTCCAGATCACATTTCACTTCAAAATCAGAAGGAAAAAAAAAAAGTTTTCAATTACACAATCGTTGTTGTTATTCTTTAACCTCCTATTCTTTAAGGGTAAAAGTCTTTCTTAGAATAGATAAGAAAACAAAGGATTTAACCTATGTGTTTAGATAACAAAAGTTACAGTTACTTTTGCCGTCAACATTATCAGTAGTAAAAGGAAAGATTCTCAAAGCCTTTAAAGCAGAAAAAGTTACTTATGATGTTACATGTTTAAATATAAAAACAGTAGAATGGAACACTACTCAAATTCTTCTAAAGGATCCGCAACTACTGCCTGAGAAATGCCTTATATTTAATCAAGAAATTCAATTAGAACAATAAGACACTTTATAGAGCTGTTACTAATCAAATAAAATCACTAACCGTAGAGGTGGCACAGATCTGAGTTGGCACAAATAAACAATCAATATAAAATTCGCAATGAAAACAGCTCTCTTGTTCTTGTGATATTGCTTTATTATATGTTAATAAAAAAAAAAAATCAAGATCTCATACAAGTAGACTGTTTTTTGCAATCATATCTTGAATTTTGTGGGCATTTGTATTAATTTTGGTGACATTTTTGACTCAATCCCTCTTTGATTTCTATACCAGGACAGCAGTAACAAAAGAATTCAAAGTTTCCCATCACAGTAAACAAATAAATCATACAATGCACATGCAATTTAGTGATATCCCTGTAGTTGTGGTCTTGACTTGTATAAAATCCTGAGTCCTCTTAGTCTGAGACCAAGACAAGTCCAAGACCAAGACCAAAAAAAATTAGTCTTGAGTACTACACCACTAAGGCAAATGGGTGGCGATCAATAGGGGAGAAGCACATGCCATATTCTCCTCAATGTATGTTTAAGCAATAGTTCCTAAATTGTACATTAGGATACTTAAATGTCTTTATTTAGCTCACCACAATAGTATTAAGTTTATAAACTGTCAGATGAGACCACACATGACAGTTACATGTTAGAACACACAAGCAGATAAATAGTGCGTTGAGAAAAGCATAGGTGTCCTGTGAAGCAAATAGTACAGATGTATATTAGAGGTTCATGTGACTATCCCTCCCCAGTCAAAACCATCCTGTGACTAGATTGTCTCAACTGCCCTCAATCAGCACCCTTGAGCCAGATTGGCCTTAGCATACTGTGACGATGAAGGCCATTGTCCCACGTTTTATTCACGTCTACCTTTAAAGGGATTACTGATGTAAAAGGGCGGTAAAAAGTTCTACCCATATTCGCTCAGACAATTACGCAAATTTCCCCCCAAAATGTTGTTACTGTAATGTGAAAAAATCAATTTTTTAGACTTCCATCTCTTCAAATGATAATAATAATAATAATAATAATAATAAAACACTGTTTCCGAATAAATTATTGTCTTATGGCAATCACAATTAAAGTCACCATGAAATCAAAACTGACCATTGTTATTTTTTACAGAATACTGCAGTATTTATTAGAAATTATTTAATTTTTTTAAATTCATGTGCCTTCGTAATCTTCAATCAAAATAAGATTTACCTTAGATTCACCTTATATTAAGTACAATATAATAATATACCTTAAAATAAGTTGAATGTTCTCATTAATTATTGTAGCAGTGTTGGCAATACATTATAATAAAGCCTTGAACATAAACAGTATGTTTTAAAACACGATTAAAACAAAATTGTATGTTTTAAGATGCATTAGAGTCTTTAAAGGTGTGACATACATACTATAATGTATTATAACTGTAGTTGAGTTATTTATAAATATATAATGTATTGCAATATGTATTTTATAAGGCATTACAATTACCTTTAGATTAACATTTCCTTTTGTAATGTGTTATATATAAACAGGCTTCAACAAAAATGTTTAAGCGTCATTAATAGAAACATTATGTCCTACTCACTGGTACAGTACATGTAAGGCCAGCAATTACTGACATGTGAAGTTTGTGTGTCTAGGAATGTTTGTGTATGTCATGTACTTAGGCAGATATAAAAGGTGTGTGTAAAAAGTTGGGCTGGTCGGAAAGGCAGGTGGAGCGCTGGTTCCGCATACGGAGGAACCAAGACAGACCCGGAGTACTCAAGAAATTCAAGGAAGCAAGGTATATTTACACACACTAAACAAACTTTCATGATTGACTCATTCGTGTTTGGCCATATTTGACCTTTTCCTCTTCAAATTTGTGTGTTTGTTATTAACAAGAGTATTTTCTTTTTTGTAGTTGGCGGTTTGCCTTTTATCTGTGTTCATCTTTCGGAGGCGTGTTGGCTCTATATGATGTAAGTGTTTTTTTGGGGTTTTTTTTGCTGTATACAGACTTCAGACTGTATATGAACATCTGAACGACCTCCAAACAGTTGTGTGTAAGAGTGTGTGTGTGTTACAGCACATGCAGAGATTCTCAGGAGAGACCTTGAATCACCATGTGTGTTTGTGAGAAATGCCTGAGGGGTAATTAGTAACATTTTCCCACCTGTGAACAGCTCCAGCCTGATAGAAAGATCCAGAAATGGGCACAATAACAGGCATGGACAGGCCCTGCACACACCCAAACACACACATTAACATTTACTTGTTGTTAAGACAAGCATTACGTATTTTTCACCATTATGTATTTTTATGTATTCAACTTGGAGATGAAATTCCATATAGCCATATCTAGAGAGCTTATATTATTATTGAGAATTGTGTTTAAGAACACAATTTAAGAACGCGTTTAAGAACACAATTTTTTTACGCGTTTAAGAACAGAGAAATCAATTTGATGTTCTGAAGAATCAGCATGA
Source organism: Ctenopharyngodon idella (assembly GCF_019924925.1). Taxonomy (NCBI): domain Eukaryota; kingdom Metazoa; phylum Chordata; class Actinopteri; order Cypriniformes; family Xenocyprididae; genus Ctenopharyngodon; species Ctenopharyngodon idella. The sequence continues at coordinate 29,974,328 of NC_067237.1, read as the reverse complement.
GTGTGAGTTTTTTATTTTGATGTCAACAGTTCGATAAGCAAGATGTTAATATTGAGAAACTTACATTTTAGACACAATATTGCCAGCTACTTTGAGTATTTTTGCTCCACCAATGGATTTTTTTTCAGACGGAGTCAAAGCAAATCAACACGACCATCTTATCTTGAGCAAAACAGTAAATGAATCAAGTGTTTTGAACAAATCGAGTGAGTGAATGAATCAGTGATTCACCGCTTGTTTCGTTGCCGAATGAATCAATAATGTGCTTTGAACGAATGTTGATTCGAATGATTCACTCAATTGTCGCCACCTAATGGCGTAACGATGTAACTTGGAGAAAGATCAGTATCAAATATTTTCGTGTGTACAGGTGCTGGTCATATAATTAGAATTCTAAAAATGTCTAAAAATCCTTTCTTTGTATTGGTCTTAAGTAATATTCTAATTTTCTGAGATACTGAATTTGGGATTTTCCTTAGTTGTCAGTTATAATCATCAAAATTAAAAGAAATAAACATTTGAAATATATCAGTCTGTGTGTAATGAATGAATATAATATACAAGTTTCACTTTTTGAATGGAATTAGTGAAATAAATCAACTTTTTGATGATATTCTAATTATATGACCAGCACCTGTATTTTATTTAATGATATTAATTGGTTATAAAAACAAATAAACTGTGAATTATATTGTTTTGTGCAACAGAAACCATGGTTTTATGATCTTCGGGAAGTGTGGGCAGGATTTCCCAAACAAGTAAGTGCAACTTATGGAAAAACTAAGTGTTATAAAAGCAAAGACGAGCACAGTGTTCGTAGCACAGTGAAAACCATTCTGAATATTTGCATGTTGTTCCAGGAGGGTTGTGTTTGTGCAAGCATGTTTGAATGGCGGTTGGTTTTTAAATATGTTTGTTTTGTGTGATTCTATATGTGTGTGTGCAGACACTGCTGGACTCTCAGTACTGGTATTACATCATCGAGATGAGTTTTTATGGTTCTTTACTGTTCAGTGTGGCTGCAGACGTAAAACGGAAGGTGATTATGCACCAATATCAGTATTTCCATTTCATCTTATCAGTTATGAGTATTCCTATATCACTTAAAAGATTATGTACGAGTATCAGATGTAATCGTAAGGTCACATCAGGGTCATGAACACTAGCCTGCAGGTAGCACTGCTGTGTCATAACACAGTCAGCAAGTTACTTTACACAAGTCATTATAATGCAGTAATTCATGCAGTTCAATTACTTAAATGGAATGCAATGTTTTGCATTTATTAAAATATGCTTTTGGAGACATTTTATGGAATTTGTAAATAACTGATATGAATCTTAAGAGATATGTCTGTCAAGGTTATGGAGCTCTTTTTCTCTCCGTATCGATTTGTAGGACTTTAAAGAGCAGTTGGTCCATCATTGGGCTACTTTAACTCTGCTGTCCTTCTCCTGGTGTGCAAACTACATTCGCATTGGCACACTGGTCATGCTGGTGCACGACACATCTGATGTCCTTCTCGAGGTGAGAGAGAGAAAAAAAAAATTAAGCAGCACAACTTACACCAAATCAACATATTAGAATGGATCAAGGAACAAGACTGGAGTAACGGCAGCTAAAAAAAATCAGCTTTGCCATACCAGGAAGAAATTGCATTTTAAAATATATTCAAATATAAAAGTTATTTTACATTGCGATATTTCACAATATTACAGTTTTTACTGTATATTGGTAGTCTTGGTGAGCATAAGACTTCAAAAAGATTAAAAAAATCTTGCCCACCCCAAACTTTTGCACGGTAGTATGTACAGTATAGGGTGTTTTGTGTTAAAGTTTTTTCTTTTATCTGTTTCTCTAAGTCTGCTAAGATGTTTAACTATGCTGGATGGGAGACGACCTGCAACAGCATATTTGTGGTGTTCACTCTGGTCTTCATGGTAACCAGACTCATCATCTTCCCTTTCTGGTAAGTGCGTGACAGAGGTAAATGTGTGGGAAATATTAGGGTTCCATTTGTTAAACTGTGTGTCTGTGTCGTGTGTGCAGGCTGATCCACTGTACATGGGTGTATCCTCTGGACCAGTTTGAACCCTTTTTCGGCTATTATTTCTTTAACGTCATGCTTGTGGTGTTGCTGTTATTACACGTGTTCTGGGCCTCCCTGATCCTCCGCATGGTCAAAAAGTTTCTCTTCGGCAATGTGAGTATTCATTGTTCTCCAAATAAGATAGATGTTAAAGCAGTATGCCAAAGGAGGTTGTACATTTCAATGATTTTATTATGGTGAAGGTGTGTTGTTAGGACTTTTCTTTTTTTATTTAACAGCACCAATAGCAAAATGATAAAACACACCAATTTTATTCAGTTTACAAGTAGTACTGTTTGTTTTGATGTTTGTGTGTTACATTCACACTTAATGCACAAGATTAATTCTCTTTAGCTAAAGGGTGATGAGCGCAGTGATGAAGAAGAGGATGAGGAGGGCTCTGAGGAAGAATACACTCACACAAATGGATACGCTAATGGATCTGGGAATGGACTGTCTAATGGCCATTGACACAGAGGGAGAGCTGCCACATATAGACACAAATAACCTTTTGATGCCATGCATGCATATATGTCCACATTGGACACATGATTCATCTGTGAATTTTCATTTTTGCATAGCCTTTTATATTAAGGTTTGTATATGTACAGATATTATGGTAGATCAATAAAATCAATACAAAGTATTTTCAAACATTAATTTTTAAATTAAAACTTGTTAGCATGTGCCAATCCAAGCAGTAGTTAAAACTTTCCACATGAAGTCTCTAATAATCACCAAGGCTGCCTTAAAAAATACAATAGAAACAGTAATATTGTGAAATATTACTGCAATTTAAAATGACTGTTTTCTGTTTTAATATATTTTCAAATGTAATTTATTCCTGTGATGCAAAGCTGAATTTTCAGAATCCTTACTCCAGCCTTCAGTGTCACATGATCCTTGAGAAATCATTCTAATATGCTGATTTTATGCACAAAAACAAATTCTTATTATTAAAACAGTCATGCTTAATATTTTTGTAAACTGTGAAACATTTTTTGTTCAGGAATAGAGAGGTTCAAAAGAACAGCATTTATCTGAAATAAATGTCTTTACTGTCACTTTTGACCAATTTAATGCATCCTAGCTGAATAAAAGTATTAATTTCTTTAAATAATAATAATAAAAAAAAATAAAGTACTGACCCCATAATTTTAAGCAGTAGTGTACACTGTGTCACTGTACATCATACAACACACCTTGTCAAAGCTAAAGCATTTAGTCAATTCAGAAGTCAAATTTTGGAATATGAATGGTTATTAATATGACGAGCTATATAAAGTGACTTTACAATAAGATGCAACAAAGCAAAAACTATAAACAAACATATTACTGTGTACAGTACATAGAAGCTCAATATTTTACTTATATTCAGAAAGTGTCATTCTATAAACTAGGCAGATAGTGTCAGATACTCCAGGTAGCTCTCAGATTGTTGATGTATTCTTCGTCATCAGGGATTTCAATACTTAGACCCTCATAATAGTCCTCAAACTCAGCATAGGAGACAGTCTTGGTGACCTTTCCTGCTTCCTGTACCAAGGCCAGAATGTCAGGGTTCGGATCAGCTTCTGTCAACAGTCCGAAATGAAAATGATACAGTAATATCTTCATAAACATCAGTCATCCATGTTGTCCATGCTGTCCATGGAGCAATATTACTCTTGTGAGTTTGTTTTACTCATTTCCTCATCAAGTGTATCTGTAAAGTGAACTATATAGCCTTTCCGGAAATGAATACTGAAGTACCACACATTCCACGCTACCAACATTCACTGTTTGTCATGAAATATTGACCGACACTGAATAAACACGACTACAATAGCTGCTGCCTGTGAGCAAGAGACTAAATGCTCAGTGGCTCACCGTGTGCTGCGTCAGACTCTTGTTTGCCCCTATAGAATTTTTCAATATCGCTCAGGAAGATGGAGCCGGTTTTATTTGGGTCAAGCTTTACATAAACCTAAAAAAGAGAAGAGATGGAAACATTAGCAAATAGCCAAAATGGAGCTCAACAGCGTCCTCTGGAGGACAAAAGCAGTCTGGCTGGTCTGTCACCTTCAGGAAAATGGCTTTTCTGTTCTCACTCATCTCCCCGGTAACGGCACGCATCAAATCAGCGGGGTGCACCCGCCTCTCTGCACGCCGACTCACAATCCTCCACACCGCCTCGAAGTCCTGTCACACACGGCACACGCTAATGTAACGGCTCAGCACTCTCACGTTATGTTCTACATCAACATGCATGACGCTTTCCTACTGTCTGATCATTTCAGATAGATAGAGAGATATCCTTCAGAAAATGTAAATATCAACTTACTTCAAATGTAGCTTTTTTCTTTTTTAAAACATGTTTATTTATATTTATTTTTCTTTACCTGCTCAGTAAGGCACAGTTGCTCTATCAGAGATTGTCTGAGGAGCACTTTTTGCTGAACACTATCAATCTTTATATCTAAGTTCTGCAGGTCTCTTCCTAGATTGATTAGGGTTCGGATCGCACGTCCCCTCAGCCGTTCACGCACTGCACCTGCAAAAACATCCACCAATCAGAGCGCTGGATTACATGTCAAGCTTACTGTGACTGGTTAATTTTTAATGTGCCATTAAAAGTACAAGGTCACTTTAAGGTGAAGTGATTTCAGGTGACTCAATACAGCTTTTTAAAGGTTTTTAACTTGACAGGGAATTTTAAAAATGTGATGCTTATGGTGCAAAATTGATAAATGCGATTTCAAAATGGACTGTAGGCTGTAGTTTCAATGATATGCACAAAAATAGATATTTTTTACATTAGGTAATGTATTAACTAACATGAACTAACCATGAGCAATACATTTATTATTGTATTTGTTAATCTTTGTTAACATTAGTTAATAAAAATCCAGCAGTTCATTGTTTGTTCATGTTCACAGTTCACAGTGCATTAACTAATGTTAACAAATACAACTCGTGATGTATTACTAATGTATTCGTTAAAAATTAACATTAACAAAGATTAATAAATGCTATATAAGTGCAGTTCATTATTAGTTAATGGTAACTAATGTAGTTAACTGTTAACTAATGAACCTTATTGTAAAGTGTTACCAAAATAGAAAATCTGTATTTTCAATTGTAATAATATTCCACAATATTACTGTTACTGTATTTTTTTTTTAATCTAATTAATGCAGCACTGGCGAGCATAAGAGACTTCTTTCAAAAACATTAAAAAATCTTACCAACTGACGGTAGTGAATACAACTAATTGGCAAATGTAAATAATTTGATTAAAATGAGCCTAATTTTAACATCAAAAATGACATACATCATGTGTGGGTGGTGGACATTTTGGATGACTGCTTATGCATTTGGGGAAAAAAAAGTATTAAGTATTAACCTTGAATTGCCTTTAGAGTGTTTTGATCATTGACTTCCTCGTCAGAGAGACAATGTAGACCTTCCCCAGGCTGAGTTCTGTGTAGAAGAAACACTCAGTACTCTAACTTGCGCACTCGTGTACGTATGTGTATGAGTGGTACGTACAGCAGGGCTCCCTTGGCTGTGTCATCCACATCAGTAACTCTGAGGGTCAGGCACGGCTGCTGTCTCAGACTCTGGGGGAGGTGTGGGCCGTCTGTACAGAAATGAAGCTCGGCACCCTGAGGGATGCAGGCAGAGTGTTAATGAATTAATATTATTCGGTGAGTGTGTGAAAGATGATGAGTGTCGAACCTGTGAGATGTCCTGCAGGCTGTACGGCCTCCCTCTGTTCAAATACACACCACGAGCGATAAAGGGCAACGCGTTCCATCTGAAAGAGTTTTGATTAACATTTATCTTTACAAAAACACCTATATGTGTATGAGCAAAGTGTGATGTGTTGTATTCGTACAAATGCAAAGCATCGTAGCCTGACCTGTTTTTCCCAAAATTTCGGTACTCGTACACGGTCAGTGTTTGGTCATATGTGAAAAAGAAGCCAATCAGTTTTCGGCAAGCCTCACGTCCACACCTATATAATCAAACACACATGCATTACAAAATAAAACACAAAAAAAATTCTGGATCTCCATCACAATACTTAAACTACCTTGATAAAATCCTGGCTTGAAAACAGAGCTTGTTGGATAAGGTGTTCTCTGTTAAAGACATCCGAGTTTTTACCCTGTAGATAAAACAAAAACCTAATTATCACAAATCAGTTTTATCAAAGAGAGCAAACTGTCAGCAGGCACATGAGTATTTTTTATACAGTGATGACAAATTTGAACTTAATTTAACTAGATAGGTTCAATAAAAACCCTCCTATTTTCACTTTCTGTAAATGCTTGCTACATGGTTAGTTGGATATTAAATACATTTAAAAAAAAATGTTTAAAATGAAACAATAATATTAAATGAAAACCAATCAAAATAAAACACTTATTAAAAAAGATTAAATAATTTAATTGCTAACACTTTACAATAAGGTCTCATTTGTTAACATTAGTTAATGCATTAAAGGGATAGAAAGTGATGCTATGGAAGTCAATGGCTACCGTCAGCTGTCTGGTTACCGACACTCTTCAAAATAAAGAAACTCATACAGGTTTGTAACAACTTGAGGGTGAGTAAATGATGACAAAATGTTCATTTTTGGGTGAACTATCCCTTTAACTAACATGAACTAACAATGAGCAATACATTTGTTACAGTGTTTACTAATCTTTGTTAATGTTAATAAAAATCCAGCTGTTCGTTGATTGTTCATGTTAGTTCACAGTGCATTAACTAATGTTACAAATACAACATTTGATTTTAATAATGTATTGGTAAATGCTGAAATTAACATTAACTAAGATGAATAAATGCTGTAGTAGTATTGTTCATTGTTAGTTCATGTTAACTGACACAGAAGAGAAGATATTGTTGAATAAAGTCGTTGTTTTTGTTTTGTTTTTGTGCACAAAAAGTATTCTCATCGCTTCATAAAATTAAGGTTGAACCACTGCAGTCACATCAACTGTTTTAACGATGTCTTTAGTACCTTTCTGGACCTTGAAAGTGTTGACTATATTGCTGTTTATGGACGAGTCATATACCTCTCGGATTTCATCAAAAATATCTTAATTTGTGTTCCGAAGATGAATGAAGGTCTTCCGGGTGTGAAACAACATGAGGGCGAGTAATTAATGACAGAATTTTCATTTTTGGGTGAACTAACCCTTTAACTAATGAAACCTTATTGTAAAGTGTTACCTTTTAATTGTTTACCTGCATGTCAGGTGACTATTAACCAAAATCAGAAAACTGTGAACATGCAAATGTGTTGTTAATTTATTGAAATATTAACTTAAAATATTTACTTGGAAGTACCCCTGAGATTTTGTCAAATGGGGTTGGATTGACAAAAAAGTTTGTGAATCCCTGTGCTAAATGAATAAATGTAAATATTGAAAGCAGTGGTTCTTAAACAGTTTCAGGTGGTGAACCTCTTCACAATATAAAAAAAAAAAAAAAATCACAGACTCATTCAACATCCTTTTCACTGATCCTGCCTTGAACCATGATCTATAATTTTGCGACAGCTGTTTTGTTTGTATTTTAAAGCAAAATTATCTAAAATGCTACTAGAAACTTTAATGTAATATGAATAACATTTTAATTATTAGCTTTTCATCAACTCTTGAACCCCCTGCAGTTCCCTCGCAAACCTCCAGGGGTTCACAAACTTCACCCTGATTTAGCAGATGCTTTTATCTACAGTATTAAAATCAATCATATTTTTTTTTTTTCTTCAAATATTGTGTTGGACAACAGGGTGCCTTTTAGACAAAAAGGTTGAGAACCACTTATCTAAAGTGACTTACAAATGAGGAACATCCCAAGCAATTTGTCATAAGAGTCAACAATATTCCTAGTTAAAATCTTTATTTTATGTATGTACACTGAAAATAGATTTTTATATTTTCTGAAAATAATGTGAGTGGTTCTTGCCAGTTCTTGCAAAACTTACCATCACGATTACTGTGTGCTTGTGGGTTGTTGCAAAGGCGTTGCTATGTGGTTATGAGGGTGTTCTGAGTGTTTTTTTTTTTTTTTTTTTGCACGCTGACATGCGGCTGGTTAATGATTTGTTCAAATCAATAACCCCAGGTATGAGCAACAATAAATAATAGTGGTGATTTCCTTAGCAAAAACTTCTATTTATGTATAAAAATACAAAAATAAATATAAAAATATAAGTAGGGGAAATAACCACTATGACCTCCTCCAAACCCATGAGTATGAGACAGAAGGGGAGAAAGAGCGTTTTGTATCTGAGTCATGTATGTGTGTGGGTTTTACTTAGTGTGGTGAAGAGTTCTCCTGTAGCGTGGTGGGACACTCGTGGGACTGACAGACACAGCATTCTGTTCCGGATCGCTAATGACAGCCCTGCGTGAGCATCAGAGAACTCTCACGATGTTATTACTAACCACAGACTGACAAAAATGGAACAGAGAGAAGGAGAGCAAGAGAGATACTGACCTCGACAGCTGGTCCACCATAACCTGCTCAATTACTGCTTGCAGTTTCCTCTCCTCAGTAAGCCCCTCCTACTCACAAACACACAAATACATCATCCAATCACATCACTTCTGGAGCTTAACAAACACCCTCCTCCAGGGGGAGACAACAAACTCTGGTCAAAAACATGTGCCAGAAAATGTCTGACCTGAATAAAAGTCAATGCTATAATTGCCAGAGTAAACTGCTTTTGTGTGGAAATTTTATTTAAATATATATATATATAATTTTGGAGTGACAGGTAGGATTAATTTATAGCACATTTAGATTTCGTCACCTTGGAATTATAAGGTTCTATCTGACATTTTTGTCAAAATTGAGCTATTCACATTCTTATTCTGTTACAACTTATTTACACTGTGATGGTTTTTTTTTTTTTAAGTCGTGTACATATTTGGACTTTTTATCTATCTATCTATCTATCTATCTATCTAAAATTTCTAAGCTATATAGACTAATTTATGCTTCCATTCAATCTACAAACCCGATTCCAAAAAAGTTGGGACACTGTACAAATTGTGAATAAAAAAGGAATGCAATGATGTGGAAGTTTCAAATTTCAATATTTTATTCAGAATACAACATAGATGACATATCAAATGTTTAAACTGAGAAAATGTATCATTTTAAGGGAAAAATAAGTTGATTTTAAATTTCATGGCATCAGCACATCTCAAAAAAGTTGGGACAAGGCCATGTTTACCACTGTGTGGCATCCCCTCTTCTTTTTATAAAAGTCTGCTAACGTCTGGGGACTGAGGAAACAAGTTGCTCAAGTTTAGGAATAGGAATGTTGTCCCATTCTTGTTTAATACAGGCTTCTAGTTGCTCAACTGTCTTAGGTCTTCTTTGTCGCATCTTCCTCTTTATGATGCGCCAAATGTTTTCTATGGGTGAAAGATCTGGACTGCAGGCTGGCCATTTCAGTACCCGGATCCTTCTTCTACGCAGCCATGATGTTGTAATTGATGCAGTATGTGGTCTGGCATTGTCATGTTGGAAAATGCAAGGTCTTCCCTGAAAGAGACGACGTCTGGATGGGAGCATATGTTGTTCTAGAACTTGGATATACCTTTCAGCATTGATGGTGCCTTTCCAGATGTGTAAAGCCCATGCCACACGCACTCATGCAACCCCATACCATCAGAGATGCAGGCTTCTGAACTAAACGCTGATAACAACTTGGGTTGTCCTTGTCCTCTTTAGTCCGGATGACATGGCGTCCCAGTTTTTCAAAAAGAACTTAAAATTTTGATTCATCTGACCACAGAACAGTTTTCCACTTTGCCACAGTCCATTTTAAATGAGCCTTGGCCCAGAGAAAACGCCTGCGCTTCTGGATCATGTTTAGATATGGCTTCTTTTTTGACCTATAGAGTTTTAGCCGGCAATGGTGAATGGCACGGTGGATTGTGTTCACCGACAAGGAAGTATTCCTGGGCCCATGTTGTGATTTCCATTACAGTAGCATTCCTGTATGTGATGCAGTGCCGTCTAAGGGCCTGAAGATCACGGGCATCCAGTATGGTTTTCCGGCCTTGACCCTTACGCACAGAGATTGTTCCAGATTCTCTGAATCTTTGGATGATATTATGCACTGTGGATGATGATAACTTCAAACTCTTTGCAATTTTTCTCTGAGAAACTCCTTTCTGATATTGCTCCACTATTTTTTGCCGCAGCATTGGGGGAATTGGTGATCCTCTGCCCATCTTGACTTCTGAGAGACACTGCCACTCTGAGAGGCTCTTTTTATACCAATCATGTTGCCAGTTGACCTAATAAGTTGCAAATTGGTCCTCCAGCTGTTCCTTATATGTACATTTAACTTTTCCGGCCTCTTATTGCTACCTGTCCAAACTTTTTTGGAATGTGTAGCTCTCATGAAATCCAAAATGAGCCAATATTTGGCATGACATTTCAAAATGTCTCACTTTCAGCATTTGATATGTTATCTATATTCTATTATGAATAAAATATAAGTTTATGAGATTTGTAAATTATTGCATTCCTTTTTTATTCACAATTTGTACAGTGTCCCAACTGTTTTGGAATCGGGTTTGTAATATTTCTAAGCTATATATCTATCTATTTAAAATTATAGCTTTTAAAACTACTAAACTAAAACTTAAAACTATTTCAAACTTAAGGCCTTTTAACTTTCTGGCTAACTTTTCTATCCATACTGATCTCTAAAGAGAAAGCCATTTTACCTGTCTGTGGAATAAAGTCCCGGTATTACAGTAGCTGCTTTCTGGATTTTATCTCAAGATACGCACAGAACTAGTAGATACGCACAGAAACAACTCAGAAGGAGTTGCCTTAAACAACTCAGAAGGTAATATTAGTATTATAATAATATAATAATATAATTATAATTATTGTTTTTTGTTGTTACATTTAATTTATTGCCACACTTGAATATGTGAATTATATTATCAGAAAACTGAAATCATTTAGCGTCGTCAGGCTTTTATTTGTGCTTAATGGATAAAACAACGGAGCTGCGCGCTCGGGTTTATGGCTGCTGTACATTTTACCCGTCACAAGATGGCACTGTTTTCGACACTCTTAATGCTCTGAAACTTTTCCCGAAACATTCAGAGAAAAGCTTCAAAAATGTAAGAGGTTTAATTTCTCCATCCCTACTCAATAGTTTAAGGCCTTTTGCAAATGTTTCAATCAAGTTTAGCTGTTTTAGAGAGCGTTTAAACATGTTGAGCTTGTTTTGTTAAATCTGTAGTAATATTTTTTATATGTGGAAAAAGTGACGAAACTATCCAATCAGATTTCTTTTCACCCATATCCCCCACGCCCACCCATGCACGCACATAAACACATTTGACTTTACAACACACAAACGCACACCTTTATTATTCTCATTCTCTCTTGCTTTCTTAATATGTCATGAGTGTACACAGTAAGATTTTAATAATCAGTTTAAAAATTATGTAAAAAATAAAAACGGCATTAATTAGCGCCCTCTCATGGTACGCACAGTGCGTACAGCCGTACGGCTGCAGGCGCCACTGATTCCTCCTAAAATATGAAATGTCATAGAAAGCAGTCATTTTGGGAAGGCCAGTAAGAAGTCCATTGCAGTAAATGTAACTTTCTCATACATGTCAACACATTGTTACAACACTAATTTTATGTTTTAAAACAAATTATAAGTAAACTGTTTGTGTTTCTTGAAAAATACTGATTTAATTAATGTTTTGCAAGATAGAACCTCATAATTCCAATTGGAAACTTATTTTTTAGAATTAGAAGGTTCTATCTGCATTTGACCCATTCCGAAAATCTCCATTTACAAATTTGAGAGGATTTTGATATTGTACATTTAGAATACATTTAGGGTCTCTGTCATTTTCATGTATGAAACAGACTTGTTCCCCATATAATTTTTGCTATGTGGAATGCAAAAACTTTAAAGCTCAATATCTCAAAACTGCTCAGAATGCAGATAGAACCTTATAATTCCAAAGTGGTGATTTGTTTCAATGGTCTTTGTCAACATTAACTGACTATAAATTTCAGAAAGCCTTTCAATGATGTCAGGGTGCTGTATATTCTTTGCTTATAAAGTGCACATGACCCAACTTCCCACGACCCTGCAGAGGATAAAGCGTTTTGAAGAATGCATTGATGGATAGATAATCCAAACTGTCTATTGTGCTTATTTCAATGCTAAAGAACCTGAGTTTGCAATCTCCCATTATAAGAAAAATTCTGGCAAAGAATAAGGAGGCACTTGATAGGATAGGGTCCATGTAATGAACTCACCGCATCCATCATCATGCTGTTGGCCCGTACAGTGTTGGACTGGTTGTAGTTGGGTTGTGGTGTGTTTTTAGAGGTGAAAGTGGATGAATCCAGGTTTGGTTTGTGACTGTACAGTGGACTTCTCTGTGCCAGGTCTCTGTGGCTCAGCTGTAGCGATTCTCCATGATCCACAGCAGGCACATGATTTTTAATTGAGTCTTTCATCTTGGTCGTAAAACACTGGGAGGGAAAAACACAAGATGCTTAATCCAAACACTGCCTGTACATGTTGGCTTTATGCAAGGAACCTCAAAAGCCTCATTCATTGTAATTGCATTGGGCGGAAAAACTAAAAGTACCAGTATAAGCATATAATGACAGAATTTTTAATTTTGGGTGAACTGTTCCTTTTCCAGTTAATTTTTTCAGTTAATTTTGAATGAACACCTGCTTTGACTGTGTGGAGGCTGGAGAGCCCCAACTCATGGCTGACAGATCTCCTGTGACAATCTTGATAGCAGCATTCTTTGGAATTATGGCAAGATGCTGTAAAAAAAATTACATGTACAATAGTATTAAACATGCTTCGACTCTACTTGCATAATCAAGTTAATAAACTACACAGCATAATGTTTTGTTATCCCACCTCCTCCTCCGCGTCTTGCAGGGTCTCTAACTTTAGCACTGGAACTCTGTGAGCGATATTTATTTAATAAATAACTTTAATAAATTATTAATTAACAACTCTCTACAAACAATATACTGTATGTGTTTACAAGCTTATCTTAGTTCTCTTAACTTACTCTGCTGGCCTCGGCCCGCGGTCTGCTCCAGTTACCTTGGGCTTCAATATAAATATACATGCAAACAGAAAGAATAATTAAACAACGCTTAACACCTTTTCGAATTAAAAGCCATCCATTAAAGGCATTGCGCACTTACCTGTTGCACGCTTTTATTTAATGGTGAAGATTTCACGTTTGCTTTCATTATTAGTGTTACTGTACACTATATTTATGTATATGTAAATATTATAGTTGTTCAAAATTAACAAGTTTTAATACGGTTTTCACTCCCGAGCCCACGTTGCTGTGGTGATTTCAAACCCAACACAGAACACACACTACAGTAGCGTGACTGTCATCATTAAAGGATTGTGGGTAATGAAGTCTGAAATGCCTAACACTGAAATAAATGAAAAAATAAATAGCCAACAAATACCCTGTTAATGCATTTATTAAGACTATGATCACGAATGAGACTTAAAAAACGCCTGTATAAAAATAATTAGGCTAGTATGAGGATAATAACAGTTAATAAATATAAAAATAAAATGTGCCAATTTTTTTAAATGTATTAGGCTACCACAGACTGTAAAAAAAGTGTATTACACAGATTTCGTGTCTCATTTTTATACATATATTTTTAAAATCTAAATATTATCAAAAAATCATATAAAATACAAAATTAGCTACTTGAAGGACAGCATACTCAATAATTACATCAATTTATTATTAAATAAATCTATGATTAAAGGTAATATCCATTCCAATCGTTATTGTGTTAAACATTTACTAGCTTTGAATTCAAAATAATAATTATCATTAAGATCTTATTGTAAATACTCTTAAATGTCCGGCTAAATCTAACTAATATTTAGCTCAGCTGACATCTAAAATAAATTAACTAACTCTAAATGCATTTTTAAAATAAGCCTTCTAAATATGTACTAGCTAAATATGGCAGAATGGCCATTTTTGTAGCACGGCTTGTTTTACTTTTGGAGTGTGTGTGTGTGTGTGTGTGTGCGCGCGCGCGCGCGGGCGTGCGCGTGAACTTGTGCGTGAGAGATGAAGACAAAGAGCCCCGCGCATCAAATTTTTTCGTGACATGGTGGGTGGTTCTGTTTCAGTCCTTTAAAAAGCCCCTGTACGAAGACAGACAGACAGATAGACAGAGAGAGAGATCGACAGACAGAGAGGGAGAGAGAGTGGGCAAATCCACGGCACCATGACGCACAGGTCAGCGCGTCTCCTGCAGTGATGCTCCATTGACTCATTTATCCAGAGCGAAGCAGCGCGGCTCAGGACAAGTCTCCTGCCATGGACTCTCTCGGCGGTCTTCTCTTACGGATATCGGTTCTTCTGTACGGCTCATTCGGCGTTCTGGCGCTCTTGCCGGGAATCACAGAACCGGAGTTCATCCGCAGGTGTGTGCAGGCGCATAACACGCACCGCTCGCGCGTCACTCCACCTGCGGTCAGTGCGCGCTCCATGGTAAGACAGGTGATCGGGACGCAGGTATTTGATGCATTGGTTATGTTTCGTTTATATTAATCATTCCTCAAAACATTTATGTGTTTGTAATTATTTGACCAGCTTTTGAAGTATGTTGTTTACTCAATCTTGTTTACTCATCATTTGTCAGTATTTACGTGTTCGTGTGTGAAATCCAATGTCCCAGTGTTCCACATTTTAAATGTTCATGGTAATATATGTAAATTACACAGATTCAGCATGCTGCTCTAACAGCATGTTCTTTTGTTTTTGTCTCAGAGTGTTTGGTTTAAGAATATAACAAATATGTACAACCATCATTCTGGTTGTCATGGCAATGGAGAGATGTTTTTGTATGAGTGGAAAATAAAAGGCTCCCTATTGTGTGTGTATTGATCTGGATTGCATTTTTGTTAGTAGTAAAAGAATGAAGAGAAAACCAAGGGTTTGTGATACTTGAAGAGGGTTCTGAAAGGGTTTCACAGGCATATTCTCAGATATCTCTCCACCAATAATCATTTTAAATGTGTTATTAATTTGTTCTATTTTTAATTATTTGAAATATAAGCAGTGTTCAGTTGATGTCTAAGTTAAATATTTCAGAACAGAACAACCAAACTTATAGCTTCACAAGTAAAATGTTCCAGGATCAAATGTTCTGGGACAAATCTTGGTGCTTGTTCATCTAATCTTGTCAGATATATCTTAAATCATATCATATTTTGTAATTTTATTGATTTTGATTATTGTTGTGTTTGTGTGTTTGTCTACAGTCCTGGGACAATGAATTGGCCAAAGGTGCCAGAGACCGGGCGAGACACTGCAAGGCCTCTCATCATCCTGGGCTAGCATATTTCGGGCACCCTCCATTCGGATGGATGGGCGAGAACATCTGGCTGGGGGCTCCGTTTTCAGCCTTCTCGGTGGAGAACGCCATACACAGATGGAACAAAGAAGGAGTTTACTCACTCAAAAATAACAACTGCTCACGGATGTGCGGCCACTACGCACAGGTATGTTCGTTAACATTATTACAGCTTTGTATGTGAATTTTTTTCAGCACTGAAAATTTGTTTCCACTATCTTTGTCAACCTTGTGTTATTTGTATGTTTCAGTTAATGTGGTCTACAAGCTTCAAGCTGGGCTGTGCTGTAAATGTGTGCTCTAAAGGAATCGAAAACTTCTCCACTCACCCAGAATCCACTATTTTTGTGTGCAACTATGGGGATACGTAAGTTAGACTTAATAATTTATCATTTGCAAGAATGCAGCAAAATGTTCAAGACTGGGAGAGAGGGGAGGGGAACCAAATGTAAAAGTTTTGCTTGATTTATTCTTGATTTATTGATATAATAAAGTACAGCACAGGTCAAAATATTACTATGTCTGCCTCTTGTGGTGATGTTTAGTAATGTTATTCTAACATGCTTCATTGCAGAGGACAAGTTCATGGTATTACTCCATATATAGCAGGTGTGGCCTGCAGCGGTTGTGGATCAGAGATCTGCCGAGACAACATCTGTAGTAAGAGCAGTGACACATCACAATAACTATCACACAGCAAACAATTTGCTACAATTAAATGTTTTTTTGTTGTTGTTGTTTTTACAGTAATAGGCCTCTTACAGTGCAAACACAGTTTACAGTTTTATTACAACCTCTAAAAAATAAATGTAAAAAAAACAAAACAAATTTACACAGTAAAACACAATTTTCCCTTGATACTATAATATTCCAAAAAAACAATGCATTCTGGGTAATATTTGTCATTTTAAGAAATGAGGCCTATAGGCTGCTTTCTCGAAAACAACAAATAACATTACCCAGAAAGCATTGCAATATACAGAAGTAACATACTGTAAAAACAATGCATTCTGGGTAATATTTGTCATTTTCGGGAAAGTATCCTATAGGTCAATTTCTCGAAAATGACAAATAATATTACCCAGAATGCATTGTTTTTATGGTACATTACTGTTTCAATAGAAAACTATATTTTACTGTGTAAATTTGTTTCATTTTTTACAGTTGTTTTCTAGAGTGCCCATCTAACCTCTAAAAAATAACTGTAAAAAAAACGGAACAAATTTACACAGTAAAACTCAGTTTTCCATTGAAACTATAATATTACCCAGAATGCATTGCAATATACAGACATAATATGCTGTAAAACAATGCATTCTGGGTAATATTTGTCATTTTCGAGAAAGTATCCTATAGGTTACTTTCTCAAAAATGAAAATAATATTGCCCAGAATGCATTGTTTTATGGTATATTACTGTTTCAATGAAAAACTGTATTTTACTGTGTAAATTTGTTTCGTTTTAGTTATTTTTTAGAGAGCCCATCTGAAATGGTGTTTGTCTATCTATCTATCTATCTATCTATCTGTCTATCTATCTGTGTGTGTGTGTGTGTGTGTATTAATATATATATATACTGTATATATAATACATATAATATATATATATATATATATATGTATATAATAAAAACTGCCCTTATTTACAGTACAAAGGAGCTACTGTATGTCTGCTTGACACATTTGTGTAATTTTATGCGGTTAGTTTGATGAAATAATATATTTGGCTTGAATAATACTGGTTCATTTAGATGTAACCATATTTACACTATATTTAGTAGGTTTTTAGACTATTTGACAGTCAGTTTCATTTGTATAGTATTTTTCACAATACAGATTGTTTCAAAGCAGCTTTACAAAAAATCATGATGTTGATGTTTAAAATACATTAATATTTTAATGTCAGCTACATCTTTTTATTTAAAGATGTATTTTTTTAATATTTATTATTTCCATATTTATATAAACTCTGTATACATTTCCTAATATGACATCTTTCAAACCAACATCTTAATCTCTTTACAGGATATGATTGGTTCCCTGGGTGGGACTATGGCCCGCCCTCTTCAGCCCCCAGTATTTCCTATTGGCTGACTAATCTTGGACTGTGTCTACTAGGAGTTTGCTGGCACTTTTATGCAACACATTAATGTCATCCAGTGTTATCTAATATCCTTAAAATTTGAATCTCCCCATCATTTATATACAGTTATATATTAAATTAGCAATCATTGAAATATGATGACATATACATATAGTTCCCTTTCTGCTGTGTGTAAATTATTTATTTTAGTGCCATATACACAGTAAGTCTGTAAATGCATTTGGCAATCATAAAAGTGCTAGTGAAATAAACTTGGGTTATTTTATACTCTTACTGTTTGTCTTCTGTGATCTCATTTCTAAAGTGTGTTACAACCTCTCAGGATTATGAAGCGTGAACATGACTGTGTGTAACAGTGTTGTAAAGATACACATCAGTACGGTGGCTGAGAATTCAGTTGTTGTGTGTTTCACACACATATTACCAACGTAGTCACGACACATTCTTGATGATTTTACAGTCACCATGGAAACGGGTGTACGTATAGCACACTGTAGGCCGTGAGTGAGAACAGCTATGAATCATAAGTTACGAATTATGTTTTGAAGTAGTTTATTTTTCTGAGTAATCAATCAGCAGCGCTCTATTAGTACATGAGTAATGTGTCATCCATTTTTTTAGGATGTCCATACACCTAGATTAATGACACATAAGGATGTCAGAGATGAAGAACATGAGAAATCTTTTTAAGAATCTAGTTTAAAATGTATAAGTAAATTCTTTGAAAAGTCATCTTTGCATTCATATTTGTTTCTTACACGTTTAAACAATTTTCAGTTTAAAAACATCAAGTCATTTAATGATGATCAAGATGGTCAAGTTGGTGTACTCATCAAGCAAAAATCTGTTTTTCTTTACATACTGAATACATATGAGCGTACACATTATTTTTACAAAATTAAATAAAGGAAACAAATATTTAAAAATATATGAATTTGAGTCATAAATATCTTGATGGGTTCATGGTGTTATTCCATTTGAATTGTATAAACCTGAACTGTTTAACTGAACTGCCAAAATACTTGTATTTAAAAAAAATAAAAAAAATTTTTTTTTGCTTTAAGCCACACAAAAAACAACAAACAAAAAAAAAACGTCAAAATGAATTTTAATACAGACCTCAAAAACATGTTGATCATAGAAGAGTTGTATTGAAATCGTTATCTGTAGAAATTGCATTTTTAATATATTTTCGTCAAAACAACATTAAGAACTTCACAGAAAATGATAAAACAGACAAGAGATTGTAAAGAAAATTTTAGTCCAGGCTATTACAGTTTTTCTCAATCGCTTTGGCACATTTTTCGAAACAGTCTTAACATTCTCTAAACTGTAAGCACAATTGTCACAACTGTTTGCTGGAACATCAGAACTCTATTGCATGTCTGCAAAATGTAGTTACTCACCCAAAACTGTCAGGACACAGACAGAGGCAGAGAGGTGAGTGAAACACACAAGTTTATTAAACAGAGGCACGAACACAGGCAGATGGTGGATGCAGGTGAGTAAATGGAACAGGCACTTAGAAGTGGTAACTTAACTGGCTGAATAGCAGGGTAATGTCTTTTGCAAATGCTGGTGAACACGGAGAACGGAGAACTGGAGACAGAAGACGACAGGATGGGAACACGGGAATCTCAGGTGAGTAAAAGGTAAGGAGTCCAGGTACGTAGACGAGACCAGACAAAGGAGTGAGGGAAGTGAATGTCTTTATATAGTCCATGGGTGATGAGGTGCAGGTGCAGGTGATTAGTATTCCGGAGACTGTGAATGAGTGGGTGGAGCGTGGAGATCCGGTGACGATGCGTGGATGCAACAGATGTCCCAAGTCGAGAGCCACACCTTCCAGGTTGGTAACGAGAAGTGGGGCCCCTTCTGGCGTCGGCATGCCTCTTGTGTCTCCGAACTGCCTGCTGGAGATGGACATGAGCTGAGTCCCACACTTTCTCGCTCTGCTGGAACCAGTGGTTGACAGCTGGAACCTCCGAGGGCTCACTCGACCAAGGGAAGAGAGGTGGTTGGTAGCCAAGGAAACGGGTTGAGCCCAGAAGTGGTCTGCCGGAGGGAATTCTGGGCGTACTCCGCCCAGGGTAGAAACTGGCTCCAGCTGTCCTGGTTCCGGTGGCAGTACAACCTCAGGAATCTCCCGATCTCCTGGATCTTGCGCTCAGTCTGGCCGTTGGTCTGTAGGTGGTATCCAGACGACAGGCTGACAGACACTCCTAGGAGCTTGAAGAAGGCTTGCCACACACGGGACATGAACTTAGCTCCACGGTCGGAGACGATGTCCTCAGGAAGGCCAAAATGTCTGAATACATTGTGGAACAGGGCTTCGGTGGCTTCAAATGCAGTGGGAAGGCCCTTGAGGGGTATAGGTTTACAGGCCTTGGAGAAACGGTCCACGATTACCAGCATGCAGGTGAAGTCATTAGATGGTCAATTCCAAGGTGTGACCATGGTCTACGTGGTATGGGTAAGGGAACCAGTTTTCCTTCAGGGAGCTTCCTAGGAGTGTTGGCAACGGCACAGACTGAGCATCCTCTGATGTAACGGGAGATATCCTGAGTCATGGAGGGCCACCAGTAATGTTGCCGCAGGAGCAAGAGGGTACTTGAACTGCCTGGGTGTCCAGAGCCTGGGGGGGTGTGAGCTAAGTCCATGAGGGGCTGACAGTGGGCCGGTGGAACATAAAGAAGGCCCTCAGGACCTCCCGGCGGAGCTGGTTCGGAGCGGTTAGCTTGGGAAATACGTTGGTTGATGGACCACTGGATGCGACTTACGATCAAGGCTGGAGGAAAGACAGGTTCGGGATCTGGATTCTCAGGATCAGGCTGGTACAGACAGGATAAGGCATCAGCCTTGCAGTTCTTGGTTCCAGGACGGTAGGAGACAGTGAAGTTGAATCTTGTGAAGAGGGCCCAAACGGGTTTGGCGAGGGTTGAGTCTCTTAGCTTCTCTGAGATACTCGAGGTTCCGGTGATCTGTAATTGCCTCGAACCGATGATTCACTCCCTCCAGCCAGTGTCTCCATTCTTCCAATGCCAACTTGATGGCAAGAAGCTCTCTGTTCCCGATGTCATAGTTTTGCTCTGCCGGGGATAGCTTTTTGGAGAAGGCACATGGATGGAGTCGTGGTGGATAACACTGCCGCTGTGACAACACCGCTCCGACCCCGGTGGCTGAGGCGTCGACTTCGACGATGAACGGGAGGTCAGGGTTAGGATAGAAATTGGCAAACCCCAGGAAATGTTGTAGCTCCTTCACGGTTGTGGGTAATGGCCAGTTGCGGATGGTATCCACCTTCCTCTGGTCCATCTGGATGCCGTGTTGGTCAATGACATAGCCCAGGAAATGCACGGAGGTGGTGTGGAACTCGCACTTCTCCAGCTTGAGGTAGAGATGGTGTTCGCGGAGCTTCTTGAGGACCTGGGAGACGTGTTGGCGATGTTTGGCCAGGTTCCGGGAGTAAATGAGGATGTCGTCTATGTAGACTACAACAAACCGGTGGAGGTACTCCCGGAACACCTCGTTCATGTAGTTCTGGAAGACGGAGGGAGAGTTGGACAGGCCATATGGCATAACCCTGTATTCGTAGTGCCCAGATGGTGTAATGAAGGCTGTTTTCCACTCATCCCCCCGGCGTATACAGAATGAGGTTATACGCACTCCGCATGATTGGTTTGCGTCTGTAACTCCGTATAGCTTTGTTTTGAATCTCTTACTTTTATTCATTGTTGCTTATTTTTTTATTACCTTATATGTAATATTGCTTACCACACTAATCTGACGTCGCTAGCTTGTAATCTTTAAATCTAAATTGCTGTTACAACGCATTTGCAGCGCTAGCTTGTTAACTTGTTAACAGTCTCTCGCGCGCTCCTTTTTCAACGCGTTCTTCAAACAGCTGTGGTAAGTCGGATCAGTCTACAAACACGGTGAGTCATGTCATCCTCTCCCAGCATTGCTACCTGTTCCATTTGCCACATGTTTACCATAGCTCTCTCTGTCAGCGACGAGGGATTTACATGTCATAAATGTAGGGAAATAGTCAGGCTGACAGAGAGAATCTCAGAATTAGAGACACGCATCCAAACTTTAATCGAGGATAGTAAGAATGCAAGGGCTTCAGATACTGTTTTGGATGCGACTAGCTTAGTGAACTCTGTACATTGTTCGGTTCCGGCTGTAGAGCCCACGCAGCAGGGCACTTGGGTAACGGTGAGGCGGCCTAGCCGCGGAAAACACCACTCTTCCGTTCCAATAAGAACATCTAACAGGTTCTCCCCACTCAGTGATACACCCACTGAGAATCCTGCTGAAAGTGCCCTAGTTATTGGCGATTCTATTACACGGAACGTGAAAATAGAGACACCAGCCACCATAGTCACATGTTTGCCGGGAGCCAGAGCACCTGACATCAAAGCAAATTTAAAAGTGCTGGCTAATGCTAATCGTAAATACTCTAAGATTATTATTCACGTCGGCACTAATGATGTTCGACTTCGCCAGTCGGAGATCACTAAAATTAACATTAAAGAGGTGTGTGAACTCGCAAGTACAATGTCAGGAGAAGTAATTTGCTCTGGCCCCCTTCCTGTTCGTCGGAGTGATGAGATAGTTAGCAGATTATCATCACTCAATGGCTGGCTGTCTAAGTGGTGTCCGCAAAATAATATAGGTTTCATAGACAATTGGAAAAGTTTTTGGGGCAGACCTGACCTGTTAAAAAGAGATGGTATTCACCCCTCCCGGGATGGTGCTGCTCTTCTCTCTAGTAATATGGCACATAGTCTCAGAACTGAAACATGACAAACTGGGGCCCAGGTCAGAAAGCAGACAGACTGGCTAAACCGACAGTCTGCTAGCTGCCTCACGTTACAGAAGTCAGAAAATTCAGATAACTCCCAACACATAGAAACTCTTACACCTAGATATTTTCAAATAGAGACTGTGTCTGTACCCCGAATTAGTAAAAACAAAAAACTTCCAAACCCATTTAATGGTAAAAATTTAATTGATGTTCAACAAATAAAAAATAGAGATAATAATGCTAAACAAATGATAAAACTCGGGTTGTTAAATATTAGATCCCTTTCTTCAAAATCACTTATTGTTAATGATATTATCAAAGATAATAATCTAGATGTGCTGTGTTTGACAGAAACTTGGCTAAAACCGGACGATTACATTACTTTAAATGAGTCTAGTCCTCAAGGTTATGATTATCGACACAATGCCCGTCAGAAAGGCAAAGGGGGAGGTGTTGCTGTAATCTATAGTAATATTTACAGTATTAGTCAGAAGTCTTTCAAATATAATTCCTTCGAAACTATGGTACTTTACGTAACATTATGTAAGTTGACATTTGTGCTGGCTACTGTATACAGGCCACCAGGACACAATACAGACTTTATCAAAGAATTTGCTGACTTTCTATCAGAGTTAGTACTAGCTGCAGATAAAGTCCTTGTTGTTGGTGATTTTAATATTCATGTAGATAATAAAAAAGATGCATTAGGATTGGCAATTGCAGATATTCTAAACTCTATTGGTGTTAGACAACATGTGTCAGGACCCACTCATTGTCGTAATCACCTCGGATCTGAACTTATTGTTTTGAGAAAAAAGTCTCATTCGAGAATTGAGCCAAAGCGATTGAGAAAAACTGTAGCACAAGACTAAGGTTCACACTGCGAGCCTTAATGCTCAATTCAGATTTTTGCTCAGATCTGATTTTTTTTTTTTTTTTTTTATTATAGCTGTTCACATTGTTGTTTTAAATGTGACTAATATCATATTTCCAGTGTGAACAGAGCATCTGAACTGACCAGCGTGCGCAAAAAAAACGATACAAATGTGGTTGCCAGGTTTTTACAACAAAATCCACTCAATTGCTTCTCAATACTAGTCCAAACTAGCCCAATCGCGTTCCGGGTGTTAAATATCGCGTTAGTACGGTCGCTTCAGCCCACGGAGTTGCAAAACAACCCTCGGCAACAGTCAAAAAGTAACCCAATTCTGCGGTAAAATCACGGACTTGGCAACCCACCGCGTGCTGCCATAGGGACGTAAACACGGAGGGCATTAAAGTAAACGATTATGCGTTTATTTATAGTGTGATCTGCCGCGGAAGCCAGCGAAATTATGCGCAGGCAATATGAAAAATAAGTCAATGATGTGACAAAAGAGAGCAGAGTTTTAAAAGTTATGATACGAGCCCCTCATGTTTTGCTTGTATTATATAGCTATCTCTGTAAAACTTACTAACTTAGTTCTGACACATCACTGCCCTTCTTACTGACTACCTTTCGCAACTGTCTTGATAACATCTGGTATGTAAAATCTTTGAATAGACTCCCATGAGCGCAGAATCGTGACGAATGTTGACTGTACTTATCTAGAGTGAGAAAAAGGGCAAAGAAAATCACTCTGGACCCCTCACATCCAGCACACTCCCTCTTTGAACTGTTGCCATCTGGTCGACGCTACAGAGCTCTCAGCACCAGAACGACCAGACACAGGAAGTTTCTTCTCTCAGGCAATCCGTCTCATGAACACTTGACACGGAACGCACAACACTATTAAACATTATTTACTTAAAACACGTACTTATATTTCAAATTTGTACACATCATAACTGTACATACAAATTGTCTATATTATATATTGTTTTTTGCTTTTTTTGCACTTCGTCTATCTTGTATATTTGTATATTATTCTTTTATTCTTTTTATTATCTGTGTCTTGTCTTGTCGCTGTCACTCTGTAGCACTGTGGAGCTTCTGTCACTAAAACAAATTCCTAGTATGTGTGAACATACCTGGCAATAAAGCTCTTTCTGATTCTGATCTCAAGTGAAGTAAAATCGCGTGAATTCCGATATGACTGTTCACACTGCGGTCACATTACAAAACATCTGACCTGTATCGGATTTAGTACCACATGGAAAGCCTCGTTCAGACTGTCAGTCCAAATCCGATTATTTGTGTATCCGATTGGAATCTAATCTAAAAATTTTAATGTCCACACTGTGTATCGCAAGTGTTCAGATCCGATTTGTGAGTCCATGGCGCTTTTTCGTTTTCCGGAATATCTGCATTGGTTTCTATTGCAATGACGTTGCGTTCGTAGGTATACGCCAAAAACAACAACAACAACAACAACAACCGCAACATGGAGGGGTTTGCAATACAGATGCTGTCTTAGTAACATCATGACAATGTGTAGCCGCCGGCGCTGGACTACTGCGTTATGATGAGGCGACGGCAGAAACATAGGAGGCAGGTATGAGCGGCTTTATTCCGTGCTGTTGTCTTTCTCGGTCTCAAAACATGTCTCAGTTATAGCCTATTGCTAATTTCTGCTCGTCCGGCACTTTGCAACAACACAGCCTTGTTTCTGCAGGGACTTTCAGCATGTTTCCTATAACAACGTCTGACGTTTACGTTTTACGTTGCGTGAAAAAAGTAACATAAACCACGTGGAATCCGATCAGAGCGGTCAGACTGAAACGGATTTCCTGAAATGCGATTTGAATGTACATATGAATGTAGCTCGAAACGGATTTGTTAAGATTGCATTTCATGTGGTTTTTGGCCGTTCAGACTTGCTAAATCTGATCAGATTTCAATCGGATATGCACAAAAATCGGATTTGGACTGACAGTCTGAACGAGGCTGAAGTGGCACAAATCGGAATTGAAAAGATCAGATTCCATGTGGTTTGTACTGTTCACACTGTCATGGGGAAAACAGATATGAGTCACATGTGAGCCACATTTACCTGCAGTCTGAACTGATGGTTACACACAAACAGGTAACAGACAAAACAAATGCAAATACATGATAAAAACACCATTTTTTTTTTTACATTTTGTAATTTTTTTATACTTTCATAATTAAGTCTATGTGATTCTGTTGTATATAAATAGACAAAACATTAGTTTACAGCATGACCTGTGCATTTGCGGTATCCTGACCTCTCACTGCCTGTAATCTGATTTGTTTCACAACAGCACTCTTGTAAGCAAGTGCGTGAGACAGACTGAAAGAAACGTTTGTGAATGTGGGCCAATCTAACTCACTGATGTCACGTGAAAAATTCAACAGAGGCACAAGGCAAAGTCCGATTCCTCTAGATGCAACTCTTGCACTCACTGCTCGCAGATTTAAAATGATAGTTACGGACAACGATAACTGGGAATCAACAACATAAAACTTTCTGCAAGCATCTGTTTGTGGATCTAGGCAGATGAGATTCTTCTGCTGATGTGAGTGGAACTAAACTAACTATCTTGACTAAACTAACTCTATCTTGATTTTCTCTACATCTGGATTTAAAAGGCCATCATGGTGTCGTCTGGTACTACACTGATTGTGGTTACGCTACTTTCAATGATGCCAATTGTGAAAGGAAGACAAGAAAGTGAAACTCTACAAAAAGGTTTCTCTGTACACACAACTGGGACTCGGACCATGATGTTTAACATCCCAAACACCAAACGAAATGAAATACATGAGAGCTTGGATGATGTTTCTCTAGATGAGTCTTTAAACTCGCTCAAGAGTCTAGAATTTTTTGCTAGTTCTGATGATTTTTCAAGAAAGACTGTGGCTGAATCAAGTGATATGCATTCAGCAGCTGATTCCACAACAACTAGATCTGCATGTAATGAAATGAATTGCAAAGATGATAAAATTGTACAAAAGGAGCCTGAGATGGATATTACTGGGCATGAGGACTTGAATAAGGTGGGATGTGATGGTGAATGCATAATTAATTCATTGTATAACACCTCTGATGGCCTGGATGATACGGCTAGTGAAGATCCAGTGGTCATCACACATCTCGGGCGAGTTCAAGGCCGTACTTTGGACAAAGCTCACGTGTTTTATGGGATTCCGTATGCTGACCCTCCTGTGGGAGAAAAACGCTGGACTCCACCTTCACCCGTGTCACCTTGGTCGTACACGTATAATGCCACATTTCCTCGTCCTGCGTGCATGCAGGTGTGTGCTGGAGAATTCTCTCGGCTGTGTCCTCCTAAGGTATGTAACATTTTAATCATGACACATTTTAAAACCATCCACCTATTAAAAAAACAGTACATTTAGACATTATAGTATGCATCACATCACATGCATATTTTTAATGTCATGAAGGATGGCTTCATGGTGCACCCATAAAATATCCAATTCATCCTGCACTGTTTGTGCAATATGAAGTTTTATTTAACACAATTCGGGAGGAGCACATTCAGGTAATCAACCAATCAGCGCAAGAGGAAGCCGGTATATAAAGCCGTCTCATACCTCTGTCCCGTG
This sequence comes from Ctenopharyngodon idella, assembly GCF_019924925.1. NCBI lineage: Eukaryota > Metazoa > Chordata > Actinopteri > Cypriniformes > Xenocyprididae > Ctenopharyngodon > Ctenopharyngodon idella. The sequence goes on along the minus strand of NC_067237.1, from coordinate 29,947,372 downwards.
ATAAGTTTCACAACATCCCTCCACCACCCCATCACCTCACTCTTAGCTGGTTTCTATTCCAGTTAAGGAGGGGGAGTACTCTGGGTTAGGGCCAAATTCCGAGCTTGGAGCCCTCCCCCAGACAGCACACCAAATACGCATATATTACTATATAAATTATTATATTTGATTTCATGTATGTGTAAACTCGTGAAATGTATATAGGGACCCGAAAATAAGCTCTTTTGACTTGGGCCTGTAAGCAATCACCTAGCAATGCCCTGCCAACCATATTGCAAAATGCTAAGAAACACTCAGAACACTTTAGCAACCACATAAACCCTGCCAACCACCTAGCAACACTCTAAAAACCATTTGCAACATGTGTAGAAACACTCAGAACACATCAGTAACTGCATAGCAACACCACAGGAACCATGCTTAAACCACATAGCAATGCCTTGGCAACCACATCGCAACGTCCTGGCAACCACCTAGCAATGCCCTAGCAATCACATATCAATATGATAAGAAAGACTTAGATGACTTTAGCAACCATATAGCAACTACCTAGAAGCCACACTGCAACATGCTAAAAAAAACACTCAGAACACTTAAGCAACCACATAGCAACACCCTGGCAACTAAGTAGAAGCCACACTGCAACATGCTTAAAGACACCCAGAACACTAATGCAACCACATGGCAACACTGTGACAACAATCTAGCAATGCCCTAGCAACCACATTCCAACATGCTAAAAAAGAGTCAGAACACTTTAGCAACCACATAGTACCGCCCTGGCAACTACCTAGAAACCACACTGCAACATACTAAAAACATGTTGCAACCACATAGCAACACCCTGACAATAATCTAGCAATGCCCTAGCAACCACATTCCAACATGCTAAGAAAGACTCAGAACACTTTAGCAACCACATGGCAACACCCTGGCAACTACCTAGAAACCACACTGCAACATGCTAAAAAAACACTCAAAACACTTAAGCAACCACATAGCAACACCCTAACAACAAGCTAGCAATGCCTTGGCAACCACATTCCAACATGCTAAAAAAAGACTCAGAACACTTTAGCAACCACATAGCAGCGCCCTGGCAACTGCCTAGAAGCCACACTGCAACATAATAAAAACACTCAGAACACTTAAGCAACCACAAAGCAACACTGTGACAACAATCTAGCAATGCCTTAGCAACCACATTCTAACATGCTAAAAGAGTCAGAACACTTTAGCAACCACATAGCAGTGCCCTGCCAACTGCCTAGAAACCACACTGCAACATACCATAAAATACTCAGAACACTTAAGCAACCACATAGCAACATCCTAACAACAAGCTAGCAATGCCTTGGCAACCACATTCCAACATGCTAAGAAAGACTCAACATACTTTAACAACCACATATCACAGCAGCACATATCTTTATGGGTTTGTGTATTAATCTAAGAAAGGTTTCTTACTGCCAGTGTGAATGTGAATCTGCATTTACTGTACACAGGTTAGTGAGGACTGTCTATATCTAAATGTGTTTGTACCTGTGAGCGTCAACCTGTCGTCACCGATAGTAACAGCACTTCCAGTGATGGTGTGGATTCATGGTGGTGACTTCATCGCTGGCTCGGCCTCTAAACCTCTGTACGATGGCCGCTTCATCAGTAACTATAGCAACACAGTGGTTGTAAACATGGAATATCGTCTTGGTTAGTGAAAAAGCATTACATTTTCCATATTGAAGTGTGTGCTGACATCTGAATGAGCAAATTTGTAAGATGTTGTGGTCAATTTTTAGGTGCATTTGGCTTCTTAGTCACAGGCAAAGATCCTGAGAGCTCTGCAGTGGGGAATTATGGGATTCTAGACCAGCAGGCAGCATTGCGCTGGGTCCAAGAAAACATTGCTGCTTTTGGAGGAGACCCAAATAAGGTATCAGAGCGCATGGGGGTGGGTGGGTGGATGAATGACGACAGTGTGGACATCTAATTACTGTATATATATTTGCGTGTGTGTAGGTCACACTGTTTGGCGAGAGCGCTGGAGCCCAATCAGTGTGTCTTCATCTGATGATGGAGAGCAGTGAGTCTTTGTTTAGACATGCAGCCATACAGAGTTTACCATTCTCTTTGCCACTAAAAACCAGGTAAAGCACACATAAAACACTCTTAACCTCTTTCCCAAAACCCTGTCAGCTGCCTTGTGGCCTGGAGCCAATAAATTCGACCTTAACATATTGCTAACATAGAAAACACAGAAAACATAGAGCACACACAAATATAGTGTAAATTCATTTAGATTAATCTGGACTATTTTCATACAATTTTTAATCAACATGTTTCTCACCTCTTCCACCATCTTGGATTTATTGCTTGGTGCAATGCATTCTGGGATTGCCTTCTCTGTGAAGAATAAATACAGTGCGGCCTTTGAGAATATAGGCAAATCAAGGTATCTTAGCGCAATTCTACTTACCTTTTGCATCGTTTGCATGTCTATGTCATGAACTCCTCCTCCATAGGCAGCTTACTAGGTTTTGGAATGGTGAACGTAATTTCACCAAGTACAACATCTTTGTTGATCCTGGAGCAACATTCAGATCAACCAATCAGATTTGAGGTTAACAGTTTATGTCAAGTTAAGGCTCAGAACCAGGGTTAGGCGCTTCCACATCAGTGTTATTCACCTACCATTTCCCTCTGATTTTAGGCATAAGTTATGGGTAGGGTTAGGTTTAGGAGAAGGGATAGGGTTTGGGCTAAATTATCAGACAGGGATGTTGTTCCAGGATAAAAAAAATATACTGACCCAGGAATATGTCTTACTTGGCAAAATCACGGTGACCGATTTGGAACAGAGCCTTAGCCTCCTGAGACAATACAGAAATTACGATGAAGCTGATAATAATGTTGTGCATTATGTTTTAGATGGGATGCTGTGAAATTGGGCTGGGATTTTGCTAAACTAACTAATTGCTCAGCATTTGATCTGCCCTGTCTGCGCTCTCTCAGTTCACATGCTGTACTCAACGCACAGGCTAAATCAGGTACACATACAGTGTTATTGTTAACTAAAACAAAATATTGAAATATTAGATGAAGAACTTGTTGAAGCAGGGTTATAGTTAAGGGTTATAGGGTTATAGTTAACTAAAATAAAACCATTTAAAAAAACTTGAAATAAAATAAACTTTAACCGAAATACAAAATAAATAAATAAATAAATAAATAAAATGTAAACTTATTTTATTTTCGCTTATAGTCGCCAAAGAAATATTTCCCATTTTCATTTAGTACTAAAATGACTAAAACTGAAATAAAACGTAATAAAAACTACATATTTAATAATAAAATTAACTAAACTAAAATTAAACCCATTAAAAAAGAACTTATTTTAAAAAAACTAATTCAAAAGTACTAAAATTACTTCAAAATAAGTAATTCAAAAATAAAATGAATTGGAATAAAAATAAATTCAAGCTAAATAGAAATATTAAAAAAAACAAATAAAAATGACAAAAGCACATAACAAAATTACTAAAACTTTAACTAAAATGAAATACTGAAAATATAAAAATAAAAGCTAATTTAAAATATTAATAAATACTATAATAGTATTTATAAAACGGTTAGTTGCTGTCCTTGATTCTGATTGGTCAATAGCTGTGTTTTATTCACAATACACGGCTATGGTCGCTTTACCCAACGGTTCTGTGCATCACTACACAACACCCTTAGCAACCACTCTTAGCAACGTAAACTGTATGTTCTCAATTGATATTGTTCATTGAAGCTTACTGTATTATATAGAAGAGTATTGTGAGAAAGAGATCGAGTGAGCGAGTTTATTACCTGCATTCAGATTTAGCATTTTCCTTCAGGTCAGTCCTATGTTCATAATAAAAAATCTGTTTAAATGTCCGATGTATTATCTTGTCTTTTTAACAGTTAAGGGGTTTTCCCGTGACTGACAGCGCTAGTCAAAGCATTTGTCAGTTGTGTCTTGTTCCGTGTTCACAACAGTTCAGTCTTTTCAATGTAAAAGTCTTCGCTACTGACTGACACACTCATAAAGACAGTCTTTGCCGCCATCTAATGGCGTAATAATGTAACTTCTGTTGCTGTTCACAGTCAGGGACTATTTTTTTCCGGCAGAAGGAAGGCTTTTGGTGAAAGTTTACTTCATGAAAGTTGCATTGATACATAATTCTGGCTTTAATATTTGTATTGTGTGGTAACCGTTTTATAAAAGCAATAAGGTACTCGAGGCTAGTGCTGTATCGTGAATAAGTCACGGCTGAAGGGGTTGCAGGCCTTCCGCTTCGCGTCGTGCCTAACAACGCCCTTCAGCCGTGACTTATTCATGATACAGCACAGCCTCGAGTACCTTTTTGCTTACATAAATAATACTGAACACTGACTAATACTGTACATGTTACATACAGACACAAAATTGAGGGGTTTGTATAATCCTGATTGGGTTTATTTTTCTTTTATCCCTCTTAATACACAGCTGTTTGCCAAATAAATAAATAAATGAATATTAAATATTAATTTATCCTGAACTTATTTTATTATGTGATCAAAAGCTGAGTTATATATGGTTATCTGGGATGACATTCAAATATACAACTTAGTAAAAATTATATAAAAATATAATGCGTAATGTTCCGATTGGCCAATTAGAATCAAGGATTCCAGGGAGCCATGTGATAAATGCATATATCAGACAAAAATATCAGATATTTATCATGCACAAACACTGAAATAATTCAATTAAAATCTAATTCTGCCTTTTGAAGGTTCTAAGATCATCAACCCCTTCCATTTCCTGGAGGTTTTTGAGACATGGGGGCCATTCATTGATGGAGAACTGATCCAGGAACAGCCAATCACAGCCTTCCAAACAGGCCGCTGGCAGAGTTACAAGCCTGTTATACTAGGTTTCTGATACTTTCTACATATACTCCAACAACAACATCCGCATATTCTAGGTTAAATACAAGATAAGCTGTGACACGTATCTTATTACTATAGGAAATAACTGCTGTGGGACAAATTTAATGCTTACCTTGTATTTTACCTGAAATATTTTGTAAGATTTGCATTGTTTACCTTTGTGAGTTTTCATCTGCTCTGCACTGTAGGTACAACCTCTGAGGAAGGCGTGATCTTTGTGTACGGCGTTTTCAACCAGTCTGTGTCAATGCTGGAATGTGTGCTCTACACTGTTGCCATTTTTAAGCAACATGCGCTCAGAATTCTGCACAAATACATTCCTTTCTACCGAAACCAGGACAGAAGAGTAATGCTTTCACAGGTAAGACTTCAGCATCCTACAGACATAAACAACTGCAAGACAAACAGCACAAGATAGAGGTTAGGCATTATGCGCTCTTATAATTTTATTGATGAAGGAATGGGCCTTTTTTTGCAGATTGTGACAGATTATGTGTTTTTGTGTCCGGCTCGATTGTCTGCTCGTTCTGGAGTAAGAGCTGGCGGATCTGTTTGGTTGTATGTATTCGACCACGCTCCATCTGATCCCAACATATGGGCGGGGCTTCCTTTCTGCTACAATCACACCTGCCATGGGGCAGAGCTTCCCTTTCTGTTTGACTCCGCCCCCAGCACAAACTTCACACTTACACCTCAAGAGAGCCTATTGGCCAATCGAATGGCATGCTACTGGGGAGCGTTTGCCCACACGGGGGACCCAAATTCTCAAAGTGAACAGACGCACTTCTGCAGAAAGCAGAGGCTTGCTGTTTGGCCACAGTACACGGCTATAGAGGGCTGGCCCATCCTGAACCTGACTCTACAGTCACACCCACAACACGGGGACAGGGACCATTTCTGTGACTTCTGGGACCGGCTGGACATCTATTAAGGAGAGGAGATCGAGCTGGGTGAAAGACACACAAGATCATGGTTCTGACCACATATATCTATATCTAATAACTTTGACAAATCTATTCATACATATATAATCAGTGACAGACTCAAAAATGTTATATGTTTTAAACGGTGTTTTGTTTTGCTCTTTACTCTGCCTTTCCGCGTTCGTCAATACGTCATGCGTCAGGGTCAGAGTTCGCTTTTTGGTCGGAACTCGACTTGTGTCTTGCGACTGACTTACTGGAAGCTAGTGATTATAGCTTATGAAGTTATAAATATGGATATTTTTCTTACAAAAATGCATCGCTTCGCATCAGAAGGCCTTTATTAACCCTCTGTAGCCGTATGGATTACTTTTATGATGGATGGATGCACTTTTTTGGGCTTCAAAATCCAAGTTACTATTCACTCCCATTATAAAGCTTGGAACAGCCAGGATATTTTTTAATATAACTCCGATTGTGTTTGGCTGAAAGAAGAAAGTCATATACATCTAGAATAGCTTGAGAGTGAGTAAATTATGGGATAATTTTCATCCCTTTAAAGGTTCCTAGGTTAACATGCATCCAAGGTCAAAAAACACCTCAGTTTTTGTATAATACCCCTCCTAACCACTAGTCTACTCTGCTCTGATTTGTCAGTAGGCCCAGTCTGTTATGACTGGTCAGCCGCTTACAGCGCATGTCCGTAAATAAACGGCTGTTACCAAATCTGAATTTTAGCTCCGGAGGCTTCCTCAGTGCTTGATATACTGTGATACGAACAGTAATAATGGTGTTGGTTTTTCCGTATCAATTCGAGCACAAGTCCTCATCCTTTTGAAGTGCATGTCAACAACACGAACCAAACTTTTTCAGACAGGATCTTTTCAGCTACTTTGTAGTTTTACTGAGTATCAGAGATATTAGCAACTTTTACACTCTGCTTTACACTCTGCTTGATTACATTTTTGAATAGGTAAATTACTTTTTAGTCCAATACATTTGTGATGAGTAATGCACTTACATATTGCATTTTGCATGGCACCTAACTTTTTCTGCAGCAGTTTGTTTCTGCTATAAAGAAGCGATATCGCCATCTAAGGGCTTTGAAGGTACCATATCTTGTGCATTTTAAGTTTTATTACAATATCAAGGTGTTCAGTTTTATTTTGATTTTAGAAAATAAACATGTGATTGCTCTCCTCACAAACCAACTGTTTCTTATTTTCACTGGCATGTCTCGCAGGTGTTGAGATCTAGTGCATCTTTGAGCCTACATTCAGTATGAGTAAAATACTTAAGTACTGTTAAAATCAGATACTCTAAGACTTTTACGCAAGTCGTATTGGAATTGGTGACTTGTAACTTGTAATGGAGTAATTTTCACTGCAAGATATCTGTACTTTTACCCAAGTATGGTTTTCAGGTACTCTTTATACCTCTGGATGACAAAGCTGAATTTTCAGTATCATTACTCCAGTCTTTACATGATCCTTCAGAAATCATTCTAAAATGCTGATTTGGTGATCAACATTTCTTATCATCAATGTTGAAAACAGTTGTGCTGCTTAATATTTTTGTAGAAACCGTGATACATTTTTCTGGATTCTTTGATGAATAAAAAAAGCCTTTTTATTAGAAATAAGAATATTTTGTAACATAATATCTTTACTGTCACTTTTGATCAATTTAATGCGTCCTTGCTGAATAAAAGTATTAATTTCTTTCCAAAATAATCTTACTGACCACAAAGTTTTGAATGGTACAGTAAATTGTGCTACTTTTATTGACTTAAATAAAAAAACTATTGTTTCTACAGCATCTATGGAAGCCCGTTTCCGCCACTAAATAAAAAAATAAAAAGAGTAATTGCGACTTTTCATCTCAGAATTCTGACTTTTTATCTCGCAATTGCGAGTTTATTTCTCACAATTGCGACTTATAAAGTCACAATTCTGAGATATAAACTCGCAATTGCGTGATATAAAGTCAGAATTGCGAGTTGCGAATTGCAGAATTTTCTCGCAATTAACTGATGGACAGTGTCTCTGTCTGTAACAATTACGGACATCCAACATTTCTGGTGCATCCAACGATAGCCGTGCTGCCGTTCTGATGTCTGAAGCTGTTGATGTATAAAATGTGCCACTTAAGCTTCGTCTGTTTTATTGCGCCTCCGCCACAGCTGATTCTTATTATTATTACTATTATATTGTTATTATTGTGTCAAATTCATTAGTGTATCCATTCTGTTAAAAACAACTTTTATTCACCAAATACTTCCACTGTAATTTGCAGAATTGCATGATTCTACCCTTGAATGCCCCCTTTTATAGAGCCACCAGACTTAAGTTGCAAAGTTACAAAGTTGATGAAACATGATAGATATTGGTGTTTTAGTATTAAGCCCACTAGATGGCAGTAAAAGCTGTTTTTTCTCCTTGAAACGCTGTACTCATGTACAAGGTTACCGTGGAAACATGCTATATGCATATTCCTTAATAATGCATATGTCCGGAGACTAATCTTTATGTGTCTCCTCCAGTGAAATCAAAATTTCTTTATTGGTAAATCCGCGCTAAAAATAATCCTTTATGATGTCTTCCATTTTATGTAGAATAATAACGAAGCAGCAATCCTGATGGTCAGTCGCAATGAAAGGAAACTCAAGCAAAGTAAGAACTGTGAGAAATAAAGTTTCATACAATTGTGAGAAAAAAAAGTCAGAATTCTGACTTTATATCACGCAATTGCGAGTTTATATCTCAGAATTGTGACTTTATAAGTCGCAATTGCGAGATAAAAAGTCGCAATAACTCTTTTTACTTTTTTATTTAGTGGCGGAAACGGGCTTCCATAGCATCAACCAACAATGATTTCAAACTTTTTTTTAAACTAATTAAAACAATTTTGTATTTCAATGTTAACTGCTTATAGAACCGTTTTATAAAAATTCTTACTACTTGCAAAAAACACATTTCTATAAATATTCTATTTAAACAAAAAGTATGTTCAATAAAATTTTATACAAATAAATATTTTAAGAAACATAAAAATGTCTGAATGTTTTTGCATTATATAACAAAATATCAAAGCAAGTGACATTTATTTAAAAGGCTTTAACTGTAGTTAATGTGATGAACTACAGCTGTTTTTGTTCTACAAGGACATCATAATCTAATAAAAATGATCAGGTGGTTTAAAGTCATTGCAAAAATGGCCCAACAATTTTGAGAGAAGGTTCAGCAGCATTTGTTTGTAGATGTCACTTGGTTTTATTTATGTATGTAATGCAAGAACATTCACACCTTTTTAATCACGACTTAAGCGTCCAATACTGTTTGGGGCCACTACATTCAGAAGTTACAGTGTATAGAATTTACACACAACATTATAGGATATTCAGTACGGCTTATGCATTTGTTCTTGGAGTGGAGTTTGAATGCTCTGGGTTCTCTTGCATTCCTTCCTCCTCTTCCTCATCCTCCTCAGAGTGTGTTTGTGCGCCGGTGTGTAATGGAGAGCGGGTGTGTAAAATAGCCCCTACACATAAGAGTCTGTGCAAACACTGCAGCACAGAAACAACCAGCTGATGTTTACCACTGACCGACTCTAGACACGGTGCCAATTCAGAACTCTCACTAAACCCGAGCCCAAACTTTAGTTCAGGCAGTTCTGACCTTTGCAATTTGGCCCTGTCCAATTGCTTAAGATGACTCAAGAAACATGTCTGGATATTCAAGAAGCATCTCTGATTGTGAGAGTATAAAGTTCTGGGCACACACAACAAAGCCTCTGCCAGCAGCCTGCAGCACTCTGCGTCACCACAGTTACGTTCGTTCAGCAGGAAATGGTGTAGTAAGAACTCAAACATGCCACCAACGGGAAGCACTCCACCTGCGCGCATAATTCCACCCCACAGGTCTTGAGTTGAAAGCATGCTTTGTGATTGGTCCAATGAAGGACTGTGTGATTGGTCGGCAGCCAGAATGGAGCTTTGAAACAGTTTACTAAAGCTTTCATGTGTCTGAGACAGATGCTGCAGCATTGCAAACACACCTTGGCTCACACACACAATCTGGTCAAGCAGTCCTGGTGCGGGCGCACAAAGAACGAGCGTGTGTGTGCGCGAAAATGTTCCCAGACAGGCATAGCGATGCCCACCAAGTTGCACACGTATACAGTTCTTTAGCATCACGAGGTGTTGAAGAGGTGGATGAGAAAGTGTTTCTGCAGCACTGATGTTAAAAAGGAAGTCCAGCTGGGCCGAGTCGACAAACTCAAGTAGAGCGATGTGGTTCAGTCGAGCCCATTGCACCACACTTTCCGGCTGCTTCACGGATGACAGCATCACATGCACCTGTAAGTCCAATAAACTCTCTAACTTTTGCTGCATGATGCTCTCTTTACGGTGCAGCCAGTCTTGTTGAACGCATATGGATATGTTGTCACCTGCGGCAACAAAAGAAGGCCCAAAACTCTCATATAAAATGAGTGCTTTTACTGGACCTTGCAGTTCAGTCCACACCGACCAATCACGAGTCACAACCAGGCCTTCAACCACCTCTGAGGAGCCAATAGGAAGTCCTGTCACTGGCGTATGCAGTAAAGAGAAGTGCGAATGTATGAATGAGATTGTTTCTACTGTGTCTTGATCTTGACTGACTTTGTGGTAGAACTCACACAGGACTCGTTTCAGTATATCAGCCTGGCCAATCGCCACTCTTCCAGAAATATACCCGCCGATCAACAAATCAAGGATGCCGCCCTCCAGTTTGTAACTATGGCGACTACAGTACAATGAGGCATATGGGGTAATTTTGTGTATTATGGCATCATCCAACTCCTTCCGGCTGGCAGCGAGAAGGCGATTAGCAAGATTTTGCAGGCGAGAGCCGGTCCAAGATCCTTTGCGGTTCATGTAAGCTGAGTTCTGAATTCCTCGTAAAAGTGCGGCCAGCAGGAGAATGAATGACTTTGTGCCGTCTCCAGTAGCTTTAGCATGTGCACACATGCAGTCCAACACCATCCTAAAGAACAAAGACAACAAAAACGTGCTAAATAAATTCACATCGTCTTATAATAATATAATTCATAAATTATTAAACCCTGAAAAAATGTCAGAATTTTTAGTTTCTCTCTTGTTTTAGGCTTTTAAATATCAATACATATATTCCACAGATATTTATTTTCATTTAGCTTTCTCAAGCTTTCTTAAAAAGTCTAGACTTAGCCCTAGAACCCTACATTTAACAATATTTTATATCTAATTCTATCTACAGTATCTATCTATCTCGCTATCTCTCTCTCTCTCTATAGACAGACAGATATAGATAGACAGACAGACAAACAGACATAGATAGATAGATAGATAGATAGATGATGGATGGATAGACAGACAAATAGACAGATAGATAGACGGACAGACAGACAGACAGATAGACAGACAAATAGATAGATAGATAGACAGACAGACAGACAAATAGACAGATAGATAGATAGATATAAAATATATCTATACGGTATGTCATCTATCTATAAACGTTATCTACTGTTCAAAGGCTTTTTTAAATACTTTTAATCAGCAGGGATTCATTAAATTGATCAAAACCGACAATACTTTTACATTCTTACAAAAAAAAATCTATTAATGTTAATCTATCTAATGCTGTTCTTCATCAAATATTCATCAAATAATCCTGAAAAAAATGTATCATGGTTTTCACAAAAATATTAAGCAGCACAACTCTTTTCAATATTGATAATAAGAAATGCTTCTTGAGCAGCAAATCAGCATATTAAAATGATTTCTGAAGGATCATGTGACACTGAAGACTGGAGTAATGATGCTGAAAATTCTGCTTTGCATCCCAGGAATAAATGAAATTTTAAAATATATTAAAATAGAAAATAAAAAAGCTACAAAAAAAATTGTATTGCTCATAACTGCTAGATTGGAAAATGTTTCGGCAAACAAAATCATACTGTGAGCAATAGTTTTTTATTTTTATTTTATTTATTTATTTTTAAAGTGAGTATGTGTACCTGGCTATCGGGTGCTCCAGGTGTAGTGTGCAGAGAATGCGTTGTCCATGTCTGGTGATGAGTGTTTCTCCTGTGTCTCGAGTGAACAGAACACTTCCACCGTCCGGACCAAGACAGCGGCGGACGACACACTCCAGCGCGCCAAGCACACTGACAGACGCCTGCAGAGACACACACTCCTCGGGCATCTACACATGACACAACAAAAACCATCAAGCACATCACATCAACATGAAACAATATATTCGGAAAGACACAAATGATAAATCATATTTTCAATCAACAAGCAAACTTGTGAGTGTTTATCTAAACAGTAGCACATTTGTGATGCAGACAGATGCACAAGACACCAACAAGTTCAGTGATATCCGTCATATAACTATAATAACACAACCGGATATACAGAAGAAATAGAACAAGAAGCCAATGAACTGAACCAAAACAAACCCAAAACTAGCCTACATGTCGTGCTCGAAAAATAAAACTTAAAACAAGCTGAACAAGAAATTAAACAAGATTAATATTAATTTAAGAGTCATGATACAACATATAAAAACGATAATTTAAACTGTATAAAAAGATCTTGAAATGATAATAACCTTCTAATCTGTTGAGCATCCTCAAGCTTCATGCAGTATCCAGGCGACGCTCTTCTTCTAACATCTTCTGCTTTTTTCCTGCCAGCATAGCGGAATATACTGACGCCTACCGGACATACGGTGCACATTGCAAACTGTTATTTCTTAGCGTATTATTTAAATGTATTGTCTTAATTATAAACTCCCTGGTTTGTTTGTAGCGCAAATAGTTTTACAGTTTACTGCACTTTGATATTCTTCTCGTTATTTTCCTATAGCGGCTAATAAATCGCACATTCACAGAAAACACATTACTTCCACGTTGAAAAATAAGGTGGATAATGTATAAAATCAATAGCACTATATATTATTACAAAATATTATAACTATATATAGATGTTTTTAATATTTTAATATAAATTACTTTACCTTTATTACTTTATTTTAGTGGGGTCCAAGTATGAAACCAACATTGGAAAATCTGGTATTCAAAATCTAATTTAAATCTGAATAAGTGAAAAGTTTAATGAATTTGAATTTTTTTTTTTTTTTTTTAAATAATAATACCTATAATAACTGAAATTCTGAAATTCATGAATCATTTTCATCTCAACCTGTCACTCAAATTATGTTATGATATAGTTATTTGGAGAGAGACGGAACAACATATTTCTCTTCTTAGAAGCAGTTCTGTTATGCTTCGCTGAGCTGGTTTATTTTGCACTCTGAGAAACCTGCATTAATGATATTAATATTAATGATATATGAAAGTAATGTTTAATAAAAAAAAAAAAAAAACATTTTAAATATATTGCATGTTTCCTCTTGCATAGAAATGATTTGATATGTTCCATACAAACATGGTACATTTCATCATGCCAGTGTCAATAAAACCTGTTTAACAAAAAAAAAAAAAAAAAAAAAAAAAAAGCCTGTAACAACTGCAATGTTTATTTATAATTAAATAATAATAATCAGTGCATTGTACTACCATTAAACTCAAATTTTTTAGGGTTTATAATTTTTAAACACTAAAAAATTAAAGTTTAATGAGTAAATGCTTTGCATTTAATTGAAATGCACTATATCAAACCATTTTTTATGCAAACGGCAAATATTCTATCTTTAGAAAGCTTGTTTCCGCCAAAGGCTAAAAATAAAAATGGTAACTGCAACTTTTTATCTCACGATATTTTTTCCCTCACTGTTTATATCTCACAATTCGGTGGATTCTGATAGAAATGTCAGAATTGCGAGTCACAAACTCGGAACTGCGAGAAAAAAAGTTAGAATTCTTTAGAAGTTTGTATCTTAAAATTTTTTTGACTTTTCTCCTTCAGAACCAGTGTTGGGGAGAGTTACTTTTTAAAGTAATGCATTACAATACTGCGTTACTCTCTAAAAAGTAAATAATTGCGTTACTTACTTTTTATTAAAAGTAATGCGTTATATTACTTTTTCTCACCTGGGCTTGGCTTGCTTGTTTGTTTTTTAATAACAACAAAAAGTTCTATTTTTGGCAAATGTTAGGGTCTTTTCACACCGAAAGTGAAATGCCTGAGCATCACATGCAGGCTGAAGGAAATGCATATTTACCCCTGTACAGTAGAGGGCGCAGCTCAAACAAACCTTTCAGCTGTGCTGCCATTCTGGATTAAAGAAGATGGAAGTTCAACTCTTATTTCTAATATAAAGTAATTTTTGATTATTAGTATGGTTGAATTAGATCTATGGAAGTAAAATAATGTGTTTTTGAAACAAAAAGCTTGTTGAATTGCACTACTTGAAAAAAATATGCATTGCATTAACCGTGCTTATAATATAATGCATTGTATTGTTAGGGCTTGCATTTTTATGGGCTGAAATTCAACACGGCTGTATATTTAAGCTGTGAATATTTTTTAATTCAAAACAGTTCACACACATTTTCATTGTTAAAAATGCAATAATCCATATTCAGATTTCACTTCCAAAATATTCATTCTGTTTAAAAATACAGCCTATTTAGCAGGCAATTTTCGGTCCATTTTATTTCGTGTCCACAAATTCAGTGGTTCAATTTTCAACATTTCACATCCGGGAACTGCAGGAAAAGCAGTAGAGTACCGAGCATCAAGCCAACTTAATGCCAGTATTTCGCTGGGAAACGCATAGCGTCAAAGTTTGCACGTTACGTCCATATTCTGAGTCAACCTGCTTGCCTGTAGCCTATAACCTACATTCTCAATAATGTGCGCGTTTGGTGGTCTTTTATATCACTGTATTTAGTCTATAAAGATAAGCTAAGCGTTCTATATGTCCCGACGGCAGGGGAATCCTGTATGATGTATTGAGGGAAACGCCAGTACTGCAGCACAGTGCCGCGATATAATGAAAGTTATAGGCTATGTCTACCTCAGATTTAACGTTTGAATTGTACATCAGCATCGGGGATAACGTTATAATCTCATTCACTGTATAGAGAAAGCTGCTTACATGTAGGCTACACAGGGAAAGTAACAGTGAAGACACTGAATTAAATGTAAACACAACTTTTGTGTCTTTATCAGCTTTTCTGCATATACTGTCCCTGATAATCATCGCACATACACTTGCTCCGTTACTGTAAATCCGTTGTAATGAATGCAATGAATGACTTACTCTAACTGTTGCTCTGCTCTTCATCAACACGCGCTTGCACCACCTGCTGGTGAGGTCGACTAACAACAGATGGAGATTATGCTCGGTACTCTACTGCTTTTCCTGCAGTTCCCGGTTGTGAAATGTTGAAATTTGAACCACAGAATTTGTGGACGCGAAATAAAATGGACCGAAAATTGCCTGCTGAATATTATAGGCTATATTTTTAAACAGAATGAATATTTTGGAAGTGAAATCTGAAAGGTGAATATGGATTATTGCATTTTTAACAATGAAAATGTGTGTGAAATGTTTTGAATTGAAATATTCACAGCTTAAATATACAACCATGTTGAATTTCAGCCCATAAAAATGCAAGCCCTAAAAATACAATGCATTAAAATACAAGCACGTTTAATGCAATGCATATTTTTTTTCAAGTAGTGCAATTCAACAAGCTTTTTATTTCAAAAACATATGGCATTAATTTACTTCCATATAGATCATTGAAGGTCAGCAACAAATACACTGGTTAATAAAGTGAGATTAAATACATAAAGTATATTTGTGTAATTTAATATAGTTAATTATTACAGGTTTGCATAAAATTCTGAGATTGCATTTCAGTTTATTTTCATTTTGAGGAATACTGAATGTTTTTGTGCAAGTGAGATGAGTAAATGCATCTTCACAAGAACTACAATAACCATCATGTTCACACAGCGCACACAACACCTCTGCACTTTATTTCTCTCAACATGGGGACAGGAGAGCTATCAGTCAATAAATGTGAAAAAGTAACTTGCGTTACTTATTTGAAAAAGTAACTTAGATATTTTGTTGTAAATTGAAAAAGTAATGTGTTACTTTACTAGTTAATTAAAAAAGTAATCTGATTACACAACTCAAGTTACTTGTTGTAATGCGTTACCCCAACACTGCTCAGAACTGTGAGATATAAGAATTGAAGTAAATGTAAGAATTGTGAGATAAAAAGTCAATTATGCCTACCTAAAAAAAAAAATCTATGGCGGAAACAAGCATCCACAATGCTCACTCAAAATATGTATAAATGTAATAAGATATAAATAAAGATATAATAATAAATAAAATAAGTATACACAATATACTGCAATTAAAATATCTACATAGTTCTATATTTTGACTGTTTGTTTGTTTGACTGACAGACTGTGTTGGAAATGATTAGAATCTAGGGTAGCAATGACATTCAAACATTTATGTATGTCCTACAAAGATTTTGAGAAATAATGCTTAATGTGATTCAAATCGTTTCTACATCCCTGGTTAAAACCTTTGTCATAATGTCCGTATGGTTCCACCCACTGCTGCACAGCTTGCCAATTGGATGCTTGTTACAGTCAGTCTCTCTCTCTCTCTAGCAGTGGTACACTTAGTCAATCATCCTGATATGTTCTTTCTTTTGAAAGAGTCTCAATAAGACACACAAGACATTTTTCTCTCTCATTATCCTTGTTTTCCGTCTTTAATTTTCTGTTCTTGCTCCAAAATAATTCAGATAAACTGCCAGTCCGAGTGCACTTCTCAAATCAGAGCAGCAGGTAAGTGTTCTTCCTCCTCAAATTTAGTGTGTGATTCTTTACGATCCTTAGATTACATTTAATAATGAACTTTTATGTGTGTACAAGAACATGTTGTGTCCCAGGTTCTGCATGTATTATTTTTTACATAGACTATATGATGCTTTGAATAAATTCTTCTATATGAAATCATCTGAGCTGAGGTTTTCAAATATTAGAGGGATTTGTTTGATGGTGTATTTATTTGTGTATATGCATGTTAATAATTATTTGTCCTGCATATTTAGGTATAAGTTAGAGTCAGCAATGCATCTCAGGGGTATCAGTGTCACTGGCTTTCTGTGTCTCATTTCACTGTAAATAGAGAGAAAATCAATAAATTCCTACTCAGCATTTCTTAAAATAATCCAAGGTTAAGGAGCTTCATGTCACCTGCTGTGTGCGCTGAATGTGAACCTGTCTTTGCCTTTACACCTTATAATGAGCTTCCTATTCATTAGCATTCACTCACTATGCAAATGCTAAAGGTCATAAGGGAGTTAAAAACTTTATAAAGTCGCATGCAACTCTTCAGGTAATGCAATTCTCTGCTGCTTGGCTTCAGAATGCATGAGGGCGATGCTCTACTGGCTGGTCCTTCCTTATCTCCAGCATCTCCAGCACAAAATGGATCGAAGGTACCTGGACCTACGAGTTCTCCTCCCACTGCTGTTCAGACTACAACCGCAGAGAGTTTGGCTCATAGCATCAGAAGCAAGTTTATGAATGAGCTTCATAAAGTCCCATGTGAGTACACACTACACAGTCTCTCTCTCTCACACACACAGAAACACTCACTCAGCGGATGTATTTGTTGTAATTTCTCTGTGTGTGTTGTTTCAGTACCATCCTGGGCTTTGGTGGCCTTCGGCTTCCTCGTAGTCCTCATCATTTTTAGTTGCTGCCTGTGTTTCTGCAGAAAGATGATATTTAAGAAGAAAAAAGAGAAGGGTGGGAAAGAAAAAAATGAAAAGAACACCATCAATATGTCAAGCGTAAGAGAAGAGGGAACAAAACAGGTACAAATTATTAAACAAATTAATAATTAATTCGAATTCAAATACAGTATATTGCATCTGTTACATATATACAAAAAAAAAAAAAAAAAAAAAATATATATATATATATATATATTTTTTTTTTTTTTTTTTTTTTGAAGAAATACTTTTTTTCAGCAAGGTCCCATTAAATTGATCAAAAATCAGAGGGAAAACACTGCTACAAAATATTTATATTTCAAGTAAATGCTATCTTTTGAAATTTCTATACATCAAAGAATAAAAATAAAAGGATCACAAAAAATATTAAAAAATGAAATGAAAATGAAAAATGAAAATTCTGTCATTAATTACTCACCCTCATGTCGTTCCACACCCGTAAGACCTTTATTCATCTTCTGAACACAAATTAAGATATTTTTACGAAATCCGTTTTTTTATCCTCCATAGAAAGCAATGAAATGACCACATTCAAGGCCCAGAAAAGTAGTAAAAACATTGATAAATAGTCAACGTGACTACAGTGGTTCAACCTTAATGTTATGAAGCGACGAGAATACTTTTTGTGTGCAAAAACATGTCAGAACGGCAGCTCATTATTGGCTGGCTCCTGCGTCAGCATCACACACATACATCTTGCTGCTCATGTGACCAGCGTCAGCCAATACTGAGCCGGCATTTGGACGTAAACATAGAAGCTCTGCAATGTAAATAGCATAGCAGAATGACTAGGAAAAGACGAATTTGTTGAATAGTCGTTATTTTTTTGTTTTTGCGCACAAAAAGTATTCTCGTCGCTTCATAACATTAAGGTTGAACCACTGTAGTCATGTTGACTATTGTAACAATGTTTTTACTACTTTTCTGGACCTTGTATGTGGTAATTATGTTGCTTTCAATGGAGGATAAAAAAACCTCTCAGATTTCATCAAAATATCTTAAGTTGTGTTCAGAAGATGAACGAAGGTCTTATAGGTGTGGAATGACATGAGGGTGAGTAATAGAAATTTTATTTTTGGGTGAACTAACCCTTTAAGCAGCAAAAACTGTTTTCAACAATAATAAGAAGAAATGTTTCTTGAGCACCAAATCAAAATATTAGAATGATTTCTGAAGGATCATGTGACACTGAAGACTGGAGTTATGATGCTGAAAATTCAGCTCTGCCATCACAGAAATAATTTACATAAAATATATTCAAATAGAAAATAGGTATTTTAAATTGTAATATATTTAATGTTTTTACAGTATTTTTGATCAAATAAATGTAGCCTTAGTGAGCATAAGAGAATCTTACAATCTTACAAACCCCAAACCTTTGAAAGGTAGTGTGTGTGTATATATATATATATATTTGTGTGTGTTAATGATGGCACTTGGATGGCTATATTCACAGGTTGTCCATCACGGAATTGATTCTGACCCCAAAGAAGAGGATCCAGAGTCTAAAGAGGCTGCAAAATTAGGAAAACTTCTCTATACCCTTGACTACAACTTCACTGACAGTGCGGTATGAATACAAATCAGTGACCAGCATTAATTCAGTCATCAATATCCATATTAATGAAAGAAACTTGCTTAGGCATTGAACTTATTATAATGTTGGAGTGGAGAACTTTATTTTTTAATTAAAATTATGAATAATTTGTAAAAAAATAAAATAAAAATGACTTTCTTTCTTGTTCAGTTAATTGTAGGTGTGATTCAGGCAGAAGGTCTTGCTGCTATGGATATGAGTGGCACTTCTGATCCATATGTGAAAGTTTACCTCCTCCCTGACAAGAAGAAAAAGTTTGAGACAAAAGTTCACCGCAAAACTCTAGATCCGACTTTTAATGAGCACTTCACCTTTAAGGTACCTGGGGACAATGATGCATTTAATTGCATTAAAATAGTAGCAGATACTTATTAGACTATGCTTTCTGATATTCTGTCTGCAGGTTCCATATGCAGAGCTTGGTGGAAAGACGCTGGTCATGACAGTGTATGACTTTGACCGTTTCTCCAAACATGATGCTATTGGGGATGTGAGGGTGCAAATGAATAAGGTGGACTTCAGTCATCTTACAGAAGAGTGGAGAGATCTGCAGAAAGCCGAGAAAGAGGAGGTACGACTCCGAGTGATGAAGGGAATCTTGATTACATAAGAATGATTTTTTTTTTTTGCCCAACCCCAGAGTTTGAGTTGGAATTTAAATTGAATAGGCCACAACCCACAGCATGTTTAAGTGGAATGACACAAAACAATTAGTCCAACACAAGCAAGCTTTGCAATAAAACATAAATACATTACAAAATCATTAATTTTGATTAGAATATATTCACAAAATAATTTATTATAACATATGCGAATAGAATTTTAATATATATTCGTATTTTGCATTATATTAATATTTATTCATAGAAAAAAATGAATGGAAAGTATTATATGGAATTAAGTATTGTATGGAAACTTAATATTTAAATATTCTATATATTTAGTGGCAAAAAGTGATGTCCTGCCTAGGAAAATATTCCCTTTATAATTCCCTTTATTTATATTCCAAAACAGATCAAACATGACAGTTGTAGTCAATGTAATGACTTTGGTAAGGTTACTAAAGTTGCTTATAGTCAGATATTTTGATTCTTTGGTTGTTGAATTGTGCAGAAATGTGTTGATTTCAGGATGAGTGAAATAATAACTGACTTTTTGTTGTTGACTCAACAGCATGAGCGGTTAGGTGATATTTGCTTGTCTCTGCGCTATGTACCCACTGCTGGAAAGCTGACGGTTGTAGTTCTGGAGGCCAAAAACCTCAAAAAAATGGATGTGGGTGGTCTCTCAGGTGGGTGAAAAAGTGCCCAGTTATATACTGACACATTTCAGATCACAGGTCTGAAATATCTTTCCACCTAGTTCACCAATTCTGACATTATATTTCTATATTTCTACAGACCCATATGTAAAAATCCACCTGATGCAGAATGGCAAAAGACTAAAGAAAAAGAAAACCACAATTAAGAAAAACACACTGAACCCATATTACAATGAATCGTTTAGTTTTGAAGTTCCATCTGAGCAGATTCAGGTAGAGATCTGTTGATCTTAAAATTATTTTAAATGTCCGATTTTTCTGAAACGGAACACATTGATGGTTCTTGACTAATCTTCTGTCTCCTTATAGAAAGTACAGGTTGTGGTGACGGTGTTGGACTATGACAAAATTGGGAAGAATGATGCCATTGGAAAGGTTTTCCTCGGACAGAACAGCTCAGGAACGGAGCAGCGCCATTGGTTAGATATGTTAGCCAATCCAAGAAGACCCATCGCCCAATGGCACGCACTTAAACCTGAAGAGGATGTGGATGCTGAACTGACAAAGAAGTGAAGCTGTCTGTGCGTGTCTGAGCATTTGTATACTTAAATATTCAGCAGTTTGCTTTAATTTGTGAAGTTTGTGTGTATATGTGTGCATGTATGTGGGCAGAGGTTGAGGTAGATCCAGTTAAATCTCATCTCTCTCAGCCACATTAATAATCAGAATCACTTCTTTTTCTGTATATTGTGTGCAGATTGTGCAAAGATAAATTAAATGATATATTAAAGCTGCAGTCTAAGTTTTGCCTCTTTGTCGCCATCTCTGTTTGAAACCTGCAATTGCAGTTATTTGCAGAACTATCTTTACGTGGGTTGTGCATCAGCACAGCTCCTCAGCACTGATTAATCTAATGTTTGCTGTCAGTCACCACATCTGTCACGATCACTGTCTGTTCCTGTCAGTTCCTGGACTCCACTTCCCATAATCCTCCCTTCCAATCACATGCACCAATCACCAATTGCCACACACACCTGCAGATCATTACCTGGACTATTTAAGACACACACACACACACACCCTTTGCGAAGTCTTGATTTGCCCTGGTGATCAACTCTGAGTGTTTTCTTGTGGACTGTTTACCCTGTTACCGTTGGATTGTTTATTCTTTGTGATTCTCTGCTGCCTGCCCTGAACCTTGCCTGTGTACTGGACTGTGTTTGTTTGCTGCCTGCCCTGATCTCCGCCTGTGACCCGATACAGTTTGTCTGCTGCCTGCCTCGACCATTGCCTGTCACGTTTATGTCTTTGCCTTTGCCCCTGTCTGCCTTGGTGACTATTCTCAATAAAGCTGCAAATGGATCCCCGCTCTGCCGTCCCATCATTACAACATCAGTGTGGATGCTGTACTTCAGAATCACAGATTGTAGTCTTGGAAGTATGACCAAAATAAGAATTTTCACCGGAAAATGTAACAAAGTAACAAATTTGCCACTTTTGTTCAGACCAACTGAGAAAAATGGTGCCAATGGTGATTAAATAACGATCACTTCATCAACGCTCATTTCACATCAAACCTTGAAAATTATTATTATTGTTATACTTTGTTCTCAAATTCTTAATGTTAACATCAGCATTGCGTCACTACGTGTATTTAGTGTGTATTAGCGTTACCTGTAGATTTCAATTTCTGTACAGTCTAATCTCTAATGTTACTTTGTCATACTTTACAATCCGCCATCAAAATAAGTTTAATTATTGCAGCTGCTGTGAGAAAAGGCTATAAATAATCCGCCACCTGCAGCATCCTCACATGATATAGCCTACTAGCTGGGAATCCTTCTTTATGTAAACAGACGTGACGTAATGACGCAAAGAGGAACGGCGGCATACTCAAATTTCCAGCAGAAACCCACCAGTACCCCTCGAATTAGAAAACATTATTACAAGCTTATTGTTGTGAATCGGGCTAAGCTAAGGAGATAGTTTTGAACACTGGCTGGTTATGTACTTGTTCAAAAATAGATTTTTTGGATAATTTTTAACTAAAAAAAGTTACAGACTGCAGCTTTAAATATGTAAAAACTGTATTAAAGACAATAACATTTTTTTTTCTGTATGAAACAAAATACTCAGCAGCAAATAATGCAGATCAGGACTTGGTGGAAAGTGTTATTACAGTATTTGTTGATATATTTTTTCCCCACATGTGCAAAAAGGTCATTTCAGAAGTGGATAAAGATATTACATTTTTATTTTGCAATAATTTGACTTTCAGCAATGGCACAACAAAGACATCTAAAGACACAATTTAATATCCACATTTAATTGCACATAAATATATTATTATACAAAATCACTGATGAGGTCTATGTGATGCTCACAAATTACATGCATATGTAATGAATGTATATAAATTATACATTAGATATATCATAATTTATATATTGTATAATAAATGGAAGTATGCAGTATATATATATATTCAGGTTTCTGCAGTATCACTGTTATTTGGCATAGTAAACTGGGCTGCAAATGCTAAAAAAATGTATTTATTCTCTTGACAAAATATAATAAGCCTTAAATTTGCTTGCATAAGTTTCCTGATGTCACACACTGACAGTTCAAATGCTGAAATGTTCGTTTTCCAGCAGTGGATCTGTATGTTCTTCTGAGTTCTAAGACAAACAGGTTCAGATATTGCATTAATCATAAAATAACCATTAATATTGCATTTATAACAGCATATTCTGCTGTTTGAAGGTGTGAATGCTGTACCTGCATTACGCTGATGTAGTCCTTTCTGTAGGAGTTGCTGTAGGACTTCATACCTCTCCAAATAAGAAAAATCGTGTACATGGCTGCAAACATACACTGGAGGATGGACACTACCGCACTACCCTTCAGCACATGCACACCAATGCGCTGACAGAGAGAGACAGAGATGGAGAGACATGAACTAATTTCTAGTGGTTTGCCAATGGCTTATTATTAAGTGTCAGTGTCTCTGTATTCACACCTGCTGAGTGGTGGCATGGTCAAGTTGTGAGGATTTCATAAAGAAGGTGGGAAAAGAACAAACTGCAAACAGCAAGCCGAAGATGTTCAAGCCCATCAGAGTCATGACCTACAACACAGCACAGATCTCATATTACGCAAACAAGCAGCCTATAAATGTTACGTCATGATACTGTATGTCATGTTAAGAATGTTAACAACATATAATCATATGTTATGATATGTCATATTGCCAAGACAGAACTGCTTGTGGTTTCGGCCAACCCAACACTTGATCACAACTTCTCCATTCAGCTAGGCTCATCAACCATAACTCCTTCCAGGACAGCCAGGAACCTTGGAGTTGTGATAAAGTCACTACTTGTGTGTAAAGTCACTACTTCAGCCCTCCAGAAGCTTGCGTTCTGCAAGTGAACGGCACCAAAGACTATAGAGAGATTGTTCACTTCTATTAGTTATGAATGGGAAACTGCAACAAGCAATATGGTGGAATATGTCCCACCTTCTAAGTAAAAGAGCCAATGCTGATTGGTTAAGTCATTGCATTTTGAACGGGAGAAAGTGCAACTCGCAATATGGCAGAATAAGTCCCTCCTTCTAAATAAGAGCCAATCACGTCGCTGCAGCAGCCGTTAAAAGCTCCGGTTGCTATAGAAACAGTCAGATGCGTGCTTCCTATAGAGATGTGCACTTAGGACTGCGCATGCGCATTAGCCTGATCCAGCCTGAAAAATATAGTTTTTTTTTTGTCATGAATCGAGCATTTAGAAACAAAATTTATGAGACAGTTGTTGTCAGATTTCATTGGTGATTTCAAATCTGAAATTTAATTGAAAGCTTGGCAAACAGCTTTGGAGAATTTGATGTTTCCCCATTCAAAGAGATAGGAGCTGCACTTGCATGCCCAAGAGGCGTTTCAAAGATGGGTGGCAAGTGAAATGACTTGTCTTTGCATTAGACGCTCTGGTTCCCATAGAAACTTGAGACTCGCGCTTAGGACTGCACATTGACTCGTCTAGCCTGGAAAATAAGCTTTTTTTTAACACTATTTGAACATAAGAAACAACATTTATGGGAAAGTTCTTGTCAGATTTTGTTACTGATTTGAAATATGTTTTTTAATTGTAAGTTCGCTAAGCAGTTTTTGAGATTTCAGGACTCCCCCATTCAAAAAGATAGGACTTGGTCTTGGATGCTCAAAATAGCTGCCTGGAGGCGTTGTAAATATGGTCGCCGAGTGAACAGACTTTCCTTGAAAGGGACTTTGACGGCGCCTTATGCTGTCATCCAAAAAGAGGCACAAAATCACTTTCACGTACCTTTAACTTGACCTTTTCATGCTGGTGGAATGACCTGCCTATAACTCAACCCGAGTAGCTGAGTCTTTAGCCATTTTCAAGCAAAGGCATCTTTTTCATTAACACTTGACCCATTAATACTAACACTTTCTATTCTATTCTATTTCTATTCTATTTTTTTCTAAACAAAAAACAAAACAAAAACCTTGCTATGTATACTGTGCTAGACTAACTTGGACTAGTTACAGCACTTAAATATTGTTGCTCTTTAGTTGGTTTAACTGCTAAGTTGTGTTGGACAAAAGCATCTGTTAAATGATTAAATGTAAATGTAAGAACATACACATACAGTTGTCCCAAACTGTATAACAACATTTAATTTGGACATGAATATCTGAATGTCATCAGACAACAAAACATCAAACTGATATTTAAAAAAAAAAAAAAAGCACACTTTAAGCAAAACATTTCATAGAAAGACATTTGTGGAGTTAAAAATGATAAAGCAATACAGATATCGTTCAAAAAGAAGGCAAATAGTATTGTGTCTTGACTAATGTAAAAGTATGCTTATACTTTTTGGGTCACTGTAGCTGGTTAAGCTAGATTAGGAACTCATCAAGGCCATTAAAAAAAGACATAAAACAAACTTACTTTGATTTTTTGGGGTTTCCTCTGGAGCTCAATTGCAAGTGACCCGGTGACCACATACTGAGACATAAACAATATAATACAGACAGAAATCATTAGTAACTCTACTCTAGCGTGTCATACTGATAATTGCTTTGTTCTGATTTTCTGATTGTCAAATTTGGTTACCAGAAATGGTAATTTGAGCACTTACAAACAGGCCAAACCATACTGGTGCTGTCAAAGATGCAGAACAGTTGAAAGTCAAACAAGTATAAGAGAAGGTGCAGAGAATACAGGAGACAGCACTGAAAATCTGAACAACCTGAGAGAAATAGACAGAAAAAGCAAGAATTACAGTATACATTGCCTAATGTTGGTCAAAAATAGCATGTGAAGCAGTAACAATATGCAATAATAAATATTTCAAATAATAGTATGCCACATTGTCATCATTTTGCATGTTTAATTAAGTGAGTGGTGTTCATCTAAAAAATAAAATGGTTATTCTTTATCTTTTTGGCAGTCCAATCAAATAATGAGTCAAGCAAAAGATGATAAACATCACCATTGATTCGGCTATCATTTGTCAAACTTTGTCAAATTTTAGTAGCACTGATATACTATAGCTTTTGTTAATATTTTGTATATTTTCTTCCTTTACTTTAACTTTTTAAGTTTTTTCTTTTTGTTAGCCTTTTCTTTTTTAAATGTCTATAAAGTTTGAAATACGAGTCTATATGAGTTTTTATATGAATTTTTTTAGATTTTATTTCATTTACTGTTTATTTTATTTAAAGTTTTTATGGTTTTAGTTCTTAATCCTAGTGAAACTGAAAACTAAAGGTGAAGTTGACCTTCAAGACTTGGACATGTGTGTACTTTGGTTGTATATCACTGTTTTGGTAAATGTAGTAAGTCATCCATAGATTTTATGTAATACAAAAAAATTTGCATATTATTCACTGTACAGTGTACACATACTATATATTGCAGAAAAGTGGCATGGTAGTATGCTTTTCTGGATAGTCTAATACTATCTTAACATTCAAAGATGAGCATACATGCTTCATGTAATCAATTTTATCAGGTTTGTTGGGTGTCTATGACAGTTAAACTAGATTTTTGTTACCCCAGACAGAAGGATGCGGGTATTGACCACTGTCCCAAACCAACGGACTAGTCTATCTTCCATTGGCTCTCCAGTTGTGGAGTCGGCAGCTGGAAGTAGGCGGGGCAAAGGCCGTTCCTTAAAAAACACCTGATGCAGTCCCTCCTGGAACATGTTCTGAGTCATCTGGGACAAAACAAGTGACATCATGAGTAACCATGAAATAAATGGATTGGCTATATATGGTGAAATTCCAAAACTGATTTTGAATTTTTGTTGTGTATTTAGTTGATTGGTCAACACATACATCTAGAGCATTACAACATAGCATTTACAGTCATGCTCGACAACTGAAAATATAATACAATTCTATAGTGACTGCTATTGACACAAGTCCTCCCAAATGAAATAATGCATAACTTACCTCTGGAATCACAGACATTAAATATGAAACACGCTTATAAATCAGTCCAAAACAAGTCAACAAACAATGAAGTACACAGAATCACTTCAAGAAGATCCGTCTTCGTGAAATACAGGGTCAAAGTTCTTTCTCAGGGTCTCATTCTTAAAGCCCGCCCAATAGGGAGAGTCCTGATTTGTGATTAGCCAGAATATGGTCAAAGGTTGTTTAGTGTCATAGTTTCATATTGGTTATTATGACTCTTGTTTAAAGTAAGCTTTATACAGGCTACATTTTTAGAATTTAAATAAAAAACACTTATACATGTTAAAATAGTTCTATATATTGCTAAAGCAGTGTTTACTGATAGTTAAACAAACATTCTGTAATGTATATAATAAGAAAAAAGCACTGGCAAATACAACAAAAAAGTAATGAGATAAACTACTGTATTAAACAAAAGTAAAATCTTCATTGAACAACAAATGCAGGTGCTTGTCTTATGTACATTTAGTCACAACTTCATTTGCATAACATACATTTAAAATGTCTGCAAACATTTTTCTGATAAAACTACATCCTAAACTACAGTAAGGAATGGAAAACAAACAGAAAACAAGATACTTGCATCACCACCCCCAGGTTTTAGATTATTCTTTCTGAAATCTATATTGTCAGAAACACTGCACAAAAATAGTCTCTTTAGGGGTACAACAGCTCATCACTGTGGCAAAGCTGCAGTCTGTAACTTTTTTTTGGTTAAAAATGATCCAAAATCAATTTTACATTTTTGAATTTAAAGTAAAGTAAATAAGTAAATAACCAGCCAGTGTTCAAAACTATCTATTTACCTTAGCCTGATTCACAATGGTAAGTTTGTAGTAATGTTTTCTAATAAGCGCGGTACTGGTGGGTTTCTGCAGGAAATACGAGCTTGTCGCCGTTCGTGTTTGTGTCATTATGTCACGTCTGTTTATATAAAGGAATCACAGCTAGTAGGCTATATGTGAGGATGCTGCAGGTGGCAGATCATTTATAGCCTTATCTCACAGTAGCTGGAATAATTAAATTTATCATTTTGATGGCGTATTGTAATCCATAAATGTTCAAATGCCAATCATCAGTGTCAACTGGAGATTAACCCATAGTCAAAAAGCAAAAGACTTCGGACTGCGGAGTGGCTACAGAAATTGAAATCTACAGGTAACGCTGATACACAGTCACATAATGCTGATGTTGTTAGCATTAAAAATTTTAGAACAAAGTATAATAATAATAATAATTTGCATGGTTTGATGTGATATGCGCTAAGCGATCGCTAGATTTAATCACTATTGGTAGTGTGATTTATTGTAATGCTTTTTTTTTCTGTTGGTCAGAACAAAAGTGGCAGACATGTTACTTACTTGTTCAGACTACATTTTCCAGTGAAAATTATTATTTTGGTCATACTTCCAAGTTGTAGAATATGTGATTCTGAAGAACAGTATCCACACATACACCTCAAATCATTGGATTCATAAGTGCTAAGGAGCCGTGCTGAAGCACAACCCACGTAAAGATGATAATTCCGCAAATAACAGCAATTGCAGGTTTCAAACAGAGATGGCGACAAAGAGGCAAAACTTACGGACTGCAGCTTTAAGGGTACCTTAAGAGTACTTTTAGGGTAGATAAGGTATGTTGCGGGTTGAATAAGAACAGAGACAAAACTGATTCATAGTGCAGAAATCTCTGGAGGGCAGTTTATTGAACAGAAAGATACTCTAAATAGGGTTGACGAAGTGATGAAGGTGAAGTGAGAGTCTGTGGCTTTTCAGTGTTAGGAGGGCAGCGCAAATCGGTCAGTCCTCGCTCAAATCTGGGGGAAGCAGAGATAAAGAGAACACCATCTTCTGGCAAGACGTGGGAAATTCATTCGGCGCATCTCTCACAGTGCATTATGGGTATTTCCTAGCCATTGAGCGTACATCAGTTGTACACTCTTTATTGCGGTGCATTGTGGGATTGAATGAGTGCAATCTATAATGTCCTCTAAGGATTCAGACACCCCTAAAAATGGCTGTTCCCTCAAATAGTGCCCTATTTAAGGATATTGAGGGCGATTTCTGACACAGGGCTGCTCTACTTAAATGCAGTCACCCTAATGAGGCTCAGGTGTGGCCGATCAGCACATGCTCCCAGCTGCTGATTGAATGATGAGAAGTAGGCTGCATCCGAAAACTTAAAAATGCTGCATCCGAAGGACACATTCCAAGGAAGGCATCAAGGCACGTCTGAATCCAAAGTTAGCTTCACTTCCTGTCTCATGTGATTTAATTGATTTTCATCTAATTCTAATTTCATCTAATTGATTTTTGAAGGCAGCATAAATGCATCCTTTGCTGCCTGATATCCCACAATCCTGTGCTTTCCATTCTGTGACATTTGAGCTAAAAGATAGCATCTGAAAGTTGCATTTGGTGGTCAGTTTGTGTGTGCATGTACATTTTTTACCATTGCTTTCCACTTCTGATGTCATTTCTAGCGAGAAATTACTATTTTGCTGTAGATCATTAAACCATTACGCTTGCTCAGAAGTCAGTCCGAAATCAGTTTCGTGAGGTGCCTTCGTGTGCAAACGCTGCCTGGAAAGTCATTGCTTGATAGAACAGTGAGGCCATAAGTCAGCTGCTTAGGTTTTCGGATGCAGCCTAAATACAGGGTGACGCAGAAGTGCCCTCGGGATACTCGTCACAGGTACAAAGGTGTACCTCTTGCCCCAGTGACAAGCTATAGCTATCATTTTTGCACATTTTTCTGACAGAATGTATTAACGCATTACAGCATATTTGGTAACAGATTTCACATCACACTCTCCTATATGAGGACATATCATTCATCTTCTCCTACAGCATACATGTCAGCCAGTCTCCTGAACTTAGGCCCCCAATTCTGCAAATCCTGGAAGTCCAGATCTCCATCGCTGATAGACGACTGCAGAGAGCTGAGAGATCCAGCTTCAGACCCCTCACCCTCATGAGCAAACACCAACATGGAGTCATACGGCACCACACAGTGGTCATCATCTGCTGTGCACAGATTCTACAGAAACACAGAGTCCAATATATTACACATGCATGTACTGTAACTCATGATGATGGTAATTCTGTTGTGGACGTGTTCCTGGATCTTTTGTTGGTCCAACCCTTATACTTTTTTTTGTTGTTTCATGGCCAACAAGTATGTTGAACTTGCAGAAATGATGGCGACTCTCATGAACATATACACGCAAACACTCTTACTATACATACTTCATGAATGAAGTTTCCAATATCTTCTTTCTCTTCTTGATGTTGCCAATAGAAGACCGTACGTAAGGCTGTCGGGGCAATATCTGTAGAGGAAATCTCTGGTCCCCTGCACAACAGCATCATATCATAGACCTGTAACACACACATACATACACAACATAAACACTGAGTACAGTAAGACTTAACAGTAGTAAACCACTTCAGTGGATTCAATGAACATGATTTGAGGAAGACCATGTGCACCTGGTCCTGTTCGCCGCATCCCTCCTCATTGTAACAAAAAATATTGTCCCTGTCTTCTTCTTTCTGGCTGAACTGTTCCCATTTTCTCTCACACTTTCTCTTCAGGTGAAGAAACAGCAGCAGCAGCAGCGCTAAAGAAAAGAAGAAATATATTTTTTACGTATTATCAGCACTGTTATTTGTAAAGATTTCAAAGGCCAGCATCATTATAATAATTATTATTATCAATGATAACAATAAATGTTTCTTGAGCATCAAATCAGCATATTAGAATGATTTCAGAAGGATCATGTGACACTGAAGACTGGAGTAATGATGCTGAAAATTCAGCTTTTCCATCACAGGAATAAATTTTAATACATTCTCAAATACAAAATAGTTCTTTAAATTGTAATTATATTTCACAATAATGTTTTTACTGTATGTTTTGATTCTTGCAATTGCAAGAACAATATTGCAAAACAATATTAAAAAAAACTATTACTGACCCCAAACTTAAACAGTAGTGTATAAATAGATTTACATAATAATATACAATATACACATTTTATACACATCTGTTAAATATACACATTTTTTCTTGTTTGTAAGCCCATATTTATAGGTTGTTTGCTTACCAAGAAAGCATAAGATAGCTGCTGAAACATAGATGGGCAGGGTGGAGATGTTAGGAGCATATACACCGCTGGAGCAGGTATTGTCATCACCTTTACAGTCACACACCTCCACTATGATAGAACTGTCCTGAAACAACATCTTAGAGTCATACACACGCAACAGCAGGCTGTATTCACCAAGAGCCAAACGTCTGAGTGGTTTCAACCACACCGCACAGCCTGAGAATCGAGAAGAGAAAAGATTGTGAGGTATCCAGTTTATTTATAATAGATTATCAAAACTTAATGTTAGCTGAACCAGTCTTACTGGAGTTGCTGATGATGGTCCAGTTGCTTTGATATTCTTTATGTAGCTCTGTGATGAATGGTGGGCCGTTTTCTGGCCCATCTGGATCTGTGATGGTCAAACAAATGGGCTTTGGTTCTGTAGAACATATCTGGACTCTGCTCTGCTCCAGCACTGGAGCGTTGTCATTAACATCCAACAGCTTAATCACTAATGTGCTTGTTCCTGTGGCAGGCTCAGTGTCTACAGAAATAAAAACAACAACAATGCAACAAATTTGAAGGCTTGAGTGTGCAGTTTAAAAAGAAGTGGCATTAAAGTAGAAGAGTAAAATTCTGAAGAGTAAAATTCTGTAACCTGTTATGCATTTTTTTTTCTGTAGGACACAGAAGGAGATGTTTAGCAGAACGTCTACTCTGCTCTTTTCCAGTCTTTACTGGTAAATTATCATTAAGAGATCATGTGTGAACACTGAACAGGACATTTTCAAAAATACTGGTAAATCGGTTCTGGCGATTTCCCGGTATAAGTTGTAACAATACCAGTGAATTACAGGTATGATGCTGTGTGTGAACAAAGAAATGGTTTATCAGTATGATCACATACGAGGTCAGAATGCGCAGATGTAAGAAGTCTGCTTTGGGCCAATCATAAAGCTCTGTCCAAGCTGTTTTCAGTAAGTTCCGCTGCAGTTATTGTGTATTATTGTATATGCTAAAGGCTTCTATATTATGCATCTCATGTTTTTAAGAGCAAAACAGCATTCTGTTTGATCATCCTCTTATGCTTGCCACTCAGAAAAAAAAAAAAAAAAAAAAAGTAATCAAATTGGACACAGTGAAACTAAAGCGCTTCTCCTCATCCAGGTGGATTAAGAAAACAGCTCAGTGTTTAAAGGTCATTTTTGATGCTTTACATCATAGAGTTCACTAGTGTTTTGGATGTGTGAAAGGTATCTTACCGTTAAAAAGACAGAACTCTGTTGCTTGTGTGAAGAGCACATTTGTGTATTTACCAGAAAAGTTGTTCTGGTAATTTTACAGTAATTTACAGGGATTACTGTGTGAAAGGGGCTAATGACTATAGCTGTGAAGCTCCAAAAAGGACAAAAATGCTTAATTAAGTAGTCAACACAATATATTATATTATGCAATTCTTCTAAAGCCAGCATCAGATGTGTTTCGAGCAACAGTCTTTAAAGGGTTAGTTCAAACAAAAATGAAAATTCTGTCATTCATTACTCACCCTCATGTCGTTCCAAACCAGTAAGACCTTCGTTCATCTTCGGAACACAAATTAATTATCTTGCTGGCAATGCAGACCTTGCTGAGCCATCGGATTTTAACAAAAATATCTTTATTTGTGTTCTGAAGATGACTGAAGGTCTTAAGGGTGTGGAACGACATGAGGGTGAGTAATTAATGACAGAATTTTCAGTTTTGGGTGAACTAACCCTTTAAGCATCTGAATATTTAATTAAATTACCATTGTCATATGCAACTACTAAGACTGTGTACTGTTCATCTCTTATGAACAAGGCCTCTCTGTCTAGTGAGCTCCTGACACTGATGAGTCCAGTGTCTTCGGTGATCTCCAGCCAGTTTGCAAAATCGTGCAGCAACTTATATCTGACATCAAAACAAAAACAAAACAATGAACATGATAGAAACAGTGGTGCATATAAAATGGTATTGTTTGCTTGTGTACCATAGTAGTACCATAGAATCTTTGAGGTACCTTGGAGTACAATTTAAATAGTAGAAAAGATAATAATGAACAATTATAATTAATAAATAATTTAAATACATGAATGTGTTAATTCAATACCATATACATCAAAGTATCATAGTGTTACAGTACCATCTGATCACTGTTAAATGGTACCACCACAGTACTTCATTGTACAGGCATTTTGTGATAAAAAAAAACAGGTTTAGTTGGTTTTTACAGTACTAAGAAATAATTCACAGATTAAAATAAAAGAACATCAACATACTATATACCCAGCCAGCATTTCAGTGTTTATTGAATCAACATCACGCAAAGCTAATCGCTGTTGAAATCTGTTTCAATTTTGCAAATCGAATTAACGTTGATATCAAAATTGTTCAAAGTTGGTTTATAAATATTTTTGTTAAACATTTTACAATCATTTAGCTTTAAACATTATTTCAACTTTGAAACAACTGACATTATTACAACTTTGAAGGTTTGTCACATGCCAGCTGGATAAATACACAAAAAAGGGGTTTCATGATATGACAAACCCGTATAATTGTGCTGTTTTGTGTATGAATGAATGTAAAACCTTATTTTCTGCTCTCTAGCAGTGTCTGGGTCTTTGGCTGTGTACTTTTGGATGGTGCTGCCCACATCAACGTCCTCATGAACTATGATCTGTTTCTCTGCAGGCTCCAAGATAGGTGGCTCATTTACATCCTGCACCGTGATGGTGACAGTAGCAGTGGAGGTGGACAAAGGAACAGCAAAAGGAACCTCGTTCTCTACCACTACCAGCAGAGAGAAATTGTTGGCCTGCTCAAAGTCCAGACCCTGAAAATATAAGGACAACTTGATTTTTATTTTCTGAGGAAAAAATTCACTATCACTGGGTGGTTGTCAAATAAAAAAAAGGGAAAAAAAGCTTGTAACACATGCTGATGGCACGAAATAGTCACAGTGCTATTGTGAGGAAAATAAAATCTACACTACTAGCCAAAAAGTTTGGGGTCAGTAATATTTTAAGTTTTTATATTTTTGTATCTGAGTGTATATTTGTATCTGAGTATTTATTCACTTTTGATGTTGTGATGATTCCCTCCATTCTGCTGGGGCCGGTGCTGATGTTGAAGAACCCTTCCTCGTTGCCCTGGATGATGGTGAACTTCGCCACTGAGTTTGCAGTTAAAGGCTCATCTCTATCTGTAACGTCTAACCTTGCAACAATTTCCTCAGCCTTATTTTCTTGTACTGTGCTTGCATACTGCCAAAACACACACAAACAGGCTGTTTTATAAGTACTCAATGCCAGATGTGTTTGGAAAATTAAGCTTGAAGCCAAACCAACAATGAACTCACCGTTCTTTTGCTGAACTTAGGTGCATGATCATTGCTATCAGTGACTTTGATGTTGACCATACAGGTCGAAGAATGACCATGACCATCCATATCAGCTGCCTCTACAGCCAGCGTATACATTGTATGAGTCTGTTACCAAAGAGATGGCGACAGAGACAGCCATGTTCAATAGACGGTTATGAAACGACCCTTTGAAATAGTATTTCCCAACCCTATTCCTGGAGGCACACCAACATCACACATTTTGGATGTCTCCCTTATCTGAGTTTTAGACAAGCACTCACAAACTTCCCTAAGAGGAAGCGAGTCTACTTCATATGTACACTTCAGGCAGCTCCATATCCCACAATGCAACACGATTGTGACGTCACCGCATATCGCGTTTTATTTACCCCACCACAAACAACTCTATGATATACAATTTTTTTTTTTTTATATTTAACAGTCCTTCCAGGATTTCGCGGGAATTTTTTTCTGATTTTTGCGACTTAAAATGACTGGATTTGCGGCGGCTTTTCTCAAAATTTGCGGCAATATTTACAGCTTGTTTTCATGGTTTCACAGAGATCATCGCCCCCAGTAGTGAAACATTGAAATTTCGAAATTATGAAATTATGACGTAACGAAGCCTCGTTTACTGAAATCACGTGACTTTGGCAGTTTGATACATGCTCCGAACCACTGATTCGAAACAAAAGATTCAGAAACCTTCAGAGCTTCATAAAGAAGTGTTTTGAAATCGTCCATCACTAGATATTGTTGAATAAAGTCGTTATTTTGTTTTTTTGGCGCACAAAAAGTATTCTCGTCGCTTCATAACATTAAGGTTGAACCACTGTACTCACATGAACTGTTTTAAATATGTCTTTAGTAGCTTTCTGGTGTAGGATTACAAATTTAAGAATCAGTTTAAGATCTGCTGATCCTACATCCTGACTAGGGCTGGGCAATATGGCTGAAAACTGTATCACGATATCAGTGTTTCATATCGGTCGATATCGATAATTATTGATATTTTTTATGAACCATTTAAAATAAGGACCAGGAGAAAAATATATTACATTTAAACATTTTTATTTTAAACTTAACCTTCCTCTGATCATAATCCTCTCAGTTATTAAGACAGAAATGTCAACAACCATGGAAAACTCAAATAATTAAAATGTAAACAAGTCTAAAAGTCACAACGAACACTTAACAATTATCTCTTAACATTTAAGGTGCAAAATGAAAGAAAATGTAAGAAATGCTTAATAAAGTGTAATAAAATAGTGCAAAGTGTTAAATATAAACATAGAGAAACCTGAGAATTTAGTGGTATTACCAGTCTTGGCCGGGACGACGGTCTTGCATAATTTGCAGACGACATTGGTCTGACTACGGTCAGACTTATAATATCCAAAAAACTGCCATACTGGCGAGCTGACTTTTCCTCTTTTATTTACAATTTCCTCGCTCACTGCGGCACTCATTTTCTGCTTATCAGTCGCCGGTTACTAAAGAGGAATCCAGCACTGCTGTTCTGCTGGACCAGCAGACCAGCACGAGACAACGATATGGCGCAACCAAACTTGATACTGTTACATGATTGGCTGTTAGCGTGTCACTTCCTACGTTGCTAGGTTACCAGAGAGCGAGTGCCTTTGTTAATGCAACCAAACTTGCTTCGCAACCTCTGTTTTCTTCCGACGAAGAATAAAAAATATCGAACGTTTTATTGAACACATTTTTTATAGATATCGCTCACGTGTCTATCGCGATACATATCGTTATCGTTTTATCACCCAGCCCTAATCCTGACATAACCTCACATAAAAATACTAAGGTGAAGTATATTGTATTTAACATTTTGAGGTAAAGATGATGACAATTTAAGGAGATCAAAGCTGATTCCTGCACTGCATTTGCATGCTTTGTTTAGATTGTCTCCACCTCTACTCTATGTATCCCTCCCCCTTGAATGTATATGAACTACCAAGTACACTGCCTTAGTTGGACTTGGATGACTACAGCGACGCACAAGCGCGTTTCTCAATAAAAAGTAACTTCTGCTTGAAAGATATCCCAACGTCTCCTGGTCTCTGCTTCGACGAGGAAAACGTTTCCTACACTGGGCATCTGAAAGTGTTAATTAACTTGCTGTCAATGGAGGCCTCACTGAGCCATCGGATTTTATCAAAAATATCTTAATTTGTGTTTAGAAGATGAAAGAAGGTCTTACGGGTGTGGAACGACATGAGGGTGAGTAATTAATGACAGAATTTTCATTTTTGGGTGAACTAACCCTTTAAGTTCTAAGGTGGCACCAGCCCCTGATTTGGCAGTGCTGTGAGGACTGACGGAAAAGCACTGAGCTTGAGTTGAGATGCAGATAATATTAACTTTTTTATTATTTTTAATAAATATTAAAAATATATACTAGGGTGTGGAAATGGCTAATAAGCCAATAAGTGCTCCTCTGCAGCATCTACTACAGTGGTAATTTATTCTTTTTTATTTCTAAATAAGTGTTTGCTTTCCTATATCGTGAAACCTTTAGTTTTACAAATGGGGACAAACTATGAAGTATGAACAAATAATGTTTTGGACATCACATTAAAAAATAACATTCAAACTGGGCAATATTTAAAGTGCTGGGAAAAGTTGTGTGAAGCACTTAAAAAAACCTCGAAAACATTAGACCATATCTGCCACAAGTTATTTCTGTTAGTGTCACAATGTTTCTCATGGTTTCCAGATTACATGTGCGCTGGGAAGAAACTGCTTGAATTCACCACAGAATTAATAACATCGCTGTGAAATCTTGTGAGAAGCATTTAGGTTAATTTCGTCGCAGAATTTCTTTGTTAAACCACAGATTTCAGATCAAATATCAGATATCATATCAGATCAAACAGTGTCCACAGCGGCACCATTTGATCTTATATCTGTGGTTTAACAGAGAATTCTGCGCCGAATGTGAACGCTTCTCACAAGATTTCACAGCGATGAAATTAATTCTGCGGTGAACTCCAGTTGCGACACATTGTCTATTATTGGTCCGAGCTGTGCAGCTCAATCGACTTGACTAAATGCATGTTGCGATGACGTCACGGGACGTGTCTAAGCCCAAAATCTGCGGAGTTTACTTGATTTTGTGACAAATTCAGCGATCGCAGAATCGCGAAATCCTGGAGGGACTGATTTAAAACACACACACACACATATATATATATATATATATATATATATATATATATATATATATTGATATATAGAATGCTACATTGAACAATTTCGTAAGGGAAAATAAATACATAAATAAATAAATAAACTCCAAGTGATCAAGAGCTTAGGACGTTCCAGTTCAGACCATTGCAAGGGTTCTGCCAGTAGTGGGCACTCATGCAGCGTAAGCAATGACGTACATCCGAGTTAACGAGATTGAGTGAAGTTAGCAAGTGAAGGGCATTAAAAAAAAATGGCCCTGTCCCAAATGGCACCCTAAACCCTCACGGTCTTCCTCTGAGTCCGCACTTTCACGACGTAATGACGCTTTGACTGCCGGGTAAAGTCCTCTGTGTAGCTCACAGTCTTGCGGGCTCAGCAGAAGTGCGCATCGAGGGCGCATAGCAGCCGCAAAGGCTTCTTTAAGCTTAAATGACGAATGGGACACCCTACGGTCTTGTGGACTTAAATGACACGTGCACGCAGCGGCCATTGTAAGTCCACAAGACCGAAAGTGCACATGATGTGTGCCATTTGGGGCAGGGCCTAACTGGAACGCAGCCTTGAAGTCTCTACTAACGAGCTGATCAGTTGAATCAGGTGTGTTTGATTAGGAAGAGTTTGAAAATGTGTAGTGGTGGTGTGCCTATAGGAACAGGGAACACTGATTTAATATACACCATTGTTCAAAAGTTTGGGGTCAGTAAGATATTTAAAAAAAAGAAAAAAGAAAAGAATCATTTCATTTTATTTTTTAAAATCAGAGTCATTTGCATTGCTAGAAGCATCTGACACGAACCTGGGAAAAATTCAGAATGTAAGATTTGGCTCCTTTTCATTTCATGAGTTGGAATGTGAATTGGAATTTGAATTGGATTGAACTATGAGATTTTTTAAACTTGTTTAAACTTTCAAACAAGTCTTTGTCAAGCAATCATTTAAAGTTTGTCTTGATGAACTTTCCTTTTCAAGTTAAAAAATTACACATTGAATTTCTTGTAATTTCAGATAATTTCAATTCTATTAAATTGCAATTCTGCATACTGTTTGCTACCTGGATACAAATGCTAACATTGACTGTGATGTCAGTGTAGCCAGAGTATGGTAATCTGCAGAAACTACAGGCCCACCCATGAATCATAGGGCACACAAAAAGATCCTTTTGGTCCAGTGTCATTTTAGTATTATTTATGTATTTTGGGAAAGACCCTCATTCAAGACATCTCTTTTTAATTAGTTTTTGTTTTTTTCTATTTAGCTTAAATTTATTTTTATTTCAGTTTTAGTATTTTTTGTCCTTAAACTTAAACTTGAATGAAATTGGGCAACTAACTGAAATAGAATGAGTTTAAGCATTGTACGTTCATCTAACATTATATATTATTTCAGCTTAATTTCAATGGATAAAAATTATTATTATTACTTTAAAAATTTATTTTTGCCATTTTGACTTTGAGACAGAATAGTATAGGGAACTGACAGGAAGCAAAGTGGGAGAGAGCCCAGGAGAGGACCATGAGCTGGGATTCGAACTCGGGTCAGACGAAGCACAACGGCGCTATGTCAGAGTGCTGCTCACAAGCTTCGACAACAAAAAAATATTTATAATAGCTTTAGTTTTCATAACAACTGGTCTCTGCATGTGCAAACTCTCTTAAGTTTTAGTACCTCTCTGTCCAAAATGCCCATAGAGGCCAGACTGATGACTCCATTGGTTGGGTCAATGTGGAACACCCCACCGTAGGGTTCCTGTCTCACCAGTTTGTAACGCACCATGGCGTTAAAGGTTTTGGGGTCATCCAGGTCCTCTGCCGTCACTTGTACGATAGACACATCTGTATAAAACATAGTATTTTATGTTATTTTGTCTTCTAAGAAACAAATGTTTAGTTATTGAAAGATATTTCTGAGACGGATAGAAGAATCTCCACATCCTACTTTGTTTTGCCCTTTCTAGGACCTCTCCCATAAAAGGATTTTGGGTACAGAAGGGTTTGTTGTCATTTTGGTCAATAACTTCTATGGTGAGTTCGACAGGGGTTTCAATGAAGTCTTGATCCTCTGCTGATGCATGAGTTGTGAGCTGCTCGAGTGCACAGACACACATTACATACAACATACAGCAATAAACTAAATTAATAACTGATTATCTTTACAACGGAACTGAACAGCCGAAATGCATCATTTTCCTGTCATCACTGTAAACCTGCTTTGAAACAATCTGTATTGTATAAAGCACTATATAAATAAAGGTTACTTGACTTGACATTTATCAATACAAACTACTTCTATAAAGTTACACACTAACTCTAACTGTCTTAACATGTTATGTTTGAGATCCAGGTTCTTTGATCAATGCAGGTCACTTACAACATATTCTTCAGTTTCCTCTCTGTCCAGAGATTTGGTGACCCACAACATGCCTGAATATTTGTGCACTTTGAAAAGGCCCTCGGGAGGCTGGTCAGCTCCAGCACCTGTGATTTTATAAATCATTTTCATGGAATCAGCAGCGGTGGACTTCATCTATGGAGCAAAACATAGAGGCAAAGAAAATAACTTTTCTTATGTGAAATGTTCAAATAAAGACAGAGCAAAGAGGACAATGATATGCAAATTAAAAATAAGGTACAAAGCAAAAAGGACACAAAGAAGAGAGATACACCTTCACCACTTCCTTTGGGAATGGGCCTTTGTCATTTTCTGGAATGCTGACAGGGGGAATCAACCAATCCCTCTTTCTTCTGATCATGCCATTATATGGCTTGGGAAAGACCCTCATCAAGACATTATGGGTCTCTGGGGTTGTACTATTCTGAATGACATAAATTTAAATAGAATAACCAAATATGTAAGTGTTTTAAAAGATTTTGAGTTACAGTACAAAAAGTATTTGGACTCTTCAGTCACATTTTAAAATCCAAAATACACCAAGTTGCCTTCATTTCAAAGCAAGATAGCACATACACACTTTTCAAAATGTTTGTTAGGTTTTAAATGATATGACAATAGATACACTTTTCAAAATTATGATTAAAATGTATTTGGACAGTTTGTGGTTGTCAGACTTTGGCAAAACATTTTCATATTTAATGTGATTATGAACTACACTTGTGTTCAAACTGACTTGAATCCACTAAAAAAAAAGTTTAGGATCATTTGTTTGCAGATGCCACTTGTTTTTGCAATGAATTACTTTTTAAATATCAAGCAAACATCCAAAAACTTTTTGGAACTACTAAATACTTTTAGAAATAATAAGGGAAATCAGAAAAAAGTCGGTAAATATATACCTGCCAAAGCGGGCTGCTGTTTCTCTTGTCAAGCATGAACTGTCCCTGTTGAATGGCTTCTAAATACTCTGGTATGATCTCTCCTTTGATTGTGAATATCACCTGTTAAAGGTGATTTCAAATAATAATAATTAAAGAAAAAATCCATGACTTTTCACATGAATCAGGTTGCATAAAATTCCTATAGGTAAAGCTGGAACACAGAAAACTATCAATTCTGATGCATTCATTTTCTTTCTCCATTCTGTGATAAAATCAGCAGACATGACTCATTTTAAGGAATTACACATACAGCTATTAATAAAAAAAAATGACATGGCTGAATACTGAAAAAAAATTCCATATATACATAAAATATTTCATTTTAAACTATATGCAATTTTGCAAGATCCATCGTCTACACTTTTACAGACAGAAATACACACAGATGGTGTCTTCATCACATGCATAAAACAAAAATATAAGAAAAAAGAAAAGAAACAACACTCACCAGAGACAAAACACAGGTGTATCCTTTCATGCTCACAATGTAATGGAGTAATAAAATACACGTGAAATACACACTTTAGCTGTGTATCTCTTTCTAGTTCCCAGTGGTAGCTGTGCTGTACAGTCTGATCTCGGTGTGTGTGTGTGTGTGCATTTGCATGTTTATGAGAAGGTGCTATAGGCAAAACGTCAGAGGACAATGAGCTTCACGACAGGTGATGCCATGTTTAAAAACATGAAGTAGGTCTAACAAGTGTAGGAGTCATATGCAGGCATTGCATTGAACAATTCAGTGCCGGCTTCAACAAACTACAACAAACAAACATGGTTGTTATAGAAGTGACAAATTTTCTGTCTGACTTTTTTTTTTTTTTACAAAATAAAAATGTTATGTTATAATAAAATGCAGTCTGTTTGCAGTGTATTGATGCTTAAGCCCTTGAGGCAAACAAATAGACAAAAGTGTTGCTATGTCATCATGGAAAAATTAGTTCATGAGAATTGTTTTTGTTTTTTTAAATGGACATGCTCCATATACTGTAAATCCGTTGCACTGACAGCAGTGCATCTGGTGAATTTGCTGGTAAAACATTATAAAACTGTTCCATAAATAATATTTAACAATGCAGGAGCAGCACTACATTAATTCTGCAGTCACTACCAAGAACTACTGTAGAAAAGTAGCAAACAGATGATTTGGGTTATTGACTTTTAGCTAATCAATTACTGAATTGTATATACATACTGTAGAACTGACTGACTGTTGAAAATAATTACTAATTATCTACTTAACACAAAAGTAAATGTAATGTTGATAACTAGCCTTTGCAGTCATTCAATAGCAATAAACGCTACCATGCCACTGTTCACCATGCCCTCACCAGGAAATTGTTTTCTTTAAAAATTATCATACAGTTTTGTCATCATTTACTCATCCTCAAGTTGCTCCAAACCTTTCTTCTGCTGAACACAAAAGAAGATATTTTGAAGAATATGGGTAACCAAACAGTTGATGGACCTATGGAAGTCACTGGGGTCCATCAACTGCTTGGTTACCAACATTCTTCAAAATATCTTCTTTTGTTTAACAGAAGAAAGAAATTCATACAGGTTTGGAGACCACTTGAAGGTGAGTAAATGACAGAATTCTCATTTTTGGGTGAACTATCCCTTTAAGTAAAATGGCTTGTAATGATGTTGTCAGGCAATGTAGAGATCTGTAAAATGAAGTCCTGCAAATAATATATTAAAACAAAAAATAAGATCAGCTGCCAAGTTTAAGTTTAAAAGAAAACAAACACATCAGGCTTTAACAGCCATATTTATTTTATAGTACCTTTACCAGGATATTTCATATAGTTTTATATAGTTTAACACAGCAATAGCATATGAGACCCTTGGCAAAAACACATATATGGGACATACATGGCACAGAAACATTTCCAACAGTCTCACAGTCCCTAGAGTGATAACTCTTCATCCTCAAGAAAACCAGAAACTTCAAATAAACCCCCAAAAGGTCCCCCCCCCCATACCTTGCTCTCTCCCCCTGCAAGCATGGCCAATTATTATACAGTATTTTCAGACAGATAGCTCTGTAGTGTTATTTTTACATTTGCACATTCCAGATTTGAACCCAAGAACCCCATACGACCATCAGATTAGAGTATAAACTCAATTGTTTAGTTTATGCTGGGCAGACTGTCTCCTAAATATATAATGTACACCTCAGTAGATATAATGCATTGGCCAGATACTCCCAAAAGTATACAACTGTCAATGTTTTTCAAAATCA
Source organism: Ctenopharyngodon idella (assembly GCF_019924925.1). Classification (NCBI taxonomy): domain Eukaryota; kingdom Metazoa; phylum Chordata; class Actinopteri; order Cypriniformes; family Xenocyprididae; genus Ctenopharyngodon; species Ctenopharyngodon idella. The sequence goes on along the minus strand of NC_067237.1, from coordinate 29,904,098 downwards.
AGTCACATGGAGGTATACTATGAAATTGCCCTCCCAGAAAAATCATAAGCTATACCATTCATGATGTACTTCATATATTGTACATTCAAATAAAATCTATTCTCCCTTCTAGATGAAGACTGCAGTATAACAATCATATAAATTGTTCCCAGAGTAAATGAAAAAGCAAAAATATAAAAAGCTTTAGTCGAAGGCAGACAAGCAGCGCTTCCCAACTAATGCTGTAAACATAACCATATCATTTAGTGTAATTAAGGACACCCTCATACATGAGCATAACCTGAAATAGATTGTAGTATTAAAATGTAAAACTTTCATTCAATAATGAGCAATTGTCTGAATAAGGCAGGAGATAAATAAACATTCAAATGGGCACTTAAGAGACTTACCTCATACAAATAAACTGGACTGCTCTTACTACATGGCTTACCTGAAAATTTATGGTACTGGAAAATCTATCCTTACAGAATCTCTAAGAAGTAATGATAGATCAGAAATCTTAACAAATATGCCGCTATTCTGTATGCATCTAATAAAGCAGAAAAACACGCATATGCACAGTAGATTATGACACACTATTACATAGAACAGTCCTGTTTGGCTGCCCCAGAGTTTATTCTCAGAAGCTCTTCATGTATTTCTTTAGTGCCACATATGATCTTCTCAGAGATCTCCTTTCTTAGTGTTACATGGTAAGGTTTCACATTTGTGTTGTTACAGAATGCTCTCACGAGAGGTCCCGGTGTTAGATGATGTGCTGGCCCGGTTCTCGTTGGAAACAGGCTTCCTGTTCCAGGTAAGAGAGTCCAGTAAGGTTTGATTCAGTTTCTCCATCCAGTCAGCCCTCTCCTCTCGTGTGTCTGCTGAAAACCAGCACCTGCACAACAAAAGATCATTTAAATTCACTTAAATTCAAAACTCTAGTGTAAACCGATATAATATTTCAGGACTGAATGCAGAAATGTGAAGCTCATTTGAACAACCCCTTTTTCTAGATGGAGCAACTTCTGGTTTGGCCGATTATCTTTTTTGGAGCTCTACAAACATGATCACTAGTCACTGTTGTTATATGGAAAAGAGGAGCAGGAAATTTCTCCTTTGTGATCCATGGAAAAAGATACAGGATACAGGTGTGGAACATGAGGGCGATGAAAATAGTATAATTTCTGGCTGAACTACTGCTTTAAAGTGGTACCAAGACCACTACAACCAGACTGCAATGGATACACTTGACCAGAGTCAAATACCGCCTTGCTTTAGTAGGAAATACTTCTTAGCAAACATTTAGCCATAATGGTGTTGATTTGTATTGTTCCTAAGTGCAAAAATTCAAAGAGTAAACATTTAGCGGGAGTGTCTGACTTTCAGTTTCTAAGTGAAGGATCCAGAGTGTTGTAGGCAGTGGCTAAAAGAATCGTAAATATGGAGAGAACACCATGACCTCAGTCGATCTGATTGTCCGTGGGCAGGGATACAAAAACGCAGAAGTATAATCTGTAATTTTCACGAAAACCCTGGAGCTGTCAAAAGACTTATGCTGACAAATAAATGTAAATTTCTTGGCCCAGGTAACATAGAGAACAAGTAAACATTGTTAATTTATTTATACTACCGACATTGTATTTATAACAATACAAAGAGGGTTGAAAATTGGTTAAGTTACACTTCAAGTAAATACATGGATGCATTACTTCTTCAAGGTCTGGTTGTCTTCTTGCTGAAGGGTGTTGGTCTCTACTAACTCAAAGGTGTGTGGTCGTGCGCAGCACTCGCGCTCCACAGGTCTGACACTGCAGAAGCCAAAGAGAGAGAGACTGCCATCTGCTGGCTGGAAGAAGAGATAATAAAAAGACATTAATGAGTAAAAAGGATGCGCATTACATACAAACATAACGGCACAAACCCACCTTGTTGCCCATCTCATTAGGGTAGTTCCAGTAAAGCAGGTGTCCTCCTTCCAGAAGGAAGTAGAACCTCTGCCAGGCTCCAAAGCCACTCACATCCTCAAACATGGTCTACAAGAGGAAAAATAAAATAATAATGGCATAAATTTCACAGCACATTTCCTACACACACAGATCATAAACAACATGAAAAGCTGCATTACAAAACATTTTTTGTCCAGACCAGATGAAAATTAATAATTCAAATCACAAAATGAAGTACTGATGTAATCGGGGAAAAACACTTCTTTCTTAAGCCCGGAACACACCAATCCAACGGTCGGCCGTCGGGCAGTTTTTGTTCGTCGGCCGACTAAGTTTCCTCAGTGTGTTCCGCACCGTTGGCTGAAGTTGGTCCTCGTCTGCTTTTTTCCGGCCGATTCGACATATTGAATTGGCGTCGGGCCATCGGAGAGAGAGAGAACTCTGATTGGCTGTTCAGTACAGCAAACGAGTCAGTTCACGAGAATATAAGTAAAAGTTATGAAAGCAAGCAAATAAGTCATGACGGCACAGACAGAAGGTTGTTCTAATTTTATGTCATCTTACCTGAGCACTTGAATACATGAATATTTTCATAATAACATGAGTGGAGTGGAATAAAGAACGTGATCAGCATGACTGATATTCAAAACGGTAAGCAAGGGCTGCTTTGTTTATGGTTTGTATACATGCAGTCTTCGTTTCGCTTTCCCTTTTTGAATGACGAATATAGACAAATATATCTGCTAAAATAGAACATGCATGCTAGTTGATAGTCGGCTGAAGTTCTTTCGGTGTGTTCAAGCACATATTTTTTCCCTGACGCAGCCGACGTGAGGTGACAACACCATCGGCTTTCATTTCTGCTAGTCGGATTGGTGTGTCCCGGCCTTTAGGCCCCATTTACACTAGTGCGTTTTTGTTTTAAAACGGCATTTTAAAATGAAAACGATCCTTGTCTACACTGGCGTTTCAGAAACGATCTCCGTCTACACTACACGGCCAAAAACGCATGTCACATGACTTTTCATGCACACTGGGCATGCGCGTACAAGTGTAAACAGTTGCCTTCTTGCGCATGTAGGCAGCTGTAGTTTAAAAAAAAAAATGCTGAGTTTAACCACACAATGGCTGCTAAAAATTACAACAAAGCCAGCAATGATTGCAGTTCAGTCTCCATGTTATTGTTTAAACAGTCATCAAGATACACAGAGCGAAAGTGGGCAGACATGCCATCGTTTTCAAAAGTCTCAGTTTTGGTCCGTTTATACTGAAACGCAACCCCAGCGTTTTCAAACTAAAGTGGGGTCTGTAGCATTTCAGAATGTCTCCGTTTTTGAGGCGTAACCGTAGCAAAACTTATGCGTTTTAAAACGAAAACGCACTAGTGTAAACGGGGCCTTAGTGTCTTCCTCAGATACAAAGCCTCCACTCTGTTCACTGAACTTACAGTATGTCATCAGGCAGGGGTCTGGCTATGCAAGACTACTGCTTTCTGAGACCAGCTGCCACTATACTATGCAACAAAATGGAATATTCTTGTATCTAAAGCCGTTTTTAAATGGGTCTTTCATTTAAAAACTTGCATTCAAATGGATCAGACTGTGGAGATAAACTGCTCACTTATTTCACATATCTGCTTTAGTAAATATGTATTGCCAACTGTATTATCAAATTTTTGCTTATATACAAATGAACTGAGTGCTAATATAAAAAATTCCCCTTTTCATGTAATAAAACCTGCCAACAGAGATATCAGTCAGGTTCTGGGACACATATACACCAACCCACCAAAAAGCCCTGATGCTGGACGTTGGAGTGGCCCTCACTGTGCAGCTGCAGATAGATGTGGCCCTCTAGAGGAGAAAGAAAGGGAACCTACACAAAATAACAAATGGGTTAGTCACGACATAGGAAAAAGAAAACAACAGATGTGCATGTAAAAAATGCATGGCTAATACAACCATATAACAGTTCAGCGGAGACCATTTTTAGTCTATTTTTCAGTCTTAACTTTAACATTCAATGAACATTAATTCGAACTAAATCTTTGAATACAATTAATTATACTAATACTAACAAATCACAGTTCGCTCACAACCGGGATATCACTTTGGCTTATGAAGAAGTTTTGCTGAACCCATTTGGCCAGTGAAATATTTTATAACAGGGCCATATTTTATAACTAGAAAAATGTGTATTAAATTTTCCAGGACTGGAAAATAAAATTCCGATATAACATTAGGAGATTCAAAGAGGGGATATATTGTGCGATATTGGTTTAATTTGTCCCAAAGCAATCCAAAATAATTTTATTGACCATTGCACAGGTAGTACATTTACTAATAGCAAACAGATTAAAAAAATGCCCAGCATTTTACTGTTACATACAAACACAGGAAATGAGCAAAAAATGTGCAATGTGTCCACTAAACCATAAGCACTAAGGTGGAAAGAGTGACACCTTTTCCTGAAACTCATCTCCGAGGAGTCGCCTGATTTTGCCTTCAAATTTCATCTGAGTGGAAAGAAACAGGAGAGATGGACAGAGACCCAGTTACATCACCACAACTCCCACCACAGTGCAAAACTCCCACTGAGGTTTTGTCTCAACAAGACAAAACCTCAGTACACTGTTCAACTATTGATGTCCTAGTTAATGCCCAAAGTGAAGATCAACAATTAACAGGTAAAAGTGTATACAATATATATTGACTTAAAGAAAAAAATGTGAGTGATACAACATGCTTAAAAAAGGTGAGGACAACACAAACACTTCATCTCCTTTTTCTCTCTAATGTGATCCCAGTTTAGCTGGATTAATACCTTGTCCAGAAGAAACTTGCTCCGTCCCAATGAATTCAGGGTGATCTTGTGAGAGCCCACTAATGTAAAGTTACTAGAGCGCTGAGCACTCAGGCCAGGCAGAGTAGCGGCTATAATGGACAGAAGAGAAATAGCAATATCTGATACCACCAATCAACCAATGATTAAATGAGGAACTTAAATACTTACATGTCACACTCTGATTAGATTTCTAGGAAAACAAAAATAGACATTTGGATGAGGTGAGGTTGTTTATCATTCAACAATTTTTCATTGACTAATTTTCTGCCAATTTAAAGACACATTGCACCTCATTCATGAAACATAAGCAGAATTATTTTCTGAATTGTGTGTATATGTATTCTTATGTAAGTTGTAACTTTGAATTGAATTACATGAATTCAAAAAGAATTTTATGAACATTATAACAATTACAGAAAATACAGAAATTTGTTTAGCTCATGAAACAGAGAGAGAAGATGCATACCGTGATGCTGTGGAGAATCTTCTTGGGAGTCACCTAGAAACAAACATTTCTGTTGCAGCTGTGCAATGATAAAAGTAATAAAACATTCTGCTCTCTCAATATGTGTGAAAGTGTACATACCCTTGACTTTGTTGAGCTGCGGAACTGCTGAGCATTCACACTGCAGGTATTACTCTGAGTACTGGACTATAAAACAGAGAAATACACATACATTACACCACGTTATTATGAACTAGTTTAAAAAGGAAAAATATAAACAAAAACAGTTTGTGAGAGGGGATATTTCCTTTCAAATTAATGAAAACTAATGTTTTTGGTCGTATATGAGATGTACCTACCAAACTGTAGACCTCAACATCAATCTCAAAACTGGAGCGAATGTCTTGTCTGTGGAAGTAAACATTAAAACCAGGGTAAATCACTACTGTTATATATTTAAAAGCCTTCTGCCAAAAACATTGTGCCATTTTAAACTCTGACATCAGTTTAAAGAAGCAGCAGAGCATTTTATGTAGTGTATGGACTCACAGTGTGATGGAAGTTGGGAAGGAGATAGTGTCTCCATTTTGGGCATCAGCAGCTGTAGCCAGCGGTGTCGCGACAATGTTACATGGGCCATAACGGACCAAAACGAAGAAGTAGTGCGTTGGACGGCCTTTATAGAGACAGCAGCCATAACAAATTTTATGTAAACACTGACCTTGCGCAATCAAGATTTAACTGCTTCCACTAATAAATATGCATTAACGCTCACCTGTGCGAGCAGAGCACACAAACTCCACCTTGAGGGGCAGCTGGATGCTGCTGATGCTGACAGTGCCCCTACAGGGCTGGAGAGATGCATTCTGGGACTCTAGTTGTCCAGACTCACCCTCTCTCAGCCTGCTGACCTCTGCCAGTAAAGCTGCTCGCTTCTCACCTGTATTTCGGGGACGGATTAGAGCCAAATCAGAGCATGCAGCCTCAGTGATTTGCAGAAGGTTTAAGCTTTTTCACTAGAGTCCTACTGTACTTACTGGAGACAAGCAAAAGTTTCTCAGCCTCAGCCTCCTGCTGGGAACCCTTCCCATGTTCCTCGTCACTGCAGCAGCTCAGAGCCTGTAGAGTCTGTGTGATGATTGTCTGCAACTTGGCTGCCTCCTCGTTTAAAGCCTTAAATGGACCAAATACAATTACCTGCATCAAATCCTGTATGCATGAAGTCTCTTAAATACCCCAGAATAAGTCTTTCTACAGGTAGACAAATTAATTAATTATCTATAAACCCCTTTTCAAACCTTAATTCTCTCCTTGATGTTGATAGGCTTTTTTGAGCAGGTCTTCTCTTGAACCTGCCTCTGAACTCCAGGGGTCAAGCTCTGAGTAGAGGGAGGGTGGATCTTCCTCTGTGAGCGGTAGGCGTCAATGCTGTCAATCATAGTATAACAAATGTGAATCATAATGACCTGTGTATGTGATTTAAAAATAATGGAAGGGTAAATACCAGTGGCTGACCGTAATCTAGAGAGCCGAGTGGCTCATGACCGATATAATACTCTTATGTACTACAGTTCAAATGTTTGGGGTCAGTAATACATTTTCACTGCATTTTTAATCAAATAAATGCAGTCTTGGTGAGCATAAGAGACTTTCTTTCAAAAACATTTTTACAGACCCAAACTTCTGAATGGTAGTGTATATTATTATGTAAGAAGACCTGCTGATTTATCAGTCTACCAGTAGTATGCATCATGCATTACCAATTCAAATTATCAAGATGGATAAACACAGTGATAGGGAATGACAAAAAGTTTTTTTTTTTTTTTTTTCTTCCTCAAGTGAGGCGTACCTGTATAAAGGTGGAACATTTTCAGCAGGACTAGCTGTCATTTCTTCAGGTGAGGGTGGTTGGACTGATGGCTCAGACACAGTGATTTCAATCTTCTGTAGGAACATTAAAAAAAATGGCCTTGTTAACCACCTAATAAATTTATATCTATATAATTGATTACATTCTTACACTGTCACTGAAAGTTGCATGTATCTGTATATTTGAATTTCTCATCTACACAAAGGAAAAAAGATGCAAATCATTGACTGGGATTTCATTCCATAATTATGCTAAAAGGCATATTGATGAAAACATCAACAATCTCTTGGTTTCATAGGCTACAAAATATATACGTATTAATAGATTGAACACACAATACTAATGCAATTTCTTCTATTCACTGGCTGCCACTACAAGAACAATTAAAATATCTGAAACCAGGCCAGTATACCAGTGGTGTGACAACAGCCTCCACAGATTTGCTGAGAGGAGAGAGGATACAGCTGGGCGGCAGGGTTAGAAAGTCATCTTCAGCACCCATGGGGGTGATCTCCTGTTTCCCCTCTATTTCTCCTTCACCATGGTCAACAGACTGGAGCTCCTTCTCTTCATCCATTGCAGAACTGGCATCAGGAGTTTCTATACTCTCTTCACACATCTCGCTGTGGTCAAGAGGCTCCTCATTTAATGTAACTATGACCGGTTCTGGTTTGTCTTCCATTTCAACTGTGTCCAGTTCCGTTTTGTCTTTCTTTTCAGTCTGTGATGAATTGCTCTCATCTTTCTCCAACTCCACCTGCTCTTCCTTATTTCCATCTTCACCTTTATCTTCCATTTCTGCGTGCTGTAGAACGTCCTCAAACATCTTGTCAATTAATGTGGAGGTGCTCAAAGCCTCAGGTTCTGTTAAAGAAGTATATGTGGTAATTATGGCAAATATGGTAGCTTACATAAGATCCAACAGATTTCAGGAAGCACATTTACCTGTTGAGCTATAAAGTTCTTCATTGGGGAAACGGATGTCCACAGTACATGGAGGTGTGGTGTTCAGACTTCTATCAAATACCTTACTGTCACCTTCACAGGAGCTGAACTCAGTTCCCTTTAGCTCCTCCTGCAGAACAAATAAAAGCTGAAACTAAGTTTTGCCCTACATTTACAATTAAAACAGTGCAAAAGTGAAAGTGACGTGACATGTAGCCAAGTATGGTGTCCCATACTTGGAATTTATGATCTGCATTTCACCCATCCAAGTGCTCACACACAGCAGTGAGTACGGAACACGCACACACCCGGAGCAGTGGGCAGCCATTTTTGCTGTGGCGCCCAGTGAGCGATTGGGGGTTAGGTGCCTTGCTCAAGGGCACCTCAGTTGTGGGTAATGAGAGTGGAAGAGAGCGCTGTTCATTCACTCCCCCCACCTACATTTCCTGCCAGTACTGAAACTCAAACCCACAACCTTCAGGTTACAAGTCTGACTCTATAACCATTAGGCCACAACTGCCCCTGAAAGTGCAAAACAGTGCAAAACACTGTTCTCTCCAAGTGAGTTTGTGCAAACAAATCACGTTGCCTCAGTGACCACAATGCTGCATTCACACGGGGCTTCGGCATCAACCCTTGATGGAGGACATGTCTGAAGCTTTGTGCTGATGCGACCGTCATAGTGACAACAGCCAATAACATTACTTTCCAGTGTTGCATGAACGCAATTGGCTAGCGTCCGCACTAGGGTATTTGCATAAGGCGATCTGATTGGCTGGCGCTTGCGTTGCTGCTTGAAAAGTTGAGAAATTTTCAACTTCTGCCGTGAACAACTCGAGTGAAGTGACGCAACGGAACCCACAATTCAGTCTGGCAACATATGACTTCACCCATTTAAAGTAAATGAAAAGCTTTAATGCCGACGCCCCGTGTGAATACACCGTAAACACATACAGGAGGATGAACAAAACCAAGGGTGAAGAAAACCACAAAAAAAGAAAACAAAAAAATAATAAAACAACCAAAATAGAAGCCGAAAAATGAAATACACTTCAACGAATTGTCTCAAATACATGCTCACACTCCCGGGCTGTAATGGAGGCCACTGAAGTTTTCGAGTTTTCCTGTAAACCCAGGGAGAGGATGTGGATGGAGATGCCCTCTGGGAAAATGGAGATTATTTACTTTTGATCTAAACTTCTAAATGCCCTAAAACCAGACAAGATTCCACACAAAAACATCATATCCTGATTGGCTCACCTCAGTGAGGGAAGAGTCAGACAGACTCCTCTTCAACCACATGTTGTCTGCCACTGGCTGAACCTTCAATAAACGCAACTCATCCTCACGTGCCTGCAGAAAAGACAGTTTATCTTAGTAACAATACAAATCCTGATTGGTTTTTGAAGGGTTGAATAGACAGAAAAAAGGTCAGGTGGGTGAGAGGGATCTACCTGGCGTATACGGGAGGCCTCTTTACTGCTGGGTGTCACTGCAGCGTTCAGCTGCTGTTGGATGCCATGCACAAAGCTGGAGAGATTGCGTGCGCAGGGGGTGGAGGGACCAGGGCTGTTCAGAGGCGTTGGAGCTTTGAAGCGCTGCAGGCGAGAGCTAAACTCTCCCTCACCTTTCATAAAAATACTCATTCAGAAAGCTGGCCACAATTAAACAGCATCTTTGAAATAATACAGAATGCAGTAAAGAAAGAAGCAGTTGTGAAGTGAAGCCGGTGCGTATGAAAATACTCACCAATGTGACAGATCGCCGAGGTCATGCTGCTGGCGCAACCCTCAGACCCGGGGTCAGACAAGCAGCGCTGGACTAACCCAGTCCCACCTGACCAAACAGAAATAGGACAATTCTTTACTAAACTCTGGAAATATAATTACAAAACATTCTTAAAAGCATATCAACGGCACAATTCTAAACACATTGAGGCAATAAAATGAGCTTGCATTATAAAAGATAATGAAGGGTAGTTAATAAATAACATGGCCATTTTGAACTTTTTTTCTACATCAAGATTTTACATTCAAATTCAGATTTAAAGGAAAGTGCATTTTGTAGATTTAACGGATCAACATTTTCCCCTCAACAACTTTTAGTCTTTTTTGCAGTTCCTTTAAACAGTTTTGTAGTGTGGCATTTTAAAAGTACAGATATTCTATGTAGCCTCCATGCAGTCATAATACAAAAAGCATAATAATTATACAAGATCAGCATATACAAAAAAAGTTAGGGCCATACAGTTCTAAAGTGTTAGATTTTATTTAATAGGCTTGCTGTTATAGAAAGGAATAACTAACATATTTACATGTTCAATGAAAACAAAAATGACTGTGTTTGTTTCTTTTTATGTGCCATTCTGAAATATCAAAAGATGAACAAGAAAGAACTTGTTGAACATCTTTTAATAACCAGAGAGGCTGATTATAATGAGCATCATTATACAAACACAAAATTCTGCAGTGAAAATATAGTATCCCATTCCCAAATTTCAAAAAGAGGAGAGTGTCTGAACAGAACAAATAGTAACAATATAGGCACAAATAACAGAAATGTAAAAAGCAAAACTTAGTTTACTCTCAGGAAACATGGTGCACCAGTTTTACTTCATAAATCTACATAAGCTGTATAAAAAATCAATTATTCAAGCAAAATGATTTTGAAATGTACTGGAAAATCAACATGCAAGTTAAAAGACACGGGGTTGGACATCGAGAACTGCTTAAAAAAAAAAAATAGAATTGTAAAAGTTGGCAGAGTGATTTTACAAAAGGATAAATCTGAATTCTTACCATCTCGTCTCTGGCTGAGTTGCTGGACCCTGGAGCGGATAGAGGATATGGCTGGAGTGTCTGGTTTCACCTCTAGCTCTGCCACCCTCAAGCGTGTCCTGGCAGGGGATTTTGTGGGGTCCAGGTTCTCCTCTCCCCCTGCTGCCAACCGCCTTTTCTTCAACACATTTTCAAGTTCTGGAAAACATTATGTGTCCTAATGGTTAAAATGAAAATGTCACATATAATCTTAAAAGTGTATATAAACAGTAAAGCTCAGCTGCAAATGAATAAGCTCAAGCTGACATATCTTAGACTTCTCAACAATTAACAAATATACTAATAATATACTATTAACATATTAATATACTAATATACACTTGTGTGTATAAAGCGTGAAGAAGTGAAAGGTGAAAAAAAAAAAAAAAAAACACATTCTTACCACTACAGGCTGAAGTGTTTTCCTCCAGTGGATCTCTCGGTCTCTTCTGATTTTCCATCTTTTCACCTGACAGTTGAAAAACAGCTTCAAGTTCAGCGAAATTAACTTTAGAATTTACAACATAGTCAAAAGAAGAAGAAAAACTGGCCACAGTCATAAATCAGGTGTATCTGAGATATTTGGTATTTACTTTATATAAAATTCGACATATTCAGAAGTGTTACTAACTTTTTTACATAGTACTGTATAAAAATGGATATAGTTTTATTTCAAATCTTCGTATCAACATCAATAAACTACGAACGTTGTCGTTGATGTGAGATTACGGATTAATCTAAACGATCTAATTATGTGTTTTTCATATATCGACAGTTTACGAGGCCAATGCGCTGCTAGCAAGCAACCATTGTTGAACATTGTTGAAAATACGAAATCCAAAATGGACGGAGACGTAAAGAATGAAAAGCTATGGTTTGCGTTTAAATATACTATATCATTTTTGTCAGGTTTATTGTTAAAATATATTTATCTTACCTCAGTAAAAGAACCGCGTCAGAGTTGGTAGAGTTTTCAAACGTCTGACTTGTCTGTCAGCTGAGCTCGAGCGTTTGAATTTCCGCGGGCGCTCCGCGCATGTGCAGAGCATCGGCTCACGTCAATTCGTAGAGCCCTCCGGTGGCCTGATGATGGCGTTATGAAATGCAGGGATTTACATAATATTTGCACAAATTTAAACAATAATATTTATATAAATGTTCAGTTCCCTTGTACCTGTTATGTATGCCTAACATTAGATGTTGTGTAACAGATAAATTGGTTTAAGCAATCAGATTAAGAGAAATCTTCATTCTCATTAAAAAAAAAATCTACACATCTGACTACAAATGCCATTAGAAGATACTAACTACAGAATTTAGACCAGGCAGTAAAACGTATATTTTACTTTATATGAATCTTTTTGCTTTCTCTTTCTTCATACTGACACCTTTATCATGTCCAGCATGTGCCTGTTCCTCCTCACTGACTGTGGCCACCTTGAAGTGAGGTGTTTTTGCATGATTTTATTCAATAACCGTTATCTTTTAAGGCATAACACGTTTAGAGACTACAGCGTGACTTAAAGAGGCCCTGTGGTTGCTTCTTTCTTTGTGCCATTCTGAAATATCAACAGATCAAAGCGATAATTTGGATTAAACATCTTTTAATAACCAGATAGGGTGAATATAACAGACATCATAAAAATACAAAGACAAAATTCTGCAGTGAAAATATATTATCCCATTTAAAAATATCTAAAAGAGGAGAGTCTCTGAAGTCTGTCACTCAAATTAGAACAGAACAAATAGTAACATTATAGACACAAATAACAAAAATATAAAAAAGCAAAACATTGTTTACTACCAGAAAATATGGTGCACCTGTTTTACTTCATGAATCTACATAAGCAGTGTAAAAGATCATTTTTCTCAAGCAAAGTGATTTTGAAATATACTTGCAAGTTGATGTAATGCTGACATAAAATGTAACGTATAATAAAACCTTCCATAAAACTGGCTCCTATGACCTTCATACTTTGCACTACAAATATTATCAGTTTAACCATTGACAAGAATTTTGTTGTGGTACATTGACACAAGCTACAGTCACTTCAAAGTGCAAAGTGAAAATGTCTTCATAGCACAAGCCAAGACAGCCCAGAAAAAAATAGCAGGAGCCAAGTGTGCTAAATTCTTGTAATCTTCAGGCTGTACAGCATCTTATACTTAATGCAAGTGATATTAATATCTTATGGAACAGCTACAGAGTAAAGAAGAATATTTGTCATTATTCTAATTCTCCTGTTGTGAAAAATACACTTAAATGACCACTTCTTTGAACAGATATACCCAATATAACTATAATGAACAATCTGTAGACAAAAAAAAACAAAAACAAACAGCCTAATGCGAAAATTCTAGACAACTACACTCGTCATAAAAAGATGAGGTATAAAAAAAAGCAGTTTCAGAGATGCTTTTTATTAGTGCCTGAACTACATAGACAGATTAAGACTTTACCTTCACATTTGTAACCTTGTTCCATTTAAAGTGATTCACTGAATTCTACCCTCATTGTTTGTATTCACATTTTCCAAAACAAAATGCAAGAATCTGTTGCGAACTCAAAATAAAGTCACCTGTAGGCATTTTGAGGTGTATGCAACTATATAAAAGACAAAAAAACATTGCCTCAAATGCATTAAAAAAAAAAAAAAAAAATCACAGCTAAAAACAATTCTTCAAATATAATTTTATATATATGAAACTTTAAAATGTTCTTCTTTATTAGTTATTAGTTTTATTGAAGTTTGGGTTAAAGTAAATCACGGTGACAGTGATGTCATCACGGTACATGCGTGCTAAATCACTAGGCAGAGCCAGCATGGTTGCCAATCTCTCCTGGTCCATCTCTCCATACTCATTTGTGCCCAGGGCATGGCGAATCAAGTGTGTGGCTCCATTCAAATCCAAAGCGGGCGTTGCCCTGGCCCGTCGCCGCAGCAGTAGCTGCTGCATTTGTCCCAAGTTAAGCTGGCTGGCTGAAACCGGAGCCTGCAGATGAATACCTGTCAGATGTTCCGCCACAAGCCTGACTGCCTCATCATTGTTCATCTCGTCCCAGAGACCATCAGAGGCCAAAATCAAAAATCGGTCCTGTGGCCGCAACCGATGGTAAGTGACTTCTGGTGTGGCCTCCAAGTAAGGTGGGGTGAGATAATTAGGTGGAGCATACTGATAAAGATTCAGCGCTTCTAAATCTGAGTCTCCATTCTCTAGAACACTCTGCTGTAGCTCACGACTCCACTTAAAGCGCACGTCCCCAAACGCACGCAATGGCATCAGGACGCCGAGCAGCCTGTCATCTACGATTATGGTTTGCCGTTCACTGGCCGGGTGCTGCCGCCATATCCGCTCCAGCTCGGTTACATTAGTAGCGTTGTGGTCTTGTGTGAGTGGAAGAGCACTCCAGCTCCCATCATCCTCCTGGACACCCAACACTGCCCGACAGTCTCCTGCATTTGCAACATGCACACCCTCTGGTCCAATGTGAGCCACACAAGCTGTGCAGCCAGCGAAGGCGGCCTGGATGGCTGTGTTCCGCATCAGGTCATTTGCGAGCGGCACCTGTGCCTCAAGGGAAAGATCTGTGTCGAGTCGCTGGAATGCGTAGCTGAGAGCATCAGTAGGGCGCATGCCGTCGCCATGTTCTTCACTCGCCAGAAGCTCCTGCCAGTAAACACGCAAATGATCGACGTAGAGGGCTGCTGACTCCCTGTAGTTGTAGTCATTATGGTGCTTAAACCACTGCAGAATGGGCGGCACGGGTCGTAAGGTCTCCATGGCAGCCTCTAGATCCTCCAGGACAGACTCTGCCATCATCGACACAGCAATGTAATAAGGCAGGCGCTCGCTGACCGCTTGAGCGCACGCATGTCCGCCGTGTCCATCAAACACGCCGAAAAGCATGCCACGGGTCTGAAGGCAGTTGGCACTGCTGCGTCGGTCCTCTAGCGGAGTGTTGGCTGAAAGCTGGTTACTCTCAAACCTCAGCACCGGACTGGGACCACCACGGCTATCAAATTCTGGAATACGAACAGACTGCTCGTTAGCACGCAGAACAGCATTGATCTGCAGCCGGCTCAACTGGAAATCCATTTCATGTCTTGGAGCACACAGTGTGTTCTCTCCTTCCTGTCCTGAGCTTCCATCTGATCGACCACTACGGGAGGAGAAGCTCCGGGCTTGAGAAGAGAGCAGGCAGGTTCTAGACTGTTTATCAGGTAAAACATGCTGGCTGGCTGCAAAGAAACTGGACAGATGTCTTCCGCCAGTGTAAAAGAGGAGTCTTGAACACAAATAGCCAGACATAACTGCCTGGATGCAGTGACCGAAGCAGTCTACAACTCCAGCATCTGGGAACACACAAAGTGAGATCTCAATATTTAGTAACAGACCGACTTAAATTGAAACCTGAAATCACATTAAATAGACAACAATGTGCAGATTGAAAGTTGCAGAAATAGTTGTTTTTAGAGGCTCACGTTAGTGATATAACCAACAAAGATTAAGAAAACGGTAATAATACATAGTTATGAACTATTCCAACTCAAAACCTTTAAACTATAGATGTGTTTGCAATGTAACATTATCGATTTCTCATATCTGTTAGGGTCAAAATAAAATCTATATAGCCTTACGTATGAACAGTTTACTTTTAAACCGTGATTTTAAAGTGAAACCTGCTAGCTTTTCACGCTAACATACCGGCTTTCGTGATAACTGGCACATTTAATGGTTCGTTTTAATTATATTTGTCTGCAGATTTGTGTAATTGAACACATATGCTGGAAATTCCCTCAAAGAGCAGCTTTAATATGAGTGAAATGCTGAGTCAAACAGATACATACCTGGCACTGTTCGCTGAATGATGATCTTCTTCTGCTCTTCAGTTACATCGTCGCAGTAGGTTGCAAACGTGCTGCTTCCAGCGCCCCCTATAGTCCTGTGTGTATTCAACGGATGACCTATTTTTTAGTTTATATACACTGTATGTTTCATAACTAAATATATATATATATATATAGATACATGTGCATCCAAAGCAAATAATAATAAAAAAAATAATAATAAATCCAAAGTAAATTATATTAATTAATTGCGATTTTCATGAGCGGCTCAAATCACGTGATTCAAAAGAGCGGCACGTTATGGAGCGGGAATATGAAGTTCTTCCGTTGAAATGTTGTTAATCAATCAGTAAAATTAACACAAGAACTGAATGATTTTGACGACTCATCAACATTATTAAAACATTTCTTTTGTAAATACTTTAGGATCGTGGTCCGTGGATATGATGTAAGCTAACCAAACCCTTCAATCGTGAAGGTAAATATGGTGGTGTCTAGTGAAGTTGAAAGAAATATTTACTTATAGTTTTTGCTATTTATTTACAGTTTATATAGCATATTTTAACAAAAAATTTTTGTGTGTGCAGGAAATAGTGACACTGCACGTTGGTGGAAAGGATGGTTTAATGAGTCCAATGAAATGAAAAATGGAAGGTCAACATCATATCATAACAGAATATAAGTTTAATTTTATATAACAATATAATAACTTCCATTAACAACATTAGCAAACACAATTACGTAACATAATATAGATAGATAGATTTTGACAATCTTTACCATATGAGTATATATCTTAGACTGTAAGTTTCTATGCAACTGACATGCATAACTGTAAATATCATTTATTCATATACTTATGGGCACTATTGATCTGTAAACAATTATGTAATGTTTTAATGACTAATGAAAGTTATTATTTCAGTTTCTAGTAAAATGCTTTAATCTCTCTGGTTTGTCTGGTTTGTTTGGTCTGTTGAAATGTACCTGAAGTGGCAACATATACATTTTTTTATAT